>NW_027206290.1:53384702-53849702 GCF_024711535.1 Dipodomys merriami | reverse complement strand
CTGACACAAAAATAAAAATTTAAAAATTCAGCAGTTTTGATTCTGAGTCTTAAAGAGAGCACATTGTCATATTACATGTGTCACATGGAAAACACATATGTACTCTGGATGCAACAGTGCTTTCTATATTAGGCCTGCGTTCTGAGTGTTTCTTCTGTTTGGACTTTGTTCAAATAAAGGCTGTATATTTAACAAGAAATATCTGCTAATATTACTTTCAGAGACTTAGTCGGATTGATAAACAGGATGAAGATCTTTTAACCTTGTAACTAATAAAACATCTTCAGGTCTTTGAAAAATTCTTTCTTTAGCACTAAGGACTGAACATAGGACCTGTGCCTTCTAAGGAAATTATAAACCTTTTTTTTTTTTCTTTTTTAAAGCAGTTAGTGAGAGAAATCCTCAAGGCTGTAAAAAAGGGAGCACTGAGCATGAGGGTTCACGACCCTCTCACTGTCAGAATTCAACAGGAGAAAAGCCACTTTTCCTGAGTTGATGGAACTGCTACAGCACATAATACCTGGGTCCATTTTCTGCAGAGATGAGTCTCAGAATGTGATTGTCTTATTGTACCTGCTGATGAGCAGCTGCTAGGGCTCTCCTTTTGCTATTAAATCAGTTGGCTGGTGATCACTACTGGTTAAGTGACTGGGAAAAAGACTGAAAGTTACCAAGCATGGGTACCTCAAACTTTGTGACAATCCTAATATCTTTAAAGGGGAGCATGGTACATACTCATTTTCAGTAAGCCACTTAATGAACTTTTATTTTTGGACTTTTTGAAGAACATCTTAAAGGTACCTACCTGGATTTAAAAAATCACTAAGTAATACCATCAAATCCTCCTGAGTAAGAGAATTAAAGACCACAACATTCCCTTAAAAAACAGTTTCATAAAGCTGACCTTTTACATACATGGAAAAGCAAAGAGTTATTTTGAATTACTTTTAAAGAATAGATTCTAATCTCTCTCAAAATAGCCTAGTCTCTAAATTTTTACCAATTTTCTTTTTAACTAGCTAGCTGGGGAGAATCATGTTTGTTGCCAAATGCCTGAGTTCTACAATTGTTTATCCTTGAGAAGACTTTCTAAGAGCAGCTCTGCTGGGTCTCAATGCCCTGCTGGTCTCTCCCTGGCCACTGGTAGAACCTCTGTTGACAGCACACATCTGGGTTGTTGGTATGTACCTGGTATTTGCTAGATGTCTTTTGTGCATTCTAAAGAGCTCTATTTTAAGAAAGATCATACAGACTTTGCAATAAAACATTTTGCCATAAAAATGAACTTAGTAACATTTATATCCATCCATCCCTCTCTCCCTCCCTCCCTCCCTCCCTCCATCCATCCATTCACAGATAATTACAAATCTTACTATACTCCCTGAGATTATCTCATAGGATTTTCAGAAAAAAAATACTGCAAAGAAGGCATTGTTATTCTTGCTTTACAGTTGAAGAAACTGAGGCACTAATTAGTTAAAGATTAGGCCAAAAGCAACACTGACAATTTCATATGGTTACATATACTAATTTACTCAGAGCTCCTGACAGGGACTGAGAGAACAGCTGTGCTCTGCCCAGAACATCCCTTATACAAAAGGTTTGGGGCCAGAAGTATTTAAGAGTCTGCAGGTTTTCAGATTTTGGAATATGCACACAGATTTTGTTTTTAACTGGTTGAACATTTTTTAATAAAAAATCTAGAATCTGAAATAAGCATCATTCAAAAAAGTTCTGATTTAGGGCATCCTCAAACTATGTACTGAAAAAAGTAGAAGAGTCTAGGAAGGACATATAAATCTGAGGAAGACAGGGCTTTGGAGACGTTGGGGCCATTCATAGGAGATAACATCCAGAGAATTGCTAATCTATAAAAAAATCAGAAAGCATTTCAATATAGATATACAAAATTCAAATCTAAAAATGTATAACACCATTGCCCAACTATCATCGGTAGAATATGAGACTTAAAAATGTAGAACTTTCTTGTACTAGTTGAACCAACAGTTTGACTTGTCTCATAAAGTCAGACTATTTTTATCTATCTATCTATCTATCTATCTATCTATCTATCTATCTATCTATCTATCTATCTATCTATCTATCTATCTATCTATCTATCTATCTATCTATTTTTATTGTGAAAATACCGTACGGAGGGGTTACAATTACATGGGCAAGGTAATGAGTACATTTCTTATCTAGCATTGTTGCCTCCTCCTTTGTTTCCCCTTCCTACCCGCCCCCTCCCTCCGGTCCTCTCGCCCCCCACCCCCCACCCCTGTGCCAAAGTTGTAAGGTTCGTTTTCAACATAACATCTTGTACATCTCATTGTTGCAATGGGTCCAACTGTATCCCTATTTAAACAATTTGTTTTATCCCTTCTCCTCCACAAATTATACCAACATCAAATACAGTGAAAACAGGGGTTAACCCGTGGGGGGAGGGACATACAAAGCAACAAAGAAATATAAATATGTTAGAAACCATACCAAGAAAGAAAAACCATTTGAGTCCTTATCTTAGGGTTCATTTCGCCTAACATCAATTTATCTGACCGTTTCTGCTTGACTCAAGACATATACTAGTTATTGCAAATAAGGGAAACCATGGGACCTATATTTCTTTGGTCCTGGCTTACTTCATTTAATATAATTTTTTCCAAGTCTTTCCAAGTCAGACTATTTTAGATGAGGTCTAACAACTGTAAATATTCATGAACTAACCTACTCAGCTCATTTAAAGCAAATTGTTGCTAATTAATTTCATAATTAATGTCTTCTCTATAAATCATCTACATGCACCCAGAGGACTACAGAGATGAATTAATCTGAAGTCTGGATTTTTTTTTCTTTTGAGAATGAAGACAATGTTTGTGAAGACCTCAGATTGAAATTGCCACTTTACCACTTAATAGGCAAGTGCTAAAGTATGTCTAAGTAGTATGTGCATCAAATTTTGAAACTCACTGCAATTGATAGTAACTCAAATGAGAAAGGAAATATTTCATGATGTGTATTTTACGTAGTAAATACAAAATAAAAAAATGAAGCAAAAACATTTTTGTACCCTAAAAGTACTCAACTTTAATCATAGCTTCTCAGACTTCATATACAGTTGTAAAAAATGTACAACAGTAGACAAGACAGAAGAAAGAAGAGATGGTAATGTACTGGGAGTGCCCATGACTTAGGCTCCACTGGGGGTCTGAAGAAAGACCCTACAGCATACAAACTCTAGTAATTTAAGCAAGGCAGGTAATGAAAATTAAAGTGTACATAACTAAAATAAAAACAAAAATACAGCCAACTTCAAAAAGGTGATTAACCCCACCACCACTACAATACACACACACACCACCACCACCACCACCACCACCATCAAAAATCACTTTTCTCTTTTCACTTTTACACTGATCTCTTCTAGGAATGCATGTGAAGTACCAGCAGATTCACTCAGTGAGGGTCTGGTCTGGGGGAAATAAGCTAAGCTAAAAGCAGAGTCAGCAAAAAGTTCCTGGAATTACAGGTTGAATCGTCCTAATTTGAAATGCTTCAAAATCAGAATTTCTTGAGTGCTGACATGATGCCTCAAGTAGAAAATTTAATGCCATGAAGGTTTGTTTCATGCACAGAATTATTTAAAATGCAACATGTGTAGGAGAGTGGTAGAGTATTTAAGGCCCTGGGTTCAATCCCAGTACCCTACGTACATGTAAAAAGTGAAATACATGCAGGTATGTTTGCTTTGTGCTATCTTTCTATTTTCTGGTACAAACAAAACATATACTCAGGTACCAGCTATGAATTCCAGGGAGCCCATGTGAGGTTTTTATTGTACAATATAAAATGATAAAATTAATGTTAATAATTAAATTTTTAGTATTCTTTCACTCACAGTGACATTAAATAGTAAAAATAAAAAATAATATGGCAAGTCAGGAGAGACAGTTGGAGGGGCAGGTGAGTGATGGATGCAGAAACATGAAATGAGGTTCCCCCATGCAGTGGCAAAGGGAACACCATACTCATCAAGCATGTTTCTCACTCTTAGGAGACACTGAGTACTCAGCTCTGCTAGATGTTTGGAGGCAGAGGAAGAATGGGATGCACAGCAGCTCCTGTTTTTAAGGGTACCCACCTTTTGGGTGGAGAAAACATATATAATTAATGAAAAACACAAATAAAGAGAAATGATAGGAATGAACTCCTGAAGATAAGCTTCCATCGGAGGGAGAACAACAGGAACTGGAGGTCAACCTCCTTCAGGTAAGCTGGTGGAGAACAGAGAATATCAACAAAAAGGAGATGCACAGGTCTTTTAGAAGAGGCAATGGGTTGTTCTCAGGAGGCTATCCTGGAGGATAAGCGGCTCTGCGGTCTTTCCTAAGGAAACAAGGGGCTGGGAAGAGGGATGTGTCTGCAGAAGCTACACCTCCGTGTCCCAAACAAATAGTTCATGACCTCTACAAGTGCATTTTGTATGAAAAGGCCCCAGACTATTTGTAAATCCACCCGCTACAAAGCCAAGCGATTTAGTGCAGTAAATCTGTCCTTGCTTGAAGGTGATATTTATCTATTCTCTCTCCCAATGCCGTCCTTGACATGAAGGAAACTAATGGTGGTTGATAAGAGTGTATTTAAGTGCCATGGCAATAAATAGGTAAAGAGGCAATGTTCCTGCCACACAGCCGCCTATTCCTGGCAGGGACATAAAGGTCCAAGAAGAGCCAAAGGCAGCTGTCTCTCTTCCCTCAGGGAGGTGAACACAGGGTGGCTCTCAGAGCCCTCAATGTGTTCACACTCGACCTTGCTGCCACTATGTCAGAAGGAGGAGAATAATCTAAATGGAAATAGGAATAGGGCCTGACTTTGTAGTAGCAGAGTTCTAGGGGAATGAGATGAATCAGACCCGGGGACAAAGGGAGAGAGGACATACTGTTGACATACTCATGCTATGCAGGATCCTGTCACAAACCTGAGGCCAGAGTGATGCCTTGACCATACTCCTGTGCTTGTTGGCCAGAAGCTCAGGGATCAGATGCTGGCAATACTCTGTATAGCTCCCTACCCTTTCCAGGTCTGTGGTTACCTCTGTAAAATGGGCATGTTAACATAGTACATCTGTTCACGCATGTGTAACATGTAAATAAATTTAATAGTGTTAGTTGAATGAATGCTGGCTAAGTTGCTTTCTGAAAATGGGGAAATTAAACAGACTAGTAACCACACACTGCCCTGAGGATCCTGAAGTCCCTTTGGTAACTTAAGACACACAGACTCATTTCTTCTCATATGGCACATACCATCTGGCAGTGAATCTAAACCAACCCAAACCTGACTGAATATCAGCATGGCCTGCCACTATCTGAACCAAGCCATTGTCATCTACATGGTAATGGGCTTCTGCACCCAGAAGGAAGATGGTGACATTTGCCTGTTCAACTAGACAATGGTGTTCACACTTCACAGAGAAAGTCAAAGTCTTTAAGAGACTGTGAAGTGTCTGGCCCACCATTATCTCTGATCTCATGTGTGCCTCTTGCATTCCACACATGCTCAGTTTTCCTTCCTTATATGCTCTCTGTCTAGATGTTCTTCTAAAGTCTTAGTGGTTCATGTGAATCTTTCAGAGAGTGGTTCTTAATGTCTCTTGGATGTCTAATGACCAGAATTTAAGGGACCCATGAAGCTGTATGACAAACTGTTCATCTTTACTTTTACTACCCTCTAAATGAAATGAACACTTTTCCCCCTTATGCATATGGAAAAGTAACTTACCATGATAATACCTATATAAATTACAGATTGGTCATAACCTATGTTGCTACCAATGTCTCAAAACAGGGATTCTGTTCTCTGCTTTTTTGAAATTAGAGTAGTGGGGGGCATCCACGTCTAGAGCTGGGTATTTAATAAAGAAATAAAGATGTTCATATGTTCCCAAGTATGTGTTTGATTTGAAAAAGCATTTCACCATAACTGGCTTACTGTACTTATGTTCTGCACTTACACACATTCTGAGGAGGGCAAAGGTACATAGCAAAAGGCAGGTAGAGAGATCATACCAGTGGGTTTGCCTCCCTTGAACCCTCTAAGTGTCCCTGTGGAATACCAGGGTGTGCCCTAGGTCAAACCCTCTGAGAAGTAGTAAGGGTGACACAACTCCCAGGGATCCAATCAACAATATCAGACAGGGGTGCTGGTTGTAGAATCTGTCCTAATCTCCTGCTTATTCTATGGCTAACTCCAGATTCATCTTAAATGAGCAAACAGGCATGGAGAGGCAGGGCCCAGCCCAAGGTTCATGTCGAGGAGCAGGATTGTAATCCAGGTTTTAGCTCCAGACTCTGAGACATAATCAAGGTAGAATTGCCAATATGACTCTTGTGAGTAAAGAAAAGGAATTTCAATCTTCTATGTGTTTCTATGTAGGTATATGAGTGTATATATATATACACACATATATACTTTTTTCAACAACTACACTTATTTATATTTATTTGTCTTTACAGAGTATATAAAACAAAGTCTGAGACATAAATTCTTGAGGAAAAAAGTTCCTGACTTGTTACTTCATTAGAAGCAACCCCAGTGTATGAGAAGAGAAAAGTCATATTTATGAGGCCACTGTCTGTAGCCTGTGTTGTACCAGTTACTTTCATTCCCCTTCGAATCTATCATTCCTTTTTGTAGTCATGGAAACTGAGGTAGGAGACAGAATCCAACTGGCTCAAGTCACTCCCAACTTATCACAATGTGGCCCAACTGCCTTGTATTTGGTAATACACTAAGAAACACTGCGGACCTGCCATGAGGACTTCTAAGCAATCCTGATAACTTTTTACAGTCAGGAATCACCTGAAAGATAACTTACTCCATCAGAAACCTTTTCTACATTTCTATTTTCCAGTGATAGCTTTGGTCCTAGGACTAGGGTGGGAATGTAATGAGATGAACAGTACAAAAACTAAAGGCCACAGCTAAAGTCCCTCTGAATCAACAACTACATGCACAGCTCCAAAGTAATATAAAACAGGTCATTTAATTTCATAAAAGGATCTTTCCACAGTTTGTTTTTTTCCTCCCAGCCTATTGAAATGTACACATTACGAGGACAAAGTACAAGGTACTCTTCAACTGTAATTTTACTTGTGCACATATTTAATGTGCTGCAAGGGATGAAACATTTTGTGGTTCTGTGCTTAGCAAATGAAATAAATCAATGTGTTAAGAGAGCCATTTTTTCTTGCTGTCTGGGGGAAGTGCTCTTTACTTTTCTATTAACAGGAACTTAATGAACCATTTCACATTCAAAACCCTTAGAAAGGTCATAATGTCTATTTCTTAATTAAGTTTTTTGAAGTCAAATAATGCTAATTTTCTTTTATGTATACACATGGGTAACACTGCTTTAAAAAAATTACTGAGAATAAACACTACCACAGAGCAAGGACTGTTTCAGTGAGATGCTTGTAAGGCTTTATAAAGGAAGATAAAGAAAGAGAAATGACCCGACCCAGCATTTTATTAAATATAATCAAAGAACCAGGGAATTTGGGTTGCCATGGAAGTCAGGCCTAAATAAAGTTTATTGCATGGAGCCGACTTGGCATTATGCTTCAAAACAGGGAGCACAATAAAGCCAATGGGCTTTAAGAAACACTGGTCACTCAGCATTTAGGTTCCTTTGCTTGAATTTCTTTTAAATTTTTATGCTTAAACTTCCCAGCCTGTATTAAAAAGGCCCAGGCTTTGTAGGATAACAGAAGCAGGTACTTGAGGCTCGCTGTGGCTTCGTTCTTGGGCCAGTCTCATTTTTCCATCCTAATTGCAGCAGACAGCATTGGGGCTTTGTCAGCTCTACCTGCTCTGAATAGGAGCACTTTTGGCCCCCCTTGTCAAAGACCAAGGAAGAAAGCAAGCTCTCTGGTTGGCAGCAGTCTTGGATTCTCGCCCCCGGCCATACTGTGCAATCACGCTGTTTATTCCACTGTAACAATCAGACAGCAAGAGCTGAGCACCTGGTACTCCCCGGCCCGGGCCTTCCTTGGCAGCTGACGGGCAACCTCGCTGCCAGGTGGTCGCGCTTCAATTACATTAGCTAGCCATTCTAGGGTTAACGAGGACCCACTTTCTTCAGAATGCCCCAGGAAAATCAGTTATTCATAAAAGACAGTATGCCTTTTGTTGATCACTGAACAATGTTGCTGAATATCCATTAAATTAAATTCTCTTTATTGGACTGAATAATGCAATAGCGATAGCCCCAGCTAGAAGTTTGCATGTTTATTTACCAAATTTCTGAATAATTTATACATGGATCCTGGCTCTTTTTTTCATTTAGTGGCCAAATGCTTCTTTGGAATGGAACAGGGTAGCTTTGCCATCATTTTAATACAGGCTACTACTCACTTGCAAATAAAAAAAAAACAAATGGAATAGTGAGGGGAAAAAATGTATTTTAACTCAGAATTCACCTTCCAATTCTCTTTTGAGAGAGGACTTTCACATTTACGCTGAAGCTTTTGGGGACTATTTCATATAAAGCACTATTTTCAAAACCGAAAATAAAAGAGAATGAATATGATTAGCAAGTGTGGCTAGTCATCAAATCTCTATGTAGGGAAGTGCTTCTGATGCTTAGGTACAAGGTAGCCGTGAAAGGTTTGTGTGGATCTGAGGACTTAGTAGTTGAATCCCATAGATGTCTAGAATGCATCTCCCCAACCTCACCCCTCTCAAGTCTCCACTGCTCCAGAGAGCTGCTCTCTGAGGTCCTCTGCCACAGGGACCACAGGGTGTCAGAGACAGCTCAAAACAAGGTCCCTCCTTTCCTTGGGTTACTCTGTTTCTCTCACACTAGTATCTTGGGAGGTTCTCTCCCTCTCCCTTCCTAGTGACAGTTTCAAGTTTCTTACACTTGGAAAAACAGACCCTCAGCTTCAGATACATGGCTGCACAGTTCAAATGTGCTAGAAAAAGCTTAAGTACAGAGATATGACAAAAATCACTTAAAATCTGTTGCCCTAGGGATTTAACCTTGGCTGTTTGGGAGATTATTTATTCCTTTATTTTTTTTCACAGAGCTGGGGATCAAACTTAGGCCTTTCCACTTACTTGGCAAGTGCTTTAATACTGAACTATACCTTCACCCTGGGAAATAATTTTAGAGCAGGATTAAAAAAATATTTAGATAGCATTGACAAAAACAGTAAATTACCCTCAAGTACATATTAGTTATAGTGCATGTGTGTGTACATACACACACACAAAAGATCTATGAATGGATACGGAAAATATGGTATGTATATATAATAGAGTACTATCTAACCATAAAGAAGAACAAAATTATCACATTGGCAAGAAAATGAATGGAGCTGGAAACTGTCATGTTAAGCAAAATAAGCTAGGCTGACAAAGACAAATACAGCATGTCCTCTTTCTAATATGTGAACACGTACCTAAAACAACAATATAAGTGTAAAATGAGGGTATTGCTTGGGATTGAAAACCAGTGGGAGTGAGGAAAGTGAAAGGAGAGAGTGAAGGGAGCCGAGGATGAATGTAAGTTTCTCACATGCATGAATGAAAACAGAATAGTGAAACTTGTGAAAATAGCTTTAAAATGAGGAGAGGGGGATAAGGAAGAGTAATAGAAGGGATAAAGTGGATTAAAGTACATGATATACAGATATGAGAATACTACAATAAAACTCTTTGTACATGAAACACACTATATTATATACTACAAAAGGGAAATACGTTCTATTGGATTCCATTTATTTAAAGGGAAATAAATTCTTTTTTTCAAAATGAACAGTGAATAAATTTAGGGGGAGAGGCATGAGTGAGTTGACATGCAAATTCAAAGTAGTCTGTGAGAACATGTTTGCACTCACAATAATGTGAGTGCTATCCTGACAGCAGCTGGAAGAAGGCAGGGAGCAGGGCTGAGAGAGGGAGCATCAGATGCCTATCAAAGTGCCACTCTCACTTGACGGCTAAGAGATCTGGACAAGCCACTCAACTTCTCTCTGAATCTCTTTCCTCTCTTGCAAAATGGAATGCCAGCCCTGATTTTGAGTATCATCCCTATGGGTTCTCTCACCTTAGCCCAATTCAGGTAGGGAAGATACACATAGCTACTCTTGGTCCTTGAATGTAATTACTTCATTGGTTTCCTCTATAGTAAAGAAGCAAATGCAAATTAGAACTCAGTGCCAGAGCAAAGAAAGCATCACAGACTATCTTTCTGCTATGTTGCTGATGAAGTATCAGAAGGATCAAAATCAGACATTCAGAAATGAATGGTTTAGTTGTGTTTCGTGATCATTTTCGGTAAATGCTTTGCCTTTGCCTTGGCATTTATCTTCCCAAGGCAGGCTGGTATCTGGTCACATTGTACGATTCTAGTAACATTATCTCTAAATTATAAGATCTACCTTGAACAAGGCACCAACACAAAGGTTTTACAATGTGCTGATGACAAGTGGATACTCTTCTACAGTTCAAAAACAATGGCTGACACTTCTGTATGAATAGACAGAGGAACATCAAAGACAGCCTTTTATACAGAAAAATTGTGTGATGCCCACTTTAATCTCTCTGAAAATCCATGTACAAGCTGAACGCAATTTTATTTTTCACACAAATACTAAGGCTTGATACAAGGACATCTTTTTCTTTGCAGTTAAAAGAGGAAGAGACAAAGATGTGCTAGCATAGCCTTTGAACTTTTTAAGGCTGTATCAATGGACCATGATACTTAACCACCGATACCAGGGCAGAGATTTACAATAGCTGAATTTAAGGCATTCTGACTAAAACTAGTCATTATTATAGATTAAAGAAAGGCATTAATATCCACATTTTTAAAAGCTCCATAGTTTTTATACTTTTAACCCTCTGGTCAATTAACAAAGGTCTAAAAAGGTAAGATCACAATACCTCAAGGGTTCATAAATTACAGTGGCATGGGGCTGTGAATTGAAGGGAAACTTGGATGAGGAAGGAAACAGAATAAATATCTTTTGGGGTAAGTGGGAAATACTCCTCTAGTGAACTCAGTGTCTTAGAATGGATACAACTCCATGGCAATTCTTCTAATTACAACAAGACTGAAGAGATTATGCAATGGTATCTCTAGATGGCCCCTAAGTTCTACTTTCTTTCTCTTGTACCTCTGGATTCCTTAGGAGCAGGGGTAAGAAACTATTTTTCTTGAGGCTGTGAATAAACAAACTTATCATGCATTGTTTTTGAGGTAGTATACTGGTAAACTCTGAAGGAAGGCAGCTTGGCAGTATTGCATGCAGAGACAGTGATGCTTAAAGTCAGGGCCTCATGAAGCTACCCTTCAGGCCCTAGGCTGTATTTATTAAAATGTATATTTCCTTTCCCATGTGTATTTCCTTTCATCCAGAACTGAAAACCTAGATATCTGTCCTGCATTTGTATCTAACTACATTTAATGAGGTATAAATGTTGTTTTTTAAAAAAAGAAACTCTTTTTCTGCTAGGGGATATTTAGATAATTATAAAATAATTCACAAGCCAAACAAAATCAACAACACAAGCAAACAGGCCATAGACGGCTGATAAGAAGTATATGTGAAGCACATGTATCTGTTTCATCATGTACCAAAGAAGTTTATGGACCTCATATACCACTTTGTCCATCCCACACCCACTATTACTACTTACTTCTGAGGAAGTAAGGAAGTTGGAGGGAAGATTTTGAAGAAGCTGGGCCACCTCTCTGGATGAAAAGCAATATCTCTATAGTATTCTCCGTGACCTGACCCTGGCTTTGCTCAACCACACGCTGAAAGGGCTGCCTTTTCAGACTCATTAAAAAAATTAAAACAAGCAACACAGTAATCAACCCACATACCCAACTAGGACATTGTCTCTGTAGCCACTAGTCAAACAGTACTCTGTTCTGCCTAGTTCTAAAACACCAAAGATGACCCTAACTTGTAAACAGGTTTTTGAGACATGCTTTAGTGTGATATTAATGATAAACAGGTTTACCTGGTTTGCTCAATACCATTTTAGAAATCTGAATGTACAGAAGTATACTATTAAAAAATAGTGAAATAACAGCCCCTTAACCCCCCCCCAAAAAAACCCAAAAAAGATGAACAAAACCACAAACAAAAAAACAACACAATACTGGCAGAATCCAGCAGTTGTTTGAAAGAAACTTTAAGGAATTTGATCTCATGAGCATTTTTCCCCCTTATATTCTCACTCAGCATTTTTGTTCAAGGCTGCTCGACCACTTTAGCCATGCCTCCATTTTTGGCTTTTTTTTTGCTAGTTAATAAGAGTCATATTTGTCTTCTTGGGCTGGCTTCAAACCTCAGTCCTCATATCTCAGCCTCCTGAATAGCTAGAATTATAGATATGAGTCACTGATACTCAGCTTATCAGCATTTTTTGAGAAGGTATGCTAATGACATTGCCAAACTGGGGCACTCTGCTAGCTCCAGGCTATGTACATCTGCTTTGAGAGAGATTTTTTTAATTAATTTATTTTATTGATATTATAGAAGTGATGAACAGAGGGATTACAATTACATGAATCAGGTAATGACTATATTTCCTTTCATACAATCTCTTCTGTTCCCTCATTCTTTCCCAGTCCTTTCCTCTTGTCTCTACCCACTTTCACTTTCATCAGTGTCCAGGGAGCTCCACTGTTACACATTTTCACCCTTTTTCCATCAAGTTCTGTACCCTCTCCCCATCTTCACAAAGATATACATGTGAATCTACCATATATAAAGACAAAATCATCAAAAACTAAAGAGAAAAAGTCTTTTGTTTCCATACCTTGGAGTTCATTTCAGTATGTATATTATTTGATATAAATATGAAAAGGCACTTAGATATTGTACCTTTGTGTTTTTCTCCTAAGAGTATTCTCTTTTGGTGAAAGAGATTTTTTTTCCAAATGACTAAATTACATAGTACATTCTCAGAGTAAAAACTGTTTCTCTTGCCCCACTACCTCCCATTCCAACTAATAAAGCTGTGTTCAGTAAAAATTTATATTTTCCCTTAACTATCAGTTGTTTGTAAAAAATCAAAATGACAACAACCTTGGGTTGATGGATGTCTGTTTCTAGTTAGTAAGACTGTATTGTTAAAAGTGGGTTTCAACATATGGTGGTACACTATCAATTTTTTTTGAAATCATCACCTTTCTTACAGTTAAAAGGAAGATTTTTTGTGTGTGGGTAGTGATGCTGGGGTTTGAACTCAGGGTCTTTTTTTTTTTTTTTTTGTCGGTCGTGGGGATTGAACTCTGGGCCTGGACGCTGTCCCTCAGCTCTTCAGCTCAAGGCGAGCGCTCTACCACTTGAGCTACAGCGCCACTTCCGGTTTTCTGGTGGTTTATTGGAGATAGGAGTCTCACAGTCTCTCCTGCCCGGGCTGGCTTTGAACCGCGATCCTCAGATCTCAGCCTCCTGAGTAGCTAGGATTACAGGCGTGAGCCACCGGCGCCCGGCATTGAACTCAGGGTCTTATACTTGATAGTATGGTTCTTTACCACTTGAGCTATACCTCTAGCCTTATTTTGTTTTAGTTATTTTTCAGATATGGTCATGAATTTTTGCTGGGACCAGCATCAGACTGGGACTTGAGTAGCTGAGATTATGGTGTGATCAACCATGCTAGCTTACTAATTGATATGAGATCAACTAACTTTTGTGCTGACCTCAACCCAAGATCCTCTGATCGACACCTTCCAAGTAGTTGGGATTACAGGTGTGAGCCATGATGGTTCACTAAGAAAGGTAAAATTTCAAACTAGGTTTTGAAAGTAAGATGAGAGAAAGGAGAACAAAGAAAGAGAAAAAGGAAAGGGAAGAGGAAGAGGAAAAAAAGAAAGAAAATGGAAGAAGAGGAACAGGAACAGGAAAAAGAGGAAAAGGAGAAGAGACAAAGAACTAACACCAGGCCCTGAGTTCAAGCCCCAGGACTGGCAAAAAACAAAACACAAAAACAATTTCTTGGGCTGGGAATGTGGCTTAATGGTAGAGTGCTTACCTAGCATGCATGAAGCCCTGGGTTCAATTCCTCAGTACCACATAAAAAGAAAAAGCCAGAAGCAGCTCTGTGGCTCAACGGTAGAGTGCTAACCTTGAGCAAAAGAAGCTCAGGGACAGTGACAAGGCCCTGATTTCAAGTCCCAGGACTGGCAAACAAAGAAACAAACAAACAACAGAAATACTAATTACCTCTGTCTGATAAGTATACATTGCACTTATATATTGAGGTACTCCAGTGCTCCCTGCAAATATGTACAGTTGTCTTGTATTAAAGACAAAAGAGTTTTCATCATAGAGGTCCTTCACTTCTTTGGTTAAGTTAATTCCTAGGTATTTTATTTTTTGTGGGGCTATTACAAATGGAGTTGCTTTCCTAATTTCAGCCACACTTTTCTCATTGTTGGCATATAGAAAAGCCATTGATTTTTGGGGGTTAATTTTATAACCTGCTACTTTGCCAAAGTTTTGAATCAGCTTGAGTAATTTGGGAGTGGAGTCTATGGGATTCTTTAAATACAAGATCATGTCATCTGCAAAGAGGGAGAGTTTTATTTCTTCTTTCCCTATTTGGATCCCCTTTATGTCTGCATCTTGTCTTATTGCTGTAGCTAGGCATTCTAATACTAGATTGAAGAGAAGTGGAGAGAGTGGGCATCCTTGTCTTGTTCCTGAGTTAAGAGGAAATGGCTTTAGTTTTTCACCATTGAGTATAATGCTGGCTGTAGGTTTGTCATATACAGCCTTTATTGTATTGAGGAATGTTCCATGGATTCCTAATTTTTCCAGAACCTTCATCATAAAGGGGTGTTGGATCTTGTCAAATGCTTTTTCTGCATCTATTGAGATGACCATGTGGTTCTTATTCTTGCTCCTGTTGATGTGGTGAATAATATTAATTGATTTGCGTATATTGAACCAGCTTTGCATCCCTGAAATGAATCCTGTTTGATCATGGTGTATGATTTTTTGGATGAATTGTTGAAGTCGATTGGCCAAAATTTTGTTGAGAAGTTTTGCATCAATGTTCATCAAAGAAATGGGTCTATAGTTCTCTTTCTTTGATGAGTCCCTGCCTGGTTTTGGGATGAGGGTTATGATGGCTTCATAGGATGTGTTCGGTATTACTCAAGCTGATTCAAAACTTTGGCAAAGTAGCAGGTTATAAAATTAACCCCCAAAAATCAATGGCTTTTCTATATGCCAACAATGAGAAAAGTGTGGCTGAAATTAGGAAAGCAACTCCATTTGTAATAGCCCCACAAAAAATAAAATACCTAGGAATTAACTTAACCAAAGAAGTGAAGGACCTCTATGATGAAAACTTTAAAATCTTGAAAAAGGAAATCAACACAGAACTTAAAAAATGGCAAAACCTCCCATGCTCCTGGATTGGCAAGATTAACATCGTGAAAATGGCAATACTTCCCAAGGCTATCTACAAATTCAACGCGATACCTATCAAAATTCCACCCTCATTCTTCAAGGAAATAGAGGAGGCAATCCAAAAATTCATATGGAACAATAAAAGACCCCGAATAGCAAAAACGCTCCTCAACGGAAAGAACACTGCTGGAGGAATATCAATACCAAATTTCAAACTCTACTATAAAGCCATAGTAATCAAAACAGCTTGGTATTGGCATAAGAACAGACCTCAGGACCAATGGAATAGAATTGAAAACCCAGAAATGAACCTACAGACCTATAGCCATCTAATCTTCGATAAGGAAGCTAAAACAATAGAATGGAAGAAAGACAGCCTCTTCAGTAAATGGTGCTGGCAAAATTGGTTAACTACATGTAGAAAACTAAAGCTAGATCCTTATATATCACCCTGTACCAGAATCAACTCCAAATGGATCAAAGACCTTGAACTCAAAGCAGACACTCTGAAAACATTACAGGATGGAATAGGAGAAACCCTAGGTCTCCTTGGCTCAGGTCGAAATTTTCTGAATAGAGACCCGGAAGCACAACAAATCAAAGAAAGGTTGGACAAATGGGATTGCATAAGATTGCAGAGCTTCTGCAGGGCAAATGACATAGCTGGCAAGATCAATAGAAAGCCCACCGATTG
This sequence comes from Dipodomys merriami, assembly GCF_024711535.1. Taxonomy (NCBI): domain Eukaryota; kingdom Metazoa; phylum Chordata; class Mammalia; order Rodentia; family Heteromyidae; genus Dipodomys; species Dipodomys merriami. The sequence goes on along the minus strand of NW_027206290.1, from coordinate 53,833,562 downwards.
GGAGAAGATCTTTACTAGCCATACAACGGACAAGGGTCTCATATCTAAAATATACTTGGAACTCAAAAAATTAAACCACCCAACAACAAATCCTCAAAGAATCAACTGCCCAATAAATAAGTGGGCGAAAGACTTAGAAGCTTCTCTGAAGAAGAAAGAAGGATGGCCAATAGACACATGAAGAAATGTTCAACATCCCTAGCCATAAAAGAAATGCAAATCAAAACAACATTGAGATATCACCTCACTCCAGTTAGAACAGCAAAAATCAAGAACTCTAACAACAACAGATGCTGGAGGGGATGTGGACAGAAAGGAACCTTACTTCATTGTTGGTGGGAATGTAAACTTGTTCAACCACTTTGGAAAGCAGTATGGAGGTTCCTCAGAAGACTTCACATAGATCTCCCCTATGATCCAGCAATCCCACTTTTGGGCATTTACCCAAATGTTTACAAACAAGACCACACTAAAGCTACCAGCACAACTATGTTTATTGCAGCATTATTTACCATAGCTAAGATATGGAACCAACCCAGATGCCCCTCAGTAGATGAATGGATCAAGAAAATGTGGTATATATACACAATGGAATTCTATGCCTCCATCAGAAAGAATGACATTTCCCCATTTGTTAGGAAATGGAAAGGTTTGGAAAAAATTATATTAAGTGAAGTAAGCCAGGCCCAAAGAAGCATAGGTCCCATGGTTTCCCTTATTTGCAATATCTAGTATAGGTATGAGTCAAGCGGAAAAGGTCAGATAATGTGATGTTAGGAAAATGAACCCTTAAATATGTATTTTAATGTTTTTTTCTTTCATGCATGTGTTTCTAACACATTTATAAGATTATTTCTTTGTTGCTTTGTATGTCCCTCCCCCACAGTGTAACCCCCGCTTTCACTATATTTGATGTCAGTATAACATGTGGAGGAGATGGGGACAAACAAGTCGTTTAAGGATTCAGGTGGACCTGTTGCAACAATGAGAAGTACAAAATGTCATGTCAAAACCAGCTTTACAATGTCGGTGTGGGGGGGGGGGGAGGGGGGTATAATTGGGTGGGGGGAGGGGGGTAAAATTGGGTGGGGGGAGGGGGGAGGCGGGGAAGGGAAGTGAAGGGTAAACAAAGGAGGAGGCTGCAATGCTTGGTAAGAAATGTATGCATTATCCTGCCCATGTAATTGTAGCCCCCCTGTACAGTATGTTCTCAAATAAAATAAAATACAATTAAAAAAAAAAAAGACAAAAGAGGATGTGGCACTGAAGTGCTCTGCACTGTCCTTGGATGGTACAAAGTTGATATGGGCTGCTCAGGTATATAACAGGCCAAACATTCCATTAGACTTGATGACTTTAGGAGTGTCAAGAGGCTCTGCTGGGGTGGGAGTGGTAAACTATCTGAGGGATTGGCTAGAGCCACACACATGGAAAGCATGCAAAGGCCAATTTCTGCTCTGAAAGTGCCTGACTGCCATATTTTGGCTTGAAAACCCATTTGTCATTCAAAGCCCACCTAAACTATCTCTCAAGTGGTCTGTCAGGAATAGATTTTAATTACCTTGTTTATACATTTTAATATTTTAAATAAAATTCAATATAAAGCAAAGATAATTTTCCATATATATTTATTATTTTGTCAGTCATGGGACTCAAGGCTAAGACTCTACCACTTGAGCCACCGCACCACTTCCGGTTTTCTGATAGTTTATTGGCGATAAGAGCCTCACGGACTTTCCTGTACAGGCTGTCTTTGAACTATGATCCTCAGATCTCAGCCTCCTGAATAGCTAGGATTACAGGCATGAGGCACTGGCACCTGGCTTCCCATTTATATTTTTATGGCAGTAAAATAAAGGTTTTTGAATTTATTTTTCAAGAGTTGGCGAATGAAGGGGGTTATCCATTGTCCAGTACCATAAAGTGACAGCTATCTAAGCTGGAGAATTTGCTAGGCTGGCAGGCAGTTCATAAGTATCCCAAGTAAAGATGAATCTTACTTGTTAACTGATGTTAAAGCTCTTTTCACAATAGAAGAGCAGAAGTCACTGGATATAACAGAACAGTAATAGCATTCAATGGGCACTGTGCCCAGAGAAACCAGCTGAAATACAAGGTTAAAGGCTATTGATCTCAAAGAGGAACCAAGAAGTTCAGGGTATAGCAACCTGTAGCAACAAGGTTTCCAAAGACCTTTATAAGACAGCCCTGGGCCCTAGCTGGCACCTATACCAAGGCAGTTACCCTTCCTTACAGTACCACATGCAGATTTCTCTGGATTAAAAAATGGAACTAGTGTTTTTGAAATCCAGAACACTAAAATGAACCATATGAAAGTGTCCAGTCTTAAGTAAAAAATAGTCAAACACCAATACTCAAGTTCTAGAGGGTTAGCCTTGAGCGAAAAAAGCTCAGGGACCATGTTCAGGCCCTGAATTCAAGCTCCAGAATGGGCACCACCAACACCACTACAACTACCAACAACAAAACCTCCATTTTGTTAGGGCTGGAACATTTAGGCTTCTTTTTTTTTTTTTAAATTCATTATATGGATAAGACATGGCATTTCGTTAAAGAGAGCTGGAAATGATAAGGATGTGAGATCCCTTCATATTCTAAGACTTGAGAACATTTAATGGAGCAGACTAGATCTCAATATTAAATAGATATTAGGAGAGGCCCATGAATCATATGTATAGTTTTTTTCTTTTAAATTAGGAATATGTACCTGGTCTTAAGTTTATGATAGGTACTTAAAAAATGAACATGGCTTGTTGGATAGTACCATTTGTCATATAAAATTAAATTGATCAGTCTGTGACCTGATACAAATAAAACACCTTTAACTACCTAATGAAGTTTTCAACATACTGAAAATTAAACAGGTGCTAAACCTTAAAAGATATTTACAAGTCTTACCAGTTTCTAAAACAGAGAAAATTCCATTGGTATGTTATTATTTTAGTAGGATCTAGGCTACAATGTTTCTTAGGCAATTCTCTAACATAGAAACATCGAAAAATAGTATTTTTGCTATTCCACTGTTAATATAACTAATCTCAGAAAGGGAAATATGAAAATAGCAACTAAATATGGGTTTATGTGGCATGGAAAGAAAATATATTTTATAGGTGACTCTTTGCTCTCATCTAAGAGAAAAATGATAAAACTGGTCAATAATCTGCTACTCAGAAAGTGACCTAGTTTTATGAATACATATTGAAACAAAAAATAAATCTGCCAACAAGAGAAGACATAACAGAAGTTCACTGAGTCCACAATTAGCACCTACTATGGAGGGCTTTCTAGAATCTCAACATGAAAACCTGGAATGCAAGTCTCATTCAACAACCTGAGAAGACGAGAGCTTTTTACAGGCAAAGAGCAAATTAAGAAGTTCATTAATTAAACAGTGCGGGTGGAACAGATGGATGCTACCTACGCTCGAATGACGCTAAATTGGGACAGAGGTTTGCAGTCCTTAATGAGGCTCCATAAAATGAATGATTACATAGTGATCACAAGTAAACAAACCTGCCAGAAGAACTGGACTATAGGCAACAAGTCCTGCAACATGGTAACAAGAAGATCTAACCAGAGGAAAGTATCTAATCCTCCTACCTTGGAGGTCATTCAATCCAGACCATTGGGGGGGGGGGGGGGGAGGTGAGGGAACTTTACAAGTCTACAAAAAGTTAAGCATGAAATGACAGTGAGGCAATAATATAAAAATGTCTGGCCATGGAAACGAACAGAACAGAAACCTTTTTGTCACGTATAAAGTGTGTTATTGAGAATGAGACACTCAAGTTTCTTTTATCTTCACAGAAAAACAGAGATGCAGAATGTCAGATGCCTGGGCCTTTCAAAGTAAAAGCAAAGGCTTAGTTAGCAAAAGCAACTTTTCAGAAGATGTGAGAATTGAAATAGTTTTAATTAATTATACTTTTTCTTTATCACTAATTATTCATTTTTCTAATATGTCAAACCTTAGCTTATTTTAGGGGGGAAATATGGGAGAATCTTAATTACCTTATGCTGGTCACGAACCTGTATAGAACTCCAAAGGTTTCTATCTACTGGCAAGAGAAAGTCATTTTGATATTAGAAAATTTCCTAAATATATTTGCTGTTATCTAGAACACAACATTTTTCAAATATAAGTACATACTTCTTTAGAATTTTCTTTTATGTTTTCCAGCTAAGATGTGGTATAATTTCATCAACAGAAAACTTTGGAACAAGAACAGCATTGAGGGGACATGTGGTAGCTACATATTGTGTAGCCCAGCTTTAGAAGTCAGCAGTAGTTGGTAGTGATTTCCTGTCTCTTATCTTGGTCACTACTATTGCTTTGTTATGCTCTAAGAAAAGTTTGATTCTTATTTCTTTCACTTTGATTTTCTTTCTTATTCTATGAGGCCTTTCTGTAAGCAATTTCAAATTTTAGAAAAAGAATATTAAAAAAACAACTAAATATACACAAATGTCTAATTTGCAAACCTCAGAAACTTCACCATGATAGAACTAAGTTTTGACTTTTTTTTTTTTTGTGGGGGGGGATGGTCCGGTTGTGGGGCCTGAACGCTGGGCGTAGGCACTGTCCCTCAGCTCTTCAGCTCAAGGCTAGCACTCTACCACTTCAGTCACAACGCCACTTCCGGGTTTTTTCTTTTTGCTTATGTGGTGCTGAGGAATCGAACCCAGGGCCTCAGGCATGCAAGGCAAGCGCTCTACCACTGAGCCAACTTCCCAGCCCAAGTTTTGACTTCTTTATCAAGATCACTATGTATTATCAACTAGGTGCTTATTTTGGGCTAGATTCTGGAAAGATATGTCATTGAGAATATGCTTAATGCTTTCAGTGTTTTTCTTTAAATGCTGGTACTGGGGCTTGAACTCAAAACCTAGGGGCTGTCCTTTAGCTTTTACAATCAAGGCTAATGCTCTACCACTTGAGCCACAACTCCATTTCCAGAGTTCTGGTGGTTAAACTGGAGATGAGTCTCATGGACTTTCCTGCCCAGTCTGGCTTTGAACCATGATCCTTAGATCTCAGCCTCCTGTGTAGCTAGGATTACAGGAGTGAGTCGCTAGTGCTCTGCTTATTTACTGCTTTTAATTTGGTAAGCTGAATGTATTTAGATATAAGATATGTATAAACAGAAGCAAAATGGGAATACATTTTATGTAATTTGTTATGGCTTTAATTTTAATCTTTATTTAATAAAATTAGAGTTTTAAGGCTAGGACCTTGTTGGTTTACAATGATAGATCATGCTAAACTCAAATGAAATTGCTGTATCATTTTGATGGTTTCCCATCCTTTGGTCAGAAGAGATGTGACAAGTAAGGATCAGCAGAAAGCCTTCAAGTTGGTTGGTCTAGATGATACAGGGTGTGTTCGGTCCACTGGCTAATAGAACAGTAATTAGTTCATACAGACACTTAACTAGTTCAGGCTCAGCAATAACTTTCTTTCTTCTGTAACCATCTGAGTATTCTATTGCATTTTTGTCTTATTTCTTAAAAATGAATAGAAATGGGATAAGATGCAAATAACAGTAATACTCCCCAAGTAACAGCAGGGGAAACAAAACTGGAAATCCTCATGCATACTAAAAATGGTAAATTTTAAGTGCTTGATGAGTTTTTAGGCTTATCAAATACAAACCAGCCAATTTCCAATAGGAAAAGGCAAGACTATCAGAGAGGATATAGAAAGCGAGGCATATTTAAGAATTTTAAGTATTCTTGCTTCCCTTACTGAAAATAGGTGACCATTTATAAGAAGTTAAATGCAGTCAGGAGTTAGTGGCTTATGCTTATAATTTGAGCTACTTGGAAGACAAAATTGTAGGACAGCAAAACATTTGTGAGACCGCTTCTCAAGGAAAAGCTGGATACAGTGCCTCAAATCTGTTATCCTAGCTATCGGAAAGACTAACATAAGTGGATCTCAGGTTGTGCACAAGTGTGTACCTAGGCAGGAAGTGAGACACTATTAAAAATAAGGAACAAACAAAACACATGGTACATTATAAATACGTTAGAAACAATAGCAAGCAAGAAAAAGCCACTTGTGTCCCTATCTTGGGGTTCATTTCACTTAACATCATCTTAACTGGTCATATGCACATAGCTTTTGACCTTTTCTGCTTGTTCCAGACATATGTTACTCCCTCACGGTATAACCCCTGTTTTCACTGTATTTGATGCCAGTGCCCTGCATCTTGTATATACACTTCTCTAATTTGGGGAGGGGAAGGGATATAACAAAATGCTTAAATAGGGATACAGGTTGACCCATTCTAATAATGAGATGCACAAGACACTATGTTGAAAAACGAACTTTACAGTTCAGGCGGCGGGGGAGTGGGGGGGGGGAATGTGTAGTTGTGGAGGTGGGAGGGAAGGGATGGTAGGGGAAGAACAAAGGAGGAGGCAACAATGCTTGATAAGAAATGTCCTCATTGCCTTGCACATGTAACTGTACAGTATTTTTACAATAAAAAATAAGGAGCAAAAATTAGTGGTGTTGCTCATCCGTAAAAGTGCTTGCTTAGACAGGGTAAAGCACTGAGTTCACCCCTAAGTACTACCTTTTCTTCCTCCCTCTAAAAAGTTAGATGCACCCTTGAATTTGTACCTGTGGATAATATAGAAAAAAAACTTGGCTTTTAAAATGAACCCCAAATGAAATATTATAGAGATGTTGTCTACATTTTCCACCCTACTCACTGAAATCTTTTGGGGTGGCAACAAATGTTTTAAAATTCTGTATTATTCTCCCAGGTTGAAGTTCCTTTATAAACTCACTCATCAAGTTCTGATGGCAACTATGAAACAGTGACTGACTATGAAACAGTGATTAGGTTCATAATTAGAAACTGTCTACTCATTTTATGGTAATTCTTGACTCTGAAATGTTTAAATAAAATGTTCAATAAGGGCTTATTTATAAAAGAGCAAATATTTTGATAACTAATTCAAAGGCAGGCTTGATTATATAAGTGCAAATAATTAGTGCCTTAGTATATACAAATCTGATTAAATTTAGATATCTATTTGAACAAATGACTCAAAATTTAGTAGACATTGCTTTAAAAAGAAGACCCCATGAATCTATTTTATAGCTTAAAAATGGCCACTTTAATGTAAATTTATAATTAAATTCATGTTGTAAATTTGTAATTAAATTCATGTTGGTAGAATTGGTTATTTCAGTGGACTCCTTAGTAGACAAGGTGAGACAATGTGATATTATTCCTCAAAATAATCAGCCTTCTATTATAACTTAAAATATTGTAATATGAAGAGCTTGAAATGTTCCACATCTGATACTTCATGAAACAGTACATTCTCTAGAAATTTTAAAAAAGAAATTTAACTTCAAATAAACAGTTTCAGTTGTTCTACTAAAATAGTGCCTTCTGACTGATTTTCTAATAGCTTATAAAAATCAATTTGATTCTTTCAAAGTGAAGAAGAAATTAAAAGTTAAGATTTAAAAAATTCCCCCTCATTGAAGGGAAAGTTAATGGAAATGTAAAATAACTTCAACTCAATAGTTCTATAGTCTCTCAATAACTGTAACACATTTTATACAGCAACCTAGAAACTATCCTTCTGGAGCGTAGCAACTCAAGACTTTTTAGCCGGAGGGGTTAAAAGTGTGGGTGTGGAAGTCAGCTTTTGTTTGAAAAATTAGCAATGCTATGAGTCATCCTGCATTAGCAGCATAAGAGTTTTGCATCTTGTACGAATCCAGACACCATATGCCATGCGAAGGCCTATTACTTTATTCGGTGCCACCGCTGACAGGCAGCCACGTGGGTATCCCCAGCGGAAGGGCTGTCTCCTCCAGGCTGTGAGGACAGGAACCCAGTGAGCTGAACACATCCGACATTGTACCAAGCAGCAGGAACAGCTGGTAAGCTAGGGAGCAGCAACGGCCAGCAAGGAGCTCGGATGCTAATGAGCCTGGCGACAATGCTGGCCTTCGGAGGGGCCAGGGCAATGTTGTGCGTTCCCACAACAGCCCCCAGAGTAGAATCTGCTCGTTCATGCCTTCAGTCTCATTAAAAGAGATACGGGTATTTTGTAGTTTATCAAAATCTGCTGTAAATCACAACTTATAAATCTTCTTAGCAGAGCCAGCAAGCTTAAAGAAGTTGAACAGGACCCTAGAGTAGAAGTCCACAGAAAGTGCCTGGGTCCTGCGGAGGGGCAGGGATTTACAGGGCAATGGGGCATAGTGGAAAGGGAGCTATGGAGCAGCTGTTACTGGGTTCAGATCCCAGTTATCACTCACATAACTGTGTGGCCTTAGGCAAGTTATTTAACCTCTCTGAACTTCTGTTCTGACTCTATTTTTCAAATATAAAAAATATATATGACATAATAGATTTTATTAGAAGACACTGAATTGCATAGGCATATGTACTCAGTACAGTTTCACCTTCTTCCCAGGATTGCTGTAAGAACCTCATAATTGAATACACAGGTGAAGAAGGCCTTAGTGTCTGGGACGGACCAGGTATTAGTAGAGATCAGTAAACGTATGTCTTTCTACAGGACCAATATATAGAGCTGAGATGCTTAAACTCCTGGCCTTATTTTCCTCCCACAACAGAAGGCAGCAGCACATCTCAAGATCAAGGGGTCTAAATATGGAGGTGGGGGACTGGGGATGTAGAAGTGGTAGTGGGCTCTGCTCTGGGAGTCCCCGGTGAGATTCCTAGTGATGAGCTGAGTTTGGGCTCCTAGCAATACCTGGGGTTCCCAGACTTCTAAGTTCCTTGCTAATTCCAGGTTCACTGAAGGCTCTGTTCTACTGAAAGGCATTCTGTTTCTCTGGATACTCCTTTAGCCCCCATGAATCCTGCTTACTCCTCCTTGGAACTGGGTGTCTTGGAACTTGGGCTGAATTCTCTCCATCAACCACCAGGAACCCAGATGCAATGCTCATTGCCTTAATGCATCTGTCATCCACCAAGGGTCCCTAGAGGACAAGCCCCATTCCTTCTGTCTATTCACCCTTGGACATAGCAAAGACCTGGCAGACAGGAAATGGCCAATGGATGTTTTGTTGAATGAAAACTAAGGAAAAATTTGCTTTTGGACTGGTCATTTTCAGAATTGGTGTCTGAGAGTATGAATGGGATGATTAGAATCTGTTTGATCACTTGTTTTTTTTTGGTCAGTATTTTTTTTCAAGCTCTAAGGAAGGTGTTTTACTGAATGATCATCTCTTGTAGCAAGCACACCTTGTACATTTATGTGCTAGGGCTATGTGTGTAGAAATAGGAGAGGGAATTGTATGGTTCTTGATTCCTAGGAGTCTTTGTGCTAAGCTAAGCTCAACTGAGAGCATCTCCAAAGGTGACATCTCTACTTTATGAAAAGCAGAAAAGCCTGGGGAGTGTGGATTAGTGGCGGCAAGATGAGATGACCTGCCACAGAGCTTAAAAGGCTGTGGAGATTGAAACAGAAAGTTTTATCAGGAGTGCTGGGCTTGGGTTTGAAGAAGTATGCCTGGTGTGATGGTACATTGCTATAGTCCCAGCTCTGGGAGATGATGTGAGGAGAACTCTGACTGGGCCCAGAAATTTGAGGGCAGCATGGGCAACATAGCAAGAGAGAGAGGGGGCAGGGGAGACAGGGAGAGAGAAGAGGGAGAAGTACAAGGTTAAGCATCATAAGGGCCTTCTTGTAAAACTGGGTAAGCTTTTGAATTCAGGCATGTTTTAATTTGGAAGACTGGGTTTTCAGAAAGGCGAAGACCTCTATGCCAGGTAGGCAGCTGCCAAACTCTTATGAGCAGGCGTTTTGCAGCTATATTTCTGACTGTTGTCTGCTGCTTGCAATAGTAGCCAAAGCTGACCTTGGTTTGTATTTGTTGTTTCTTTTATATTGATTTTCTTTAGATCCAGCCCTTAACTTATTGTATCCTAAATCATACAGACAAAATCAGAATAATTAGAAAAGGAAGTGAGGACTGCAAAGCTAGTAAAGAAATGCAAGGGCCAGCTGTAGTAGTACATGTGTGTAATCTCAGCTATGATTGAGGTGAAGATAAGAGGATTATGAATTGAGGCCAGCTCAGCAAAGTTAGAAAGATCTTATCTCAAAATCCAAATAAAAAGCAAAGGACTGAATTTGTAGCACAAGTTGTACAGGGCTTGCCAAGCAAGTGTAAGGGCCTCGGTTCAAACCCAAGCATTGCAAAAAAAAAAAAAAAAAGAAAGAAAGGAAGGAAGGAAGGAAGGAAGAAAGAAAAGAAAAAAAAATAAGAGACATTCCAACTGCCCATCATTCTTTCAGGGGCATGTTCATGCCTAAGCTAAGTAGTAGAACTCCTGAAGTATTCTAGCAGTCCTGGGAGAGCCAGGTTTTCATCCCTGAGCCTCTTTTGTAGGCTCAGTTATTCAAAGACTGGAGTGACAATCAATGCTGACCCATCTTATAATGTACTAGGGTACAGATGTCAGAGCCAGAGCGCTGTTCAGTCATTGGGATTTAAAGGATTCAAAAGGCAAAAATGCTTTAATGTTCACAAAACTCCTAGGGTAGAAACAATTGTCACACAAGACTCAAAAGTATAATGCAACTGTCCAAGACACAGTGGTGGTCAGAAGCAGCACAAAAAGAGAACTGACATATATGTGCCTGCAATTCATACATGTACATATGCACATGCATGCATAGTGAACCTACACACATATACACACTTACTTCTAGGTAGAGTCCCTCTCCCTGAATCAAGTTTCAGAGGGATAATAATCCACAGCAGAGCAGCAGAGATGAGCAAAGCTACACATCACAAATGGAATGTGTCCCTAGGAAGGGTGCTATAAATCTGAGCCACAAAGCTGCTGCCTCCACGGTCCGTGTAATGTCACCTAAGCGCTCTGCCTCGCATGACTTGCTGCAGGCTGCCGAAGATTAGAGCCATCGATCGCTCCCTGCAGAAAGGTCTTGCTGTGCAAAAGGAAGGAAAGCACTGGAGACAGACAGCTTGAGTATCGACCTGCTCCAGCGGGGGGCTATGCTTCCAAATGAGGGTCAGCACTCCTTCACACCACCTATGAGGGTTACTGTAATGTGCATTGGGACACTACAGAGATGGGTGAGCAGGGCCAAATGCTGGAGTTCTGCTGACTGATCCTTCCTGTAAGCTGGTTATAGACCTCACAGAGAAACCCAAGTGTCTTGTGAAACATCTAGCTTTTTAAAAACACATGACAACAGTAGCCGAGGATGGACAGTCTACATTCATCCAAGGCAGGACTGCCACAGAGAACTGCCAGAGGCCATGTCAAAGAACTGTCAAAGCAATATGGATACATCTTCAATAATGTCCCTCTAGTATCTGAGAGCTTCACCAAAACCAGAAGGCAGGCTATCATTATAAAAGGCAAAAACCATTTCCCCACTGAAAGATGGCCCCTAACCCCATTTAAAGCTGAAAATTTAAAAATTGTCACAAACGACCTTCTCCTGGAGGAAATTGCTATGATGCAATTTAAGTGGTTTTCAAAAGATTTCGTGCACACAAACTCCCATGGGCATAAAAACATAAGCTCATCTAAAAAATAAAATAAAATTATGAAGTCCATCAAAACTCATGATTCTTGAAGGCTCTATAAAATTTAATAAAGGATTAATGACAGCAGATTGAAGTGGAAAATAAGGAACCCAAAGTAATCAAGCTAAGACAGAAAGCCCCCTTTAAATGCATGTTTCTGTGGACATAGAAGCAGACTGAATTCTACTGCTTTTGTGATTAAATTCTTTTGGGTTAAGCCATTATTTAAAACAAGTTATCTACTTGCAGTACCTTACCCACCTATGTATATTGTAAAAGACAAGTTGTGGTGTAATTGAATAAATTACACTAGAGTTTACTTCCTTGTTAGCAGAGATTCCTTAACTGTTTACATTTTAAAATTTCTATCCAACTAACACACAGTGAGTTCTTATGCCAGATGATGAAACAGAGAGAGGACATAGTCTTTGTCCTCAAGGAGCTTACCAGCTCAATCTCCAGGGAAACAAGTAAGTCCTAACCAGAGTGGCCAGCCTGGTATCAATGCCCTTCTCCTTCCCTTCCTGGGCAGGTTGCTATTCTCCTCAACAAATCCTCTCTCCTACCTTGGATCTAGGCTGGTTTTGCAACTTGTCTTGGCTAAGTTTTAGGTCATCAGAGACTAAAAAACTCAGTCCTTCCAACTGGGTCTCTTGAAGGTTTAAATAGCCAATTAAGAAGTTAGACTGATGAGAAGACCCCATCTAGCCACATACACAGGCTGTGGGGTGAAGGATGCCTGGCCAGCTCTCAGCTGCTCTAGCTATGCCTGCACAGATACTAACTATGAGAGATGCTTGGGGAAGAACCACCTGTGGAACCCAGGTGGTTTGTAGTCTCTAGTATGAGATGGCAATACTGGACTGCCACTCATGTTTGTACCATCACCCAAATTAGGAAGGTTAAGCTTTATTGAGATTTAACACATAACATGACGTTAGCACTTCATGCTAAGTCATCTCTCAGACTGTTCTGTGTCAGACTGAGTATATGAATCATCACGGCTGGGAGAGGGAGAAAACAGGGAGAAAGGGGCACTCTTACACCTTTAGAATAATGTGATGTATCAGAATTTAACAATAGTCTCATATTGAAATTTTAATTTTTGTGGGGAGTGTGTGTGAGGGGCTGCTACCGGGGCTTGAACTCAAAGCCTCATGCTCTCACTTGGCTTTTTCTGCTTAAAGCTGGTTGTCTATCACTTAAGCCACACTGTAATGTCTGGCTTTTTGAGGGTCTTTCAAATTTTATCTGCCTGGAATGACTTTGAACCCTTAATAGTCCCTCAGATTTATCTACTTGGGCTGGCTTTGAACAGCAATCCTCAGATTTCAGCCATCTGAATAGCTAGAATTATAGGTGTAAGGCACCAGCACTTTGATTGAAATTTAAAATTTTATCATCTTATAAGTGCCATCATCTTTGTAATCCACTGTCCTGAGCATGGCATGATAATGAAAAATCTGGTCTATCACATGAAGATTTGCCCTTTATCTCATAGGGAATTTCTTACAAAATCTGATCAGCATAAAAGATGAATCATTTTTCCTTTTCTTTATTGAAAGACAAATGTTCTGAAGTTGGTGACCTTTTCTGTTATGGCAAGTGGATGGCTTCATTTACTCATTCAACAAGTGTTTATTGAACTAATATTTACTCTGTGGCAGGTGCTATGGTTGTTTCTAGCAGCCTAGAAAACAGCACAGTCTATCTCTATCCTACACCATATCTGATTGATGCCTCCGTCATACCCTTTCACTAAATATTTTTACTATTGCTCATGGAGGCAAAAGTGAGAAAAAAATCAGACAAAAATCTCTACCCTCACACAATGAGCACAACACTGAGAAAATTAGTAAGTGCTTTATACAGTTAATTAGAGGGTGACAGGACTGCAGAGAAAAATAAAGAACATGGCAAGGCCAGAGGAGGTGTTGGGAAATGTGCGTGCAGTTGTGTGTAAGCTTTGCAGAGATGCCAGGGAGAGCTCTGTGGGCTGAGGAATGAGCCAGGAAGCATCTGGGGAGTGGCAATGAAGGCAGAGGAGGCAGTGTATACAGGCTTCCCTGAAGAACTCTATTCTAGACCTTGCTGAGCATGAGCTGGGCAGTATCCTACCCAACTCACATGTGACAGGTAGGGCCAGACTGCATGGAGGTTGGGGAGAGAGGGGACCAACTTAGAGGTCCTGGTCAGCTGTATGCCCTTAGCTGCTCCCTAAAGGGAAGGAAATATTTTGACAGTGAGTGAGAGTAACTGCCATTTGAAAGAAACATGCCACAGTGAGAAAACCTTGAGTAGAAATAATAGAAAATTTTGTCTTCATCATAGGAATTTACTGTTGAGGGTGGCATATATTCTCAGAAAGCTCTCATGTCTGTACCACCAAAAGCCATGGACAAAATTTTGTAAGCTATTTTCACCCCCACTAAATAGTTTAGTGTATCTTTTAATCTGTTTGTTTTAAAAAAAATAACAGTGTAGGTCTAGGGTATGGTTCAGTGTTAGAATAACTGCTTAACCTATGAGAAGCACTCGATTCTATCCCCAGCAACACACACACACACACACACACACACACACACACACACACACACACACACACACACACACACACACACACACACACACACACACACACACACACACACACACACACACACACACACACACACACCAGTGTGACAACTGACCTACTGATCTGACATTAAAGAAGATGAAAATCTCCAGCAAAATGTCAACTAGAATCTTCGCGGACCCAGAGGCTAAAAATGTACACCGAGTATGAACTATCACAATATGGTACGCCAAGACAACAATCTGCCCCAGCCTGGCTCCGTATTTTTGTAAAGTTTTATTTTCAACTAAGAAACCAAGAATTAAATAACCCAGCTTAGAATCCCTTGAAATCACTAAACCACAAAACTACTAAAGGAAGGTTATAAAAATGATGTGGTATATTTAATCTAATTGCACTCACAAAATACTATTAATACCTTATAAAGAGCAAAACAATTTTGTTATCAAATATAAAATACTTCAAATTATTAGTTATTTCCTCCTTAATGACATCATGAACTAGCATAGTAGAGCCTGTTTAATGCTTTAAAATAAGTCAATATATATAGGTCTGAATGGCATGTTTGAAAGTCTTTTTGACTTAGAATGGAAGATGTAATAAGACTTTGGAGGCAGGCAGTGGATTTGAGGCAGTATCTCGCCTGCTGACAAGAACTATGGCTATCTGATTTCCACTCCTTCCTCTGGAATAAAACGAAGAGCAGCAACCTCCAGTCCATAATACCATGCTATGGGCCCAGAGCTTACTCATTGATAATAGCACTGGAGCACTTTGAAACAGGTTACTGATTTATACAATCAGTTGTACTTAATGTATGAATAACTTTTTATAAAACAAATAAGCAAAGTTCACAGAGTCATAAAATTTCCATCCTTATTGATTTATATACAGCATACAGATGAAGAGACTAATCAGAGACAGTAACTATGTCAGCAATTTGAAAGTGCAGCTAGAAACCATGGTTCTCTGTAGTAGCCTGTGTTTGGATGACCTGACATTTGACTACTGGACGCCTTTCATTCAACACAAGCTGCCTCTCACCCTGTCTCTTGGTGACAATCACTGTTAGGATAGGAAGCCCCTGTTGCACTCTACGGAATATGCCATAGCCACACGCATGTGGGCTGACGGAGGAACAAAGACAGGACTTCCCTGAGTTCCCATGGTACATGGCACCCATTGTAGAGCCTATGACCCAAGATAGAGAATAAGCAAGAAGCCAGGCCCTCCTCTACACTCTGGCATCCATTCATTCATTTGTTCATTCCTCAGTATTCTTATGGTGAACATCCTCTGCCAAGTCTATCACTGGCCTTTAGGTGAGGGTGATACAACAAAAAACAAAAATAGTAGCTGGGCGCCGGTGGCTCACGCCTGTAATCCTAGCTACTCAGGAGGCTGAGATCTGAGGATTGCAGTTCAAAGCCAGCCTGGGCAGGAAAGTCCGTGAAACTCTTATCTCCAATAAACCACCAGAAAACCAGAAGTGGTGCTGTAGCTCAAGTGGTAGAGCGCTAGCCTTGAACTGAAGAGCTGAGGGACAGAGCTCAGGCCCAGAGTTCAAGTGCCACAACTGACAAAAAACAAACAAACAAACAAACAAAAAACCAGTTTACCCTTTGACAGTTTATACACTTATGATACAAAGAGGCACTGACGGAACTAAATAAAAAATGCGGTGACTGCTCAAGGGAGTGAGTGCTGTTTTAGAAAACTTTCTCATAAGTGACCTTGAAACCTGAGCCTAGCATGTCTTTGGTTCCTTTTTTTTCTTTTCCTTTTTGTGCTGGTTTGGATTTAACTGGGGGCCTAGGTGCTATCCCTGAGCCCCTTTGATCTACCACTTGAGACAAAGCTCTACTTCTGGCTTTTGTGGTTAATTGAAAATAAGAGTCTCATGGACTTTCCTGATTGGGCTGACTCTGAACCAGGATCCTCAGATCTCAGCCTCCTGAGTAGCTAGGATTTACAGGTGTGAGCCACCAGTGCCTGGTCTGTGGGTCATTATTAAGATTATGGGCTTTATACTTGTTCCAAACCAAAGAACTAGTTATTAATCTAAAATTGACACTTCAAAGTGTCTGAGACTGGCTCTATATCAGACCTCCAATGTAGGTACTACAACAAAAGAATATCTTAAAGATTATCTGGTATCAGGTGCCTGTAGGAAAATTACTGTTGTACCAGGGAAGAGAGTATCCTGAATTCTTCCCTGAGAGAACTCTTGTCAATGAGAATCAAGACTTGATTGATCACAGAGGGGCTGAGGTATATAGCTCAGGCGTAGAGTGCTTGCTCAGCATAGGCTTGGCTTGAGTTTGATTTCCCTGAATGAAAAAACAAAAACAAACTTTCCCAAAAACGGCCCAGTGCTGCATAATGTGAGATGCAAAGAAAGGTCGAATATTCCTTCGTGTTTATTTTCAAATAGATAAAAGTTTCCTACCTGAGTCATAAGTGACATTTTCAGTTAAATACTTGATCGACATGGAGATTCAATTTATGCACATATAAAGGTGCTAGTTTGCACAGTCTCAGTCAGCTCTGGAACTCCAGAACAGAACTGACTATATGGCCAAAATCCTGGGGCAAATTAATCCAGATAAAAATAGTGATTGGGAAGTACAGGAAACTTCTGCACAAAGTATGTACATTTGACAAGACTATACAATATAATTACAGAGATAATCTATTTTTTGTCATTCTGATAATTTAAAATCTTTTTTTCCTGATAGTCTTCTAATATAATATATGTATAAGTTATACATGCAGAGAATATTGATTCTGTTTGAGCCATAATTTACATTTTCCTAAATAAATGAATAGATAATTCTAAGACACTTGGAAGAGGCTCTTCTGTGAAGGAGTTAAAAATCTTACAAAAATACTCCTTAAATTTAAAGCTAATTTAACATTTTCCAGGATATTCATATTAACATCAGTTTCTTTGCTGTACAAATTGAATTCTACCAATTTCAATTCATTTAATTCTAAAATGTGTGAAAATACACATCCTATTTATTTCCTTGTAGCCAAGCTGAACTCTTAGCAGGAAAATGTAATTTGATGGCAGTTTCCATCTTCTTCAGGGAGAAAGTTACATGGTACTTGGGTGTAAAAGGTTGAACATAGTGGTAAGTAGCTGCAGCTCTCCCCATCGGCTCTCTGCCTCCTTTAAATTCCACTGAGGATGGCAGTTTGGATGGAGACCCCAAAATCTATTCTGTCCATCTGTTTTATTATTCTTGGAACAACTGTCAAAAGTTGCCCAGGGATCAAGTTGCAAACATACTAATTTGCCTTTGAAAAGTAGGCCCTGGGGGAATTCTGGAACTCTGCTTATAAATTCAGAATCCCATCAACCAGCTAGCCTGCCTTACCCTTTGTGGAGGTATGAGACTTTGCACTTCCAGGCATACATCTGCCTCAAGGCTGGGATGCACTGATGTACTTACATCCCACTTCATAGGCAAATGAAGGGAGAACCACAGGGACTTGGCATCTTAAGGGCTGGCTTGCTCCCTGACAAGCAGACTCCTAGTTTTTAGGAGGCAATCCCTTCATTAATTGTGGGTGGATGAAAGACCAAAGCTTTGTACTAAAGAGTTTAAAGGCATGAACACAACAGAGGGACACACAATGTGTACTCTTTTATATCCCAGGAAGATAGAAGACTGAAGTGAAGCATCAGAAGAAATAAGCTAAAAAAAAGATAAAAACCAGAAGCCACTGAAAATTGTACCTTTTGTTTTTGTGATTCGAATGAAACAATTACAAAAAGCGCATTGTAACATATAGAATAGCAGATGTGGGTTTGATGGAAATAAAGAGGATTGTACACTGAGAGGGCTATGTAAAAATATCGTAGCATTTTAAGAGCATGCTATTCTACTGGAAACTAACAAAGATGCTCATTTCTCAAGATGACTATGTTCAAGGCACATGCAAAATACAACATACACGTTAAAGTGCATGTGGATTACCAGGTCAGTAGCACTCTGGACCTTGAAAATGAGGAGGAGTTGGGGGGGGGTAGGGGGGAGGCAGGCACTATCATTCCTCCCAGTGACCTGCCCTCCCCCACCCTGGTCCAAATGGTCTATATGGAGAGATTTCAAAGCCCAGGACCACAGAAACATATCTGAAACACAACACAGAAGGATGCACCATTTTAAACTGGTAAAATTCCTCAGTAGTAACTAGGAAGGATATCACCCCTTTCAAGGCTAACATGATGGCATTTGGTTGTACTCATCCACAGATTACCAAAAAAACTATTCTGCTTTGATTAAATAAATTTCCTTGTATTGCAAATTACTCTAGCAGGGAAACCTTCTGGGAGCTAGCTGAGTATGCTACCGCAGACAGAGCACAGAAGGGATCACCAGTTGGACTTGCTTGCTTTGTCCTTCTTTGGCTTTGCACAATCTCTTATTATAATAAGGCATGTATTATCCTTTTTAGAGATTTGAATAACAGAAAGTCTCACTTTCAAAATATGCTTATAATCCCAGAGTCTACTAAACGTTCTATGGATGCTGTTTATGGCATTCTGTTCCTTTCAAAGTGGGACAGATAATTAGTAAACTGAAATTTGATTAATGTTGGATTAAGAGGTTCTGATGTCTTGCTGCAATGTGTTATTTCAGTCTGTGGGCACTGGAAGAGACTGTCTGTAGAAAGCTGTTCCTTCCCATTTCCAGAATGGGAAGATGAATTTTAAAACTGACTTTATTAAAAATAGAGAATTCAATCAGTATATAACAGTGTGTAATGTCAGATTCAGGTTTTTTTCTTTCTTTCTTTTTTTACTTGCTGTTTTTTTATTTGCTTTGTCACTCTGAAGCTGAAACCAATAAATTAACAAAGAGAAAAATAAAACAGAAATACAGGTGTTCCTTCAAAAATGCGATGGTGAGCCTTTCCTGACTAAAATGTAATTATTTGGCATGGATTTTTATCAAACAGCCTCCATTTTCTCTGAGCTCTAGTACAGAATTTTGAGAATATTAAGAACTTTTCTAGAAACAAAAGACCTGTCTGGTATCAATGATTAAGCCTGTGAAAATGCTCAGTACATATTTGAATGAAAATGTTACACTACTTTGTGCTGTTCAGTGTTAAGGTTAGGGATACCACTTTTACTTTTATCAGGTTTACAAAAGGCCAGTAATGGTCAGACTTTAGACTTTAATCTATTGGTGGCCAAAATGAATCTACATTTTTTCCTTGTCTCTGTTTTGAAATTCATAATCTTGTCTACTACTGAAGAGTGTGGAAGAATCAGGAATATTGGCTCCCTTTGAAGCTGTGTCATTCCCGAAGTAACCATCTAAATGCTAAAGAAATATTGTCATTTATGGAATGACCTTTTGTTCTTTGAATATAACATTAATAAATGTTAAATGCCTAGAAATCCTAGCTGCACTATGAAAAAGGTAAGTAGGGTAAGCAAATATCTTTTTGCATGCTTTTGACATGACGACCATTTCCTCTTTTCTAACAGCTTTCTAATAGCAAAATGTATTTGGGAACAACAGTGGAATTTGTGTCATCATGACCAAATGATTACGGTGCAAACCCGAGATTCTTCTGGGGCCCAGCAGGCTTCTGGTCCCTATGGAAACGAAACCTCTGATATTGTCCTCCACTCAGCTGGAGAACCAGCGCCAGGAGGCTTTTGTGCTCGGTGAGATTTCTTCCACAACCTTCCCTCAACAGACCCTAGTGCTTCCTCCCAACTCCTTTCTAATTGAGATGCAAATTAATCTCTCTGGCTGATTACACTTCCCTTAAAGCGACTGACAAATGCAGCTGTAACCAGAGTTTGTGGACTTTCCAACAAGTGACTTCAGCTGTCAGTATTTGCATTCAAAGCCTAGGCCAGCCCCTCCAGGTCTCAGAGCTCAGTGAGCTTCCTTTGGGCTGTGCAGGCGTTTTATTTATGAGTATAAAATTTACATACAATTAAGAGTTTAGTAAAGATCTCCCAATCTCTGATCTTGCTAGCTATGTCCTTTACCAAGTAGAAACTCTGTAGTTTAATGCAGTCCCATTTATTCAACCTTTCTTTGATTTGTTGTATTTCTGCACCTTTCCTTAGAAGTTTCAACCTGTACCAAGGAGGCTTAGTGTTTCCCCTACCCCTTCCTGTAATTTTCAGGGTATCTGATCTTATATTGAGGTCTTTGAACCATTTGGAATTGATTCTAGTGCAAGGTGATATATAAGGATCTAACTTCAGTTTTCTACATATGTATAGCCAATTCTGTTGAAGAAGAGGCTGTCTTTCTTCCATCCTGTGTTTTTGGTCAAAGATTAGGTAGCCATAGATCTGTGGATTCATTTCTGGGTTTCCAATTCTATTCCATTGGTTCTCAGGCCTGATCATGTGCTAGTACCAAGCTCTTTTTATAACTATGGCTTTACGGACAAGGGCCTTATCTACAATAAACTTAGAGCTCAAAAAGTTAAACCCCCATAAACAAATCCTCAAAGAAACAATAACCCCATTAATAAACTGGCTAAAGACTTAAAGAGAGACCTCTCTGAAGAAACAAGAATGGCCAATAGGCACATAATGAAATGTTCAATATCTCTGGCCCTAAAAAAATGCAAATCAAAACAATATTGAGATTCTACCTCACCCCAGTTAAAATGGTCATTATCAAGAAAACTAATGATAACAGATGCTGGTGGGAATGTGGCCAAAAGGGAATGCTACTACACTGTTGGTGGGACTGTATACTTGTTCAGCCACTCTGGAAAGCAGTATGGAGTTTCCTCAAAAGACTAAACATAGAACTCCCATATGACCTAACAACCCCACTCCTGGGCATTTGCCCAATAGACCACAAACAAGGCCACACTAAAGACTAAAGCTACTAGCACAACCATGTTCATTGTAGCATTATTTACCACAGCTAAGATATGGAACCAGCCCAGACGCCCCTCAGTAGATGACTAGATCAAGCAAGTGGTATAAATACACAATGGAATTGTATCCTTCCTTTACAAAGAATGATGTGGCCCCATTTGTAAGGAAATGGAAAAACTTGGAAAAAATTATATAAGCAAAGCAAGCCAGACCCAAAGAACAATAGGTTGCAAGATTTCCCTCATTTGTAATAACTAGAATATGTCCAGGATATTCTTAGCAGAGGATCACAATAGATCAATAGTTATGTGCATATAACGATATAAAATGATGCTTATAGAAATGGAAACAAGAAGAGTTCAGAACATCAGAAATTTGAGCTTTTTTGGATACTTCTTTTTGATCTTGGACTACAGAGTTACTTCTCTCCAAGAAGGCCATAGCTCTAGTGGCAACACTACATTTCCTTTCTTATAAGTTTTGACTTTAAAAATATTTGAATTTGGCCGGGCATTGGTGGCTCACACCTGTAATCCTAGCTACTCAGGAGGCTGAGATCTGAGGATCACGATTCAAAGCCAGCCTGGGCAGGAAACTCCATGAGACTCTTATTTCCAATAAACCACTCAGAAAACCAGAAGTGGTGCTGTGGCTCAAGTGGTAGAGTGCTCACCTTGAGCTGAAGAGCTGAGGGATAGTGCCCAGGCCAAGAGTTCAAGCCCCATGACTGAGAAAAAATAAAATAAAATAAACATAAAATAAAATTAAAAAATATTTGAATTCGATCTCTTCTCCAATCTAACAAACACAGTTAAGAAAATGAGACTAGTGAACAGATTTTTTTTTAAGAAAACAGGATTACTGAACAGACTTCAAGGTTATCAAGATTAGTCAGCATTCTAATTTACAGTATTTTTACATTGATGCCCTTCAGTAACTTCTTGGTGCAGTGATATTATTTACTTATTAAAATTTTGAGGGAAAGCCTGGAGCAGGTGGTTTCCACCTATAATCCTAGCTACTCAAGAGGCTGAGATCAGAGGATTGCTGTTTAAAGCAAACCAGGACAGGAAGGTCCATGAGACTATGTTCAATTAACTACCAAAAAAACCCAGAAGTAGAGCTGTGGTCAAGGGTTAGACTGCTAGCCTTAAGCAAAAGAAGCTAGGGACAGTGCCTGGCCTTGAGTTTGTCAAGCCCCAGGACTGGCACACACAAAAAATTTTTTTTTTTTGGTGAAGTTTTTGAACTTCTTAGGGATTGGATCCAGCTTTAGGCCTGGTTGGGCACTGTCTCTCACAGTGAATTATGCCCATAAAGTACCCATTCAATTAAAAGAAAATCTCACATGCAATCAAAATTTTTGGAAGAAGTTACCTATAATGTGGAGAATTTAAGTTTCCAAAACTTGTTTTTGTCTTGCAATTCAAGACCTCAACTGTGTAACTGGGAGGCCAGTATTGGCGTAAGAGAGGCCTGTCTGTGAAGGAGACAGTCCTTAGGTGAGACAGCTGGGGGAGGCTGAGTGCATATGCCACAAGGAAGAACTGAAGGTGACAGAGTGACCCACAGGAGAATGTAGGGAAAAGTCACAAGAGAGGGACGTGACACTCCTCCCTTTCAAGGCCTGCAGGAAGAGAAGGCGTCCCACTGAAGATGGAACTAAGAGAATGGTAAGAGAAGAAAGCTGAGGCTCTTCTGGTTATTTCCCTAGGCACAGATAGCATCAGCTTGCTTTCTCCATAGATTCTTACAGTAACTTTTATTGAAGGACTGTATCTTGTCTCACAGAGATAAGTCAGTTACTTATCTCTGGAAAATTCCCTGTTGCAAATTTCACTGCACCATCCAGAACTTCCTTTGGGACTCATTTCTTGGGTGGTTTTGACTGTATAAGTGAAGGAAGAACAGTCCTGTAACCTTTATTTTAATACCTGTAAGGGCAAAAAGTATTTCCTAAGACCTGATTTCACAGTGGAAGGTTCCTGTTTTTCCAATATTAGTTTAGAACTCAGTCACTTGTAGGCACCAGACTGGCAATATGATGATACCACCTGCAGCTTAACCTGGGCTCTCAGCAAGGACAGCTCAGTGTTTCACCTGGTTGGCCCACCAGCTCTCTCAGAGGGAGACTAGCTGGCAGGATGCCATGGTGATGACACCAGCACTAGGACCTGACACTATGGCAAGGGACTATGGTGCCAGTGAACATATGTCCTGTGAGGAGGCCCAGCAGAGTGGGAGGCTGAGCAGGGTCAGATGTTCTGACTCTTGAGAAGAAATTAAATATGTAGGTTTTTAAAGATGTAAAATCTCCCTCACTTTTTCACCATGGCTGACAATTTTCAGGGTTTTTTTTTTTTGTTTGTTTTTTTGGTAATGCTGGGAGACCAAGGACAGATCAAATAAAGCCCATCTAAACTGATTTCAATATGCAGGCAGTTGGTTTTTTTTTTTTAAATCAGTTTTGAGGGTTTTTTTTGGTTTGTTTTTGTTTTTTTCGGTCGTGGGGCTTGAACTCTGGGCCTGAGCGCTGTCCCTGCGCTCTTCAGCTCAAGGCTCTTCAGCTCTACCACTTGAGCCACAGCGCCACTTCTGGTTTTCTAGTGATTTATTGGAAATCAGAGTCTCATGGACTTTTCTGCTCGGGCTGCCTTTGAACTGTGATCCTCAGATCTCAGCCTCCTGAGTAGCTAGGATTACAGGTGTGAGCCACCGGCGCCTGGCCAGTTTTGAGTTTTGAATGTTTGCCTTGACACTGAGCAAAAGCTGCTTCCTGGTTGCCTCTACCCATTGATCCCAGTTTTGCAGATTGGTATCCTATCCAAAAAGGTCTCGGGCTCCAGAAATAATTCCTTCTTGATTCAATCACTCCCACACGTCTAATTTCTCTGGATTGGCTCCAGGTTGGTTGAGATCCTTCTTCAAATCTGGCTTCCATTGTAACACACCACATATGGATGGATCCTTGTGGCTGTAGAACACAGCAATGGGGCCCTAACTTCTTCTGACCTTATGCTCCTTGTGCTGCATCTCAGAGAATGCTGGTTGTACTTGCAACTACATACATTCCCTCTTGTCTCTCATCTCAAAACTGTGGCTATCAAGCCACAACACCCTCCTACTGCACTTATATTACTAGTTATCCAAACCTAAATACATGACATCACAGTCTCCCCTTTTCAATTCCACCTTGTTTCTCTGTACATGGAAGTCTCATTTATTGAGACCACCTTATTTTCTGACTTGCCTTGAGTCA
Organism: Dipodomys merriami; assembly: GCF_024711535.1. NCBI lineage: Eukaryota > Metazoa > Chordata > Mammalia > Rodentia > Heteromyidae > Dipodomys > Dipodomys merriami. The sequence continues at coordinate 53,809,255 of NW_027206290.1, read as the reverse complement.
GATTAGTTACTCTTCTCATCTTTCTTAAAAGTAACAGTCTAATAATTATGTCTATACCGGTGCAAAGTTACTGATAAATTTGTTGAATGGAATAGCTGGGCAAGCTACAACACAGAAATTGCACCAGAAATACAAAGTCTGATTAGTAGTTTGTGAATTATTTCTTTATAGATCTGGCCACAATGAAGTCACCCATCTCTCAGAAGCCATAGTTCTCTCTTATGTCTGATAGATTATCTTGATAATTTATTTTAGATTTTCCACAAATTACTTATCTAACTTCTTCAAAGTTCTAAAAACTTAGTAATCTTATCAAACAGTGTGTTTGAGTCATCTTATTCTTTCGGAAGACTCATGAGCTATTTAATAATTTATTCTAACAATTTTACAAGGGATCCACACAACATTTAAAAATTTGTTGGTTAATCCAATTAAAAAACAAGGAAAATATTTTTCTGTTTCCAGTTTGGGATATATCCTTTACTCTATATGAAGACAAGCTAATAAATAAACAAACCAGTTTTCATGGTTCTGAGCTATTGCTGTATATTTGTTCTGCAAAAAGATATGGTTGTCTCTGAATTAGAACCTTTCTTGCAGAGGCTAGTTCTCTACCTCGTTCTCACCCACTGTACTCCTCTCAGCTAAAAAACCTTTTTCTCCCTTCCCATTTTCAGAAGATTTAACAGTGCCAGAAGATGGAGAACCCATGAGGATACTGTTCACAGTGCTGATCTGATAACAAATGGGCCAAGAGTTTCTTCCCTAATCACAATGACAGATTTTAAATATGCATTTATCAGAGACTACCTTCTTGTGCAGTCAAACGCTGTGGTTGTTCTTTTATGGCTCCCCCTTTTCCTCCTCAAATAAATAAATTTTATAATTAAAATATCACTTTGTTAAAAATCTTTCATTCCTTATTCGTTTTTGGAATCTGGGCCCACCCATAGGAATATGCTGTATTTCCTCTACTCTGTTTTTTGCATTGTTCTTCCCAAGTATTTGGGGGTACCATTCTACTTTTATTTTTCTCATAGTCATATTTCATTACTTTCTGCAACACTCAAAGTTGGAAGTCTACTCTTTTAAATTGCTAGGAAAAGTAGTAGTTTCCATTGTTTGTTTCTTGTATTCCTAGAGATGAGATCATTTGCTAGCCAAGAATTCAGAAAATGTTCATTGTTTTTAGGACAGAGAGAAAGAGAGAGAGACAGACAGAGAGAATGACAGACAGAGAGACAGAGACAGAAATAGAGACACAGAGAGACAGACAGAGACAGCGAGATAGAGAGACACGGGGAGAGAGAGAGAGAGAGAGAGAGAGAGAGAGAGAGAGAGAGAGAGAGAGAGAGAGAGGGAGAGGAAGAGAGGGACAGAGAGAGAGAGTGTGTGTGTGTGTGCGCGCACTGGGTCTTCTTCTACTTCTACTTCTACTTCTACTTCTACTTCTACTTCTGGCTTTTTTGGTGGTTAACTGAAGATGAGAGTCTCATGGACTTTCCTTCCTGGGCTGGCTTTGAACCACCATCCTCAGATCTCAGCCTCCTCAGCAGCTAGGATTACAGGTGTGAGCCACTGGCACTTAGCTTAGGTTGCTACTGTTTTAAATTCAGCCTTTCTCCATATATGAGGACTTGAGATCGATGAACTTTAGTCAAGGATTAGACCATCCAGTAGTATATGTCTTTCTTGGTCACTTTACTGAAGGGTAATCTATAACTCCTCCTTCTCATCCTTTTTTTTTTTTTCCTGTGAAATCAAGCTCCCCTTTTCTTTGCCCCTATCTCCTTCCTTCTAAATCTATCCTTTACCTTTAAATACTCTACAGTGTTCTATCTACGACTTTTCTTTGACACCCTCTATCTCCAGCAAACCTAGCATGTCTTACACTGAATCAGTTCATATCCTGTGTAGGTATCAATCCATCCCCTTGTCACTGCCATAAATCAGTGCCTCTTGGCCCCTGCTCCTCCCTTCAGAACTCATTCACAGCCCGTTAAATGCTTTTATCACTGCTATGTTCTCTGTGTGTGCCTGTGTGTACATGTGCACATCCTACACTTGACATATGGATGCAGCTGTCATTTTCAAAAGTGATGTGCTCCTTAAAGATTGGTTCATAAGCAAAAACTGTCCTCTCTTTTGAAATACCTTATTCATATTTCAATTGCTAATGTCCAGGACAGTGAGTGGCATATTGTAGGAATTCTTTAAACATGGACAAATGCATGACTAATTCTGAATGGCAAAATACAACATATAGTATGGTAAAACTTCTTTTCTAAGGTTCATGGAGATGAATAGGAGAAATGAAAGATCTGTCCAGGAAGAACTAAAGACCCACTGGAGAAGAAACAAACAGGGTTGTCAGATCTTTATGGGGAGACGTCATTTGTGAAGATATTATAAATTGGGATCAGAATTTAGAAATTATATTTTGAGGGATATGAGAGAAACTTTGGTACAATCAAATGTATATGTTAATGGAAAATGAAAGTAAATCTCATTTGTGAAAGAATGAGGTACAAAATCACTTTTTTTTAGGCAGCCCAGTACTCACCACCAAATGCTGATAGTTCTAGCTACTAGAGAGGATGAATGGCATTGAGACTATTGTTCTATTGAAGTGGACATTTATTTTAAAAAGCCACCATCTGTTTGGTTCAGGGTGAACTGCTCCTAATGGGCATGCCACATATTGTGAGACAACTTTTTCCCTGAAACAAGTTATCTGACAAGGGGAATGAAAGCCCTGGCTTAAATGGTTTTGGAAACTTTTATCAGCCGACCAGGGCTTCATTTTGGAATCTTTAGTTGGCTTGGAAACTGTAAACATAACACGTGGCAAGCTTCCCATTTGCCATGCTCTAGGCATAGGAATAGGCTTTCTGCATGCCCATGAGGGATAGAAAAGGCAGATGGTAGGTGAGTTGGCTCTCATCATCCAGAAGAGCCGTGGCCACAGGGATGAAGGCTCCACATAACAGATTTGCTTTAGCCCACGGGGGAAGTTACAGGAAAACCCAGGAAGGACAAAGAAGCAAGGCCGAAAGCACCCTACAGAGAGTGCCTTCCCAACACAGCCCTACTGTGTTCACATTTGGTGTTGTGTGACCATGTAAGACAATGGTATTTTTCAGTCTTCCATGGGCCTTTGCTACATAGTTCCAACTGTTTGATCAGTTAGCCAAGAGAACACCAAACAAGAACTCCTTTGATATTGACTCTAAGCTAGATTTGCTGTTCAGAAAAAATAATCCAAAAAACAAGCAATTTTGTTTCAGTAATGCCCCCTCCCCCAATAGACAGCTTAATCAGAAATGCTGTATTTCTTTGAATATCACTGAACAAAATTGGCACATTAATTGTCAACATTTCTATTTCTAGTCAAGTCTTATATTAACCTGAATCACAACTGACCCTATTCTATAGTAATTAAATATCAATTGTTAGCTAGGAGGGGACAAGGAGGTAAGCAAAAGTCCTCCAAAGTAATTCCACTGACTTTTTTCTTCATTTGTCATTGGGTTCAATGCCTGGCTATGTATGCTTGACACAAAAAAGCATGTGTTCCCTCTGTAAAGGATTTGTAAAAGTGAACTAAACAGAATGATTTTGTTGTTGTTGGTGGTAGTCATGGGGCTTGAAGTTGGGGCCTGGATGCTGACACTGAATTTTTTTTGCTCAAGGCCAGCACTCTACCACTTTGAGCCACTGTACCACTTCCAGTTTTCTGGTGGGCAGTTTGGCTTTGAACCACAGTCCTCAGATTTCAGCCTCCCAAGTAGCTAGGAATACAGGCATGAGCCCAAAAGCACTAAGCTTAGAATGACCTTTATTCACAGAATAGTCAATCTGTCACCCAGAAAGGTAGTGACAGAGATAAAATTAGCAGTTTGAAAATATGTTTTACTTAACAATTACAATCTAAATTTAGAAACAAAATGGTAGATACAGGGCTGCTTATAAAAAATGGAGTTCTCCTTTCTTTGTTATCACTCAAAACTAGTTAATATCTCAAGGTTACAGGTAAGAACAGGGGCAATATTGTAATTTGAACTCAGGGCATCACCCTTAACTAGGGTAGGCACTCTACCACTTGAGCCACACCTCCAGTCCTTTTATTTAGGTTATTTTGAAGTTAGAGTCTTTGCATCTTTGCCTGACTTTCTAGGAATGTGATCCTCATACTAATGCCTCTAGTTATATATCTAGTTTATTTATTAAGATGAGGTCTTGCTAACTTTTGTGTCTGGGATGGCCTTGAACTTTGATTTTTCTGATCTCTGCCTCCTGAGTACCTCAGATTACAAGCATGAGCATCAGGCTCAGATTTTTTTTTTTTGGTCCCTTAATTAAACTTTTCTTCTTGGGCAGTGTACTCAAACTGCTTCCTTCTCAGTGGATTTGATTCATATACAATACAGTTTTGCCAAGGAATATACTGCTAGGCCCTAGGAAGGGAATCAACTGTAGACACTCAGGTAGAGAGTCCAAGGCATTGCTAATCTTTTGAACCCTTAGGGGGCTTGCATGCATTTGGCTAGAGGGCCCCTAAACTCCTTCCACTGTTTTCCTCCTCAGCTAGTCCTGGCTGTTTACTCCAGGATGCAGTATGAAGATGAGAACTTCTCAAGGAGAAAGAGTCAAGGAGGCTTCTTTATGACTGCCAAGAGCTAGTTCAAGTGCTGTCACAAGAATCCTGATTACTTGAGCATTGTACCTAGAAAACATAATTTTGCCACTCAGGAATACTGACTCTGTATCCTCTGGTCTGAATGTTGCCACTCTTTCTTAAGAACTGCTTGTCTCATCCTCCAGTCTTTGCCCAGATACTCTGTACTTGGAGAGACCTCCTTGCTTCCCTGTCCCTTGTTCACCCCAACTCTCTGGTTCATTTCTTCACAAAACTTCCCCAATTCCTTTGATTATCTTCTCTGTGAAGCATTTACGTAAGAACTTGGTCTGTTCCTTGCTGTAGTCCTAGCTCTTAGCAGACAGTCCACAGGAACTATTTGTTTGGTAAATGGATAAATTTAGACACTCATAATTAAATTTGCTAGGTTATTTCGTGTTTTTCAAAGTTCAAGTTTAAGATGCGTCAATGAAGCAGCAAATTTCAGACATGTGCAGCTATGGCCTAATCAAATGGATTTCGACTTTGCCAAAATATGTGTGGATCTGTGTGTTTTAACAACACATTAAAGGAATTGTTAGCTATTAATAATTGAGGTTGGCACATATATACAGTATAGAATTTATTAACCCTCATCTACATCAGTAGCTTTAGTCTTGATGTGATTCCTTGAAAAGTTTTTAAAGTGATATGTGCTTTAAACTTTAAAAAAAAATTGTTTTCACTAAACCTGACTACTCCGAAGATGCCATACTAATTCAGTGTTTAACACAATAAAAAACATATATTTTATGAGCCCTTCGGTAGGTAGAAAAGGAAACATGACAAAAATTATAATGGATTTGTATAAAATGGTATTTATTTCTAACTGATTTTTTTTTTGGTCAGTCCAACATACTTGATCTTAATGGATGTCCAGATCATCCTAGTTGACATGAAAATGGACTAGCCAATCATCAAATAGGTCTCTTGTTTCTGCCTTCATGCTCCCTTAAAAGCATGCTAAATAAATACTCCATGCTAAAGGCTAAACTGACAGCCGCCATAAGATTAAGTCTAAAGTGCTGTGTAAAATTCTGCAGAGAGTGCCATCACCAAACCTCCCCACCAAAAGTGGAGAGAGTACAGAAGCAGGAATAATGTGGCCTGGCTCCAGGGCAGGGACCTAATAGAATGGGACCTAATAGCTCTTTTTTACTACTAATTTCTATGATAATTCTAACTTGCCACATGGCAAGTATAAGGCAGAATTTAAGTCAATGAAGTGACAAGGATTTTAATGAAAGGAATTTTTCATGAACTGTATTTGTTTACATGTATCATTCACTCTACACCCACTAGCAAAGTATCATTCAGATAGGTTGGGGAAAGTGTACTGAGAAATGTCAAACACAAATGTGTTTGGTGTGTGTGTGTGTGTGTGTGTGTGTGTGTGTGTGTGTGTGTGTGTGTGTGTGTGTGTGTGTGTGTGTGTGTGTGTGTGTGTGTGTGTGTGTGTGTGTGTGTGTGTGTGTGTGTGTGTGTGTGTGTGTGTGTCCCCTAGGGCTTGAACTCAGGGCCTGGAGCTTGAGTTCAGGAGTGTGTGTGTGTGTGTGTGTGTGTGTGTGTGTGTGTGTGTGTGTGTGTGTGTGTGTGTGTGTGTGTGTGTGTGTGTGTGTGTGTGTGTGTGTGTGTGTGTGTGTGTGTGTGTGTGTGTGTGTGTGTGTGTGTGTGTGTGTGTGTGTGTGTGTGTGTGTGTCCGTCCCCTAGGGCTTGAACGTAGGGCCTGGAGCTTGAGTTCAGGAATGTTGTCCCTGAGCTTTTTTGCTCCAGCTTAGCACTCTACCACTGAAGCTACCTTTCCACTTCTGGTTTTGTTTTGTTTTGGTTTTGTTTTTGGTTAATTGGTGATGAGAGTCTCAGAATTTTCTTGCCCAGGATGGCTTTCAACCTGGATTCCAGGATCTTAGCTTCCAGAGTAGACAAGATTACAGGTATGAGCCACAAGCACCCAGCCACAAAGTGTTTTTAATCACTACCAATACCAATTAGAGTATTTTTTATTAGGAGGTTGGATGGCTTTATAAATATCAATTTTATATAGTCACTATCTTAATCTTTTCTTTGTAATTAGAGATTATACTTCAAGGATTATAGCATGCTAATTAATGTTAGTAAAATTAGAGAAGTTATTCTGTTTTTAGAGACAAGATCAGGAATTAAAGGGGTAAGAATTAAAGATTAGGGAAGATTATGGAATTAGTACAAATGCAACTTCATTCAGGATGCCTTCTCTCCTCCCACCATGTGCAATTTCTCAGTTCTCTGGCCACCCAGAACTCTATTTGCACTTGCCACATTTTTTGGATATGTTAGGGACATTTCATTTGCTTTTGGGTTCTGGAGGCACTCTGAATGAGACTGCTATATTCCGCTCAGCATTCCATTTTATACACAATGACCTATGACACAGAGGATGGATAAAGAAACAGACTGAACCTGGGGAAAATACCTAAAGAAATATTAAGAAAGTTGCCATGAGCACCTCATGATAGTCAGAGCTTCTCAGGTACAGACTTATGTGAGTAAACTATGAATTAAATTCAAGTATAATAGAGCAGAAAATAAACAAAAAGCAACAAATGGTATGAAAATCCCAGTTAGTTTTAAAGCAGACTAAAAAAAAAAATTCTCTCTTTCCTCTAACTCAGTTTGTAATACTTACCCATCTTGAAAATGTTCCAGGACTCTAGATTCTGGGAATGTTAAAAGGTTACCCATTTTCAGTGAAAAGATACAAGCTCTGGTAAAGTGGGATGAGGCACTTCACAGCTCTGCTGGCATTGATACACGTGGCACATATAAGGCTTGGCAGCAGCTTCCCACTCACTATGGCTCCATCAAACAGAGGCCCAAAAAATGGAACCTGTTGATTCAAAACAGAAAAAAAAACACTTACTTTTAAGAAACCAGTGTCAAGCCAAAGATAGGAGAATAAATGATTGACATCTATGCGCTTCAATGGACATACAGGCTGTCACTCACTGGGCAGACTTGACCTTCACAGAACACAGGATGTGGCTTTCAAATCAAGGAAAGCAGGATTACTATATAAGGCTCCTCTATGAGGAGCTGTGTTGTCATTTATAGAAATGGCATTGTTCTTTCTAAGTGCCTACATCACGTGGATGATGCACAGTACACAGACATATTTCATTGTACACGACTAGCTTCATATCTGCCTGAAAGCAACTGGAATCTGTAACATTCTTGTCATGAATGTGAGATATATTAACTCTTAAAGGAATTGGTGGCCATTACTCTCTGGTCCTACATACAGTACTCATTTTTTCTTTCCTCCAAGCAATGTTCAAATTCCTCACAGGTAACCTACAGCTCCAGAGTCAAAATATCACCATGTGTGGGGCTACAAGAGCCAATCCAAGTTGAAACTATAAACACAAAGTATGAGTGGCTTGCCTTATCCAGTTTGGTTAGGCACACATCCCATTTGTGTTCATAACAAAGATATGGCCATGATTTTTTAAGAATTATTTTTTATTTTATTGTAAAGTGATGTACAGAGGGGTCACAGTTACGTAAGTAAGGTAATGAGTACATTTCTTGTCAAACATTATTACCTCCTCTCTCATTTTCTCTCCTCCTCAACTCTCCTCACCCCAAGGTTCATTTCCAACATAATGTTCTGTGAGTATTGTTGTTGCACGGGTTTACCCTTTGTCCTTTGTCTCATCATTTTGTTATTTCCCCCTCATTTCCCCAAATCAGATAAATGTAAATACAAGACACAGGGTACCAAAATTTAAAAAAATGAAAACAGGGGATAAAACAAAGGAAAAAAGAAAGCAAGAAAAAAAATAACTTCACACAGTACATTAAAAACAACAACAACAACAAACTCTTGTTTCCATATGTTGGAGTTCATTTCTATTAGCATCATTTTATGTGACCATATGCACATAGCTATTGAGCTATTATGATCCTCTGCTAAGACTACCCTAGACATATACTAATTACTACAAATGAAGGAAAGCATAGAGCCTATCAAGCATTGTTACCTCCTCCTTTGTTTTTCCCCTACCATCCCTTCCCTCCCTCTCCTGCGCCTAAATTGTAAAGTTCGTTTTTTTAAGCGTGTCTTGTGCATCTCATTGTTACAATGGGTCAACCTGTATCCCTATTTAAACATTTTGTTTTTCCCTTCCCCTCCCCAAATTAGAAAAGTGTATATACAAGATGAAGGGCACTGACATCAAATACAGTGAAAACATGGGTTATACCATGGAGGAAGAACATAGAAAGAAACAAAATAATCACATGGTACATTACAAATACATTAGAAACAATAGCAAGAAAGAAAAAACTACTTGTGTCCCTATCTTGGGGTTCATTCGCTTAACATCATTTTATCTGGTCATATGTACACAGCTTTTGACCTTTTCTACTTGTCTCAACATATACTAGTTATTGCAAATAGGGAAACCATGGGACCTATGTTTCTTTGGGCCTGGCTTATTTCACTTAATATATTTTTTTGCAAGTCTTTCATTTCCTAACAAATGGGGTGATGTCACTCTTTCTGATGGAGGCATGGAATTCCTATATATGTATATATATATATATATATATATATATATATATATATATATACACTATATATGCACATATGTATATATGTACGTATGTGTGTATATATATATATATATATATATATATATATATATATATATATATAAACATTTTCTTGATCCATTCTGGTTCCATATCTTAGCAATGGTAAATAATGCTGCAATAAACACAGTTGTGCTGGTAGTTTTAGTATGGTCCAGAAAGAATAGTGCTGGGGGGGATTCATTTTTTGAGCTCTAGGTTATTTTTGATATGAGGCCCTTGTCTGTTATATAGCTAGTGAAGATCTTCTCCCAATCTGTGGGATTTCTATTTATCTTGCTAGCTATATCCTTTGCTATGCAGAACCTCTGTAGTTTAATGCAATCCCATTTATCCAGCCTTTGATTTGTTCTTTCTGGATCTTTATTTAGGAGGTCTTGCCCTGTGCCAAAGAGTCCTAATGTATCCCCTATCCCTTAGTGTAGTACTTTCAGGGTATCTGCTCTTACCTTGAGGTCTTTGATTGATTTGGAGTTGATTGTAGTACAGGGTGATGTGGATTTAACTTCAGTTCTCTATACAAGTATAGCCAATTCTGCCAGCACCATTTGTTGAACAAGACTGTCTTTCTTCCATCTGATAATTTTGGCTCCCTTATCAAAGATTAGGTCTATGGGATCATTTCTGGGTCATCAATTCTATTCCATTGGTCCTCAGGTCTGTTCATGTGCCAGTATCAAGCTATTTTTATAAATACAGCTTTATAATAGAGTTTGAAGCACTATTTTTTCCTGCTAAGGATTGTTATTGCTTTTCAGGGTCTTCTATTATTCCATATGAATTTTTGAATTGCTTTTTGTATTTCCTTAAAGAATGTTGTTGGGATATTGATGGGTATAGCACTGAATTTGTAAATAGCTTTGGGCAGTATTATCATTTTCAAAATGTTAATCCTCCCAGTCCAGAAGCATGGGAAATTTAGCCATGATTTTTTTTTTTTTTTTTTTTAGCCATGATTTTTTGTGCCTGGCTTTTTGGCACTGATTTTATTATACAAGAGGAAGGTGATATAGTACATAGGTTTAGAATTTGAGTGTCATGTGGACTTTATGTATATGCCTATAATATAAACACAGAATTTATACACAGAACCACACAAATACAGCACAGAATTTATACACAGAACCACACAAATACAAATAGCTTTTACCTAATAAGCACCTGCCTACAGGAGTGAAATTTTTTCAGTTCTTAGAGAGATTCACTCTACCTAGATTTTAGAAACAAGTACCCTTGGAATACATTATACTCATACCAGCTACAAATGTATTTAGAGCCCGGGAACAATACAATGATATACAAAGTGGCTGGAAGAGCCAAATACCACATTAATCCTAAAAGTTTGTTGCAAATAGTCCTGTCTTAATGAGAGGCAAGGTAGGAAAAACATACAATTTTTGAGGTGAGGGTGAAACTTTTAAGAGGAATGTAAGATAGGTTTTAGAGAAAGAGCATATTTATTCCCACATATTTCTATCTCTACTGAATAAATCTATTCTCTAAAATAAAAAAAGATAATTTTTGTGGAAAAATTTTAATCAGGAAATTCTAAAATTTTGCCTAAAGAATTTTTTTCCTTTTTTAAAAAAAAATTGTGAAAATACCATACAGAGGGGTTACAATTATATGGGCAAGGTAATGAGTACATTTTTATCAAGCATTGTTGCCTCTTCCCCTTACCATCCCTTCCCCTCTCCACCTCCCCTACCCCTCCTTCCACCAAAGTTGTAAAGTTCATTTTTCCACATAACGTCTTATACATCTCATTGTTGTAATGGGTCCACCTGTAACCCTATGTAAACTATTTTTTTCCCTTCCCCTCCACAAAATTATACCAACAACAAATACAGTGAAAGCAGTGATTATACCATGGGGGAGGGACATACAAAGCAACAAAGAAATCATCTTATAAATATGTTGGAAACAATCGCAAGAAAGAAAAAAAGTTTGAATCCTTATCTTGGGGTTAATTTTGCCTAACATCAACTTGTCTGACCTTTTCTGCTTGACTCAGACATATACTAGTTAATGCAAATAAGAGAAACCATGGGACCTATGTGTCTTTGTGTCTGGCTTATTTCACTTAGTATAATTTTTTCCAAGTCTTTCCATTTCCTAACGAATGGGGCAATGTCATTCTTTCTGATGGAGGCATAGAATTCCATTTTGTATATATACTACATTTTCTTGATCCATTCATCTACTGAGGGGCATCTGGGTTGGTTCCATATCTTAGCTATGGTAAATAATGCTATGATGAACATAGTTGTGCTGGTAGCTTTAGTGTGGTCTTGTTTGTGATCATTTGGGTAAATGCCCAAAAGTGGGATTGCTGGGTCATAGGGGAGCTCTATGTGGAGTCTTGAGGAACCTCCATACTACTTTCCAAAGTAGTTGAACAAGTTTACACTACCACCAACAATGCAATAAGGGTCCCTTCTGTCCACATCCCCTCCAGCATCTGTTGTTATTACAGTTCTTGATTATAGGCATTCAAACTGGGGTGAGGTGGTATCTCAGTGTTGTTTTGATTTGCATTTCTTTTATGGCTAGGGATGTTGAGCATTTCTGCATGTGTCTATTGGCCATCCTTCTTTCTTCTTCAGAGAAGTTTCTCTTTTAAGTCTTTAGTTCAATTATTAACCAGGCAATTGTTTCTTTGAGGATTTGTTGTTGGGGATTTAATTTTTTGAGTTCCAGGTATATTTTAGATATGAGACCCTTGTCTATTGTATGGCTAGTGAAGATCTTCTCGCAATCCGTGGGCTTTTTATTGATTTTGCTAGCTATGTCCTTTGCCATGCAGAAAAATATGGAATGCTTCACGAATTTGCGTGTCATCCTTGTGCAGGGGCCATGCTAATCATCTCTGTATCATTCCAATTTTAGTATATGTGCTGCCGAAGCAAACACTGCCTAAAGAATTTGAAGACTACATATACTCTTTCTGGGCCAAAAATAAAAAACAGATTTTTACATGCCATGTGTTGGATAGTTATTTATTTGGGTCAAATTTCTATTAGAGGATATGGAAGAATACAGAGATTTATAAGCTGGACCTCTTATATATAAGTAACTTGCAACAAAACTACAACTATGTATTCAAGAAGAAGGAAAAATAAAGCTTTAGAGAGAATATAGGTAAAATATTCTGAAGTCATGGCATCCTTTTCTAGTTGAGGAATACAAGGGGAAGGTTTTGCATGCATCAGAGGTGGTCATGACTAAGTGTTAGCTGTAATTCATGCTGGAAAAACAGGTAAGGTAAGCAGTGTAAAACAAGAACAAAAAGATAGGATGGAACTAGCTGCCTTTGCTAGGGTAATATTTTAGTACTAGTTAGTGATACATGAAAGCTCTGCAAGTTAACAATTAAAGCATAATTAATAAAATGGAAAGAATATGGAGAAGGACAAAGAACTGCACAGAGTTCCTGAGGGACTACCATGAGCAAAATAGGAAGTCAGAGGTGGAGCCACCAACAGAAGGCAGACAAGTGGGGAGGCCTAGAAGTAGACATGCAAGAAAAAAAAGGAACTTTGAGAACAGATACATTGGAAGACATATGGAGCATCAATATCACTAGCAGATGACTGAAAAGGCAGAACAGCTGATGTGAGACACTGGATGAATGTGTAGCAGAGATCATCAGCTGAATTTCTCAACTCTATGCTACTATATTTGCCCACACTCAGCTCTTCCACTTGATGTCCTGATAATCCAAATTAAACATAAGAAAAATGAAAGATTTCACTTTACCTTCAGTTTTTCCTTCTCTAAACCTATTCCTTTCTTTATGTAGGTGTATATTTTTCCTTCTTTTCATTATTTTAATATCTAATGCAAGAAAGTCATGCTGGCCAAATTCTCTTGATTTTTGTTTGATAAAGCCTCTTTCATATTTGAAGAGCAGTTAAACAATGCATATAGAATTCAAGGTTGGTGTTCTTGTTTTTTTTCTTTCCTCACTTTAAGTACACTACTCTGACTACTCTGTTCTCTTCCATACTTCTTTTTTTTTTTTTTTTTGGTCAGTCTTCGGGCCTGAACTCTGTGCCTGGGCGCTGTCCCTCAGCTCTTCAGCTCAAGGCTAGCCCTCTACCACTTGACCCACAGTGCCACTTCTGGCTTTTTCTGCTTATGTGGTGCTGAGGAATTAAACCCAAGGCCTCATGAATGCAAGGCAAACACTCTACCACTGAGCCACCTTCCTAGCCCCTCTTACATACTTTTTGAAAGGAAGTCCTACATAATTCTCTTATCTTTGCTCCTTTGAGACCTCTCAGGTTTCCTTCATGATTTTCCTCTTGCTTTAGGTTTTCTCTATTTTTGTAAAAGAGCCAGGGGCGATGATGTATGTCTGTAATCCCAGCTACAGCTACTTGGAAGGCTGAATCCAAAGAATTGCTTGATTGAGTCCACGAGTTCTGGGCTGCAGTTTGCTATGCCGATCAGATGTCCTCACTAAAGTCGGCATCAGTACAGTGACTTCTAGGGAGATGAGGAATAACAGGTTGCATAAGGAGAGGTGAACCGGCCCAGGCTGGAAATGGAGTAGGTTAAAACTCACATGTTGATCAGTAAAGAATAGGCTCAGGTGTATATATTTTGGTATTTATCCTATTTGGTGTTCTTGGTTTTTCTTAAATCTGCAGTTAGTGTCTGCCATAAATTATGAGTTTCCCTACAGATTTATAAGATCTTTTATAAGATCTGAGACTTTGTTTTTAAGTTGTAGTTTCCTGTCATTATACAATATCCTGATTACTGGTATTATATCCTATGGATACTATAGCTATTATACTATATCCTACTGATATAGAAGTTAAGATATGGAGGAAGGGAGCGTTTTACAGCCCTATGAGCCTGCGCGCCTCAGCTGCTGAGATATTCACAAGTGCTTCTCAGTTTTGGTTTTTGTGCCCTCTCCTTTAATAGGTGAAACAAGAAGGCTAGGGACTTTGGTATTTTTCTTTACCCGTATCATGTGGGTTTTGTTAAAATATCTTCTCTTGTTAAGAATGGAATGTTTTAAATGGATTTAAAAATGTTGTTTCCCTATCTTGCTTCCAATGGATGAGGGGATTTTCTATTTTTATTGTGAGGACCTTACAAGGATTTAGAAGGAAAATTCATAAAAGTGAGGCTCTACCTAAGACCCTCCCTACTTTTTACTTTTTTACCTTGCAGGGTTGTCCAGAAAGTGGCCAATTACACATTTTCTTACCCTAGTACTGGCCCTACCTTTATTAGTTACTGTTCCTGAATCTCAATTCTAGTAAATTGTGTGTGATCCTTTGTATCTGCCTGTTGGCCCAATATGGGAACAAGGGCTTGTCCTGTGACTTCAATTCTTGTAAGTGGTGTTGTTTTATTGTTAGGAGGATAACAGTGACTCTACAAAGCTCTCCTCAGGATGGAAAGACACCTGAAATTAGCAGCCTTCTTCCTTTGCATCCTTTCACTCTGTTTATTTTCTTTGCAATATTTATTCTAATTGGAATGTTTCATGTTCAACCAGTTTACTGGCTATCACATGAAGCAGCCTCAACAGATCTATCTTGTCTGCTTGATTGAAGGACAACGGTTCACTATGGCTTTAACTGTTGGCTATTAATCAAGTTCACTGTCTTATTTGAATTATCCAGGATAAGATCATCATAGAGATGCCTCAAAGGTCAAGGTAGATTGGTCACATGGATGGTCCTGGGGTATTGAGCAGACCTCTGCTGACATTGCTTTTTGTTTGGTGGGTTTGACCAAAGGGCTCCAGAGGTTAAACCAATATTTTTAAAAATTCTAGACAGGATGGTTGGTATTTTTTAATGTGTTGTGTTTTTTTTTGAGTCAGCATGTCTTATGTAGTCCAGGTTGGGTTGGAAATCTTGAGATTTTCATTCTCTATCCCCAAGTGCCAGGATCACAGGTGTACACCATTGGTTCAGGTTAGGTTGAACAAGGTGATTATGATTTCAGTGCCTATAGCACAAAAGAAGCTGTTCAACATGATGAAGGATGAGACTATAGGGTTAGTAGTGATGAGAAATATAAACTCCCCTGACCCCTATGATATTACGTGGGGTAAAAGTAGCACACAGAGGAAAGTTAAGGAGCTACTCATGGTCTAAAGCCACTCAATTGCCAGATCCAGGCAACAAGGACAACAAAAAAACAAATACAAACAAACCAAGAAGAACCTTTTCCTGCTTCTATCTTTAGTAACAACGCTCTTTAAGTGTACTTCTTCCTAAAAGCAGTCCAGTAATCAGTGGGAGCAAATATGTGATTTAAAAAAAGCATGCAAAAAAACCAAACTAGTATATTTCAAGTATAAGACACAAAATACCTTTTAAGGACAAACTCTAATTCTGTAGGTCTTGTTTCTTTTCTACACTAGGGTCCTATATGCTCCTGATACCCCATCTCCTGACCTAGCTAACAGTATGTGCCCTTGTGTGCAGGAGTATAGCAGGGTCTGCCCTTCATCTCTTGGGCCCCAAATGCCCTTCCTACTGAGGTAGATCAGCAAAGAAGAGGAACTGCCTTGCTTTCTGACACAAAGCCTGAACTACACTTTGCCATACAGTGTACATTTACAATAGCTGACTCTGGTTGGCCAAAGGAGAAAAGATAGATGAAATGAGAGGAAGCTGTATATGCCAAATATCAAGTAAAATAAACAGAAAGAAGATGTTAGCTTTCAAGGAAAATCAATGGAGAAGGGATTCTCAAAAACAAGTTGTTGTAAAAGATAAAATAGCAGCTAGGAGCTAATAACAGTGTATAGATTTTCTTCCATTTTAGTGAGGCTTACCATATAACATAAATGTTATTTTTCTTTAGAACTTCTTGTGGGTGTCTCAGTGTTTGAAAAACTGGACAAAAGGGACAACATAAATCCTCCACATCCAGGGAATTCTTTTAATTAGAAGTGGCAATGAATAGAAGAAATCTGGTTTTAGTAACACCTAAATGACAGGTGTCTTTTCACTTAGTTCTCCAAACTATTTCTTTACTAAAATATATATTACGGCTACTAATAATAAATTACCCAAATGGAACATGCCACAGTGATTAATTTAATACATTCCTATTTTTTGAAATTCTGGTCATTTGGCATTATTTTTTTAAATAAATGATTCTCTGTATATCTAAAAGTTAATTTACTTCCTCGAGAATTTCCCAGAATATTTTAAAGGGCATTATTTATTCTCAAAAAGACTTTTACTGAGATTGAGATAAATGTTTAAGAAAATTGTATATTATGAAATAAAGAGAAATTTATATAACCATGTTTCAAAGTAAAAGATACACTTTATGTAATGAGGCCATTCTAACAAGCTTAAAGCCTTTCCTTTCAAACACAGGTACCAAGATGGCTTCCCTTGGTCTCATCTGTGCAAAAGATCTGGTGGCTTTTGGCCTAACAGTCTTTTGCCAGTGTTTTTTAGGCACTTGGTTCAGGGAAAGGTCCAGATCTAGGTGTCATCCTAGAGAGCAATACACACCCAAACATATATGTATACAGGTTCTGTCTGTGTCTGTCTCTCTCTCTCTCTTTTTTTTAATTTAATTTTATTTGTGAACATACTGTACAGAGGAGTTACAATTACATGGGCAGGATAATGCGTACATTTCTTACCAAGCATTGCAGCCTCCTCCTTTGTTTACCCTTCATATCCCTTCCCAGCCTCCCCCCTCCCCCCATCCCAATCCTTCTCCTTCCCCCCCTTTCCCCCTCCCCCCCCCCAGAACCAACGTTGTAAAGCTCGTTTTGGACATGACAACTTGTACTTCTCATTGTTGCAACAGGTCCACCTGTATCCTTAAACAACTGGTTTTTCCCCATCTCCTCCACAAGTTATACTGATATCAAATATAGTGAAAGCAGGGGTTATACTGTGGGGGAGGACATACAAAGCAACAAAGAGATAATCTTATAAATGTGTTAGAAACACATGCATGAAAGAAAAAAACATTAAAATACATATCTAAGGGTTCATTTTCCTGACATCACATTATCTGACCTTTTCTGCTTGACTCATACATCTACTAGATATTACAAATAAGGGAAACCATGGGACCTATGCTTCTTTGGGCCTGGCTTACTTCACTTAATATAATTTTTTCCAAGTTTTTCCATTTCCTAACAAATGGGGCATAGATGGAGGCATAGAATTCCATTGTGTATATATACCACATTTTCTTGATCCATTCATCTACTGAGGGGCATCTGGGTTGGTTCCATATCTTAGCTATGGTAAATAATGCTGCAATAAACATAGTTGTGCTGGTAGCTTTAGTGTGGTCTTGTTTGTAAACATTTGGGTAAATGCCCAAAAGTGGGATTGCTGGGTCATAGGGGAGTTCTATGTGAAGTCTTTTGAGGAACCTCCATACTGCTTTCCAAAGTGGTTGAACAAGTTTACATTCCCACCAACAATGAAGTAAGGTTCCTTTCTGTCCACATCCCCTCCAGCATCTGTTGTTGTTAGAGTTCTTGATTTTTGCTGTTCTAACTGGAGTGAGGTGATATCTCAATGTTGTTTTGATTTGCATTTCTTTTATGGCTAGGGATGTTGAACATTTCTTCATGTGTCTATTGGCCATCCTTCTTTCTTCTTCAGAGAAGTTTCTCTTTAAGTCTTTTGCCCACTTATTTATTGGGCAGTTGTTTCTTTGAGGATTTGTTGTTGGGGGGTTTAATTTTTTGAGTCCCAAGTATATTTTAGATATGAGACCCTTGTCCGTTGTATCTCTCTCTCTTTCACACACACATACACACATACACTCACTCTCTCACTCACTCATTCACTCACTCACTCACTCACTCACTCACTCACTCACTCACTCATGTTGATAAAGCTGTAAGAGAATTAGCTATCACTTTGACTGTCACCAGAGTATTGGTCAGGGCAAATGAAGGAAAGTATGGGCATATAGGACAAAGGATTCAATGGAATCATTTACAAATCTTGAAAGGACTGCAGAGAGGCCAAATTTTATAGTTGAGGAACCTAAGGTCCAAAGAATTTGAGATACCTGCTTAAGATACCTACTCCCTTGTGGCAGCCTTGGAACTAGATCATTGGGGTCTCATCTTCTATCCTATTACACTTTCCTTCTTTATACTCCTAAGAAATGACTGAGTCATCATCAGTTTTTCTCCCATACCCATATCTACTGGGGTAAACTAAGTCGAGTTTGGAGGATGTAAATGTTTTATATTTCTAACAGTAACAGTCTGGTTGAAACAATGAGAGGAAACCTGTCACAAAACTTCCTCTAGTCTTAACAGCTTGTGGTGAAAGCTACTTCAGAACAAACTTATTAGTCAAATGGTTACCATTCAGTCACTAATATGCTTGGAGATTAATATGTTCCAAGCATTAAAACTGATCTTCACCAATAAGCCGGCAAATACTATGAACTTCCATGACTTTCTAGCCATTGAAGACAGGGAAAGCAACATGGGAATTCACTGTAGTGTGGAGGCTTTATGAATCACTTTGCTAATGAACAAATAGGTTGTTTTCACCAACTCCATAAAGTCACTCACACTCTGCCTCACATGCAAGTCTTTTCTGGATAGCTGACTTGGTGATAAAAAATAGGACAAAAACATTAACCCTACTGATAATATATTTCATTTCTATGACCAAAGGACTATTGTGTCAGTATTTATGGAGATGGGCTTATTTCAAAAGAAACTTAACAATTAAATGATCCTGAGAAGCACATTTAAAAATTTAATTCAAAAAGAAACAAAAGTTCAATACAATGCTCAAGAAGTGAGGTTTTTATGTAGGCACACAAGCACATGCACACTCCTTCCACATACTATTTCACAAATGCTGTGTATTATTAAGAGGAGGCGGATTCTGCCAGGCACATAATTTGTATATTTAAGGGAGGTGTATGGAATGAAAAAGCGAAATATGTTAAATTTCAAAGGACTTGGAAGCAATGCTGCCTGTGAGCTTGTATTACAAATAGCCCTACATTATTACATACGCTATTAATGAGGCCAACTGAATGAAAGTACAATTTGAATATGCATGACTCTATCCAATGAGCAGGACTTTTTGTGTACTGATGAGTGGTTTTTTTTCCTCCTAAAAAAGGATTAAAATTATTCTTAGTGAAGTATGGCTGCCCAAAGATCAGTAAAGCAAATGTATTTAGACCACAGAGTCATACTACATTCATATGAAATATACAGGTGCTAAAATGTCCTTGATTCCCTCCAAATTTACACAAATCCTGGTCTTCTAATATCTGTCACCTTAAAGCAACTGCATCATTACAATTTACAAAATTAAAAGATAATGATTTTTGGTGACAATTCCTAAAAGTAGACAAGGCTAAACAAACCTTTTGATTCTAGGCCCTTCACTTTTATAGTAAGGAACACTAGTTATAAGACTGGGGAATGGGTAAATTATTGCACCAAATGGCTGAGAATTAATCTCTGCTGACTAGCTGTAATCTAACGAGGCGTCTGTGTCCCAGGGAGCCTGCAGCATGTCCCTGGCGGTATGTGCACTGTGTCGAGTCTGCGTGGCACCCTTTGTCCTCACTCACAGGCGGCCTTCCCCCTCATTGTCCATAATATCCTCATGCATCTGGGACGCGTGGAATGCATTCACACTAACAGACTTACCATTGTTTTCTCTCAGAAGCTTTGTTGAGCAAAGACTGCATCACGGTTACTGATAATTATATTGCTTAATTAATCAAGACAAAAAAATTTGCAAATCATTGCCTGGTTGCCAAGCAGGGAGATAAAAAATGACAACAATACAAGCTGAGGCAATATAACAAAAGTAACAGCTATCTGATCAGAAATTCTTATATAATGAAGCTATTAATGCTAAAGCGGTTAATGTTAACATTGCTCCAGGTGTCTCTACTTAGATGCAAACAAAAAGGCTAACATTATGGATATAAAAGGCCAAATGTTGCCATGGATTCTGTAACCTGATAGAGAGGACAGCCTTTTCATTTGATTAGGGAATGCAATTTAAATACCAGGGACTGAAGCCAAACAAACAGACTTTCCCTCCAAAAGGCTCTTGCATTCACCCTGGGGTCAGTGGTTGGTGAACAAAAGGTCAGCCACACTTGCCCTGGAAATGTCTGGATTAATTTTATTACACTGTAATGGTTTGTACTTTAAATGTAGGAATAACACTAAATTTCTAGTTGCCCATTATTTTCTTCTTCCCTTTAGGCTTTTTGAATTAAAATATTAAGAAAGCAACTTGCTCAATTCCTCTTGTCAGGTCTCATGGCCAAATTATCAAACTTACACATTTTGAATAAAATTTTTAAAGGTAAATTAAAAATGATAGCACTCTTATGTATCTTTTGTTACTATTTTAAACATAATTTTTGAGACTATAAAATGAACTGAAAGGTTCTTCATGTTCTTTATTTACTTCAACAATAAATGTGACATTTTTAAGACATTAAATGGCATTTTAAAAGACTAAGTTGAAAATGAATTAATAAAGCCAGCTAATCCACGCTAAATACTAAAGAAACAAATTTTCTAGTTTTGAGAGGTAAAAGAGAATAAATTTATTGGTTTTCTAATATTAAAATTCTCAGTTTAATTTTAAAAATTAAGGCAATACAAATACAAAGAGTAGACAATGTTAGCACTAATCCTTTCCTGATGGTACAAAATTGGAACACTTCACATACACTAAGGGCTGAATAAGAGATAATATAAATATTTGATATGAAGTTTTGGCATCTTCACCCTATCAATAGGAGAGCCTTATTCTTTTGCATCAGATATTAAATTTCCTGGATTTAAGACTCCCATCTATCTAGTTTTATAAAAGAAAAAATGTATGCTAAACTTGGCATTCATTAATAACTTTATTTCTATGACAGTAACTATAGAAAAAATACTATAGCAATAATAATAATAATAGCTAATGCTAAAATAGCTTTCATTCTAGGTCAGGCAATATTTGAAGCACCTTTTCACTTATTACCCCATTTATCACAGGTTATTACTATTATTAATAATATTATTATAAATCTCAATTTGAATATAAATCTCAGTGGCCTATTATTTTAAATTTTAAAAAAGTTTAAAAATGGTATTGTTGTACTT
This sequence comes from Dipodomys merriami, assembly GCF_024711535.1. Lineage (NCBI taxonomy): Eukaryota > Metazoa > Chordata > Mammalia > Rodentia > Heteromyidae > Dipodomys > Dipodomys merriami. The sequence goes on along the minus strand of NW_027206290.1, from coordinate 53,787,815 downwards.
AATGCACTATGTGATTCTCTTGTTTCTTTTGTATGTTCTTCCCCCACAGTATAACCCCTGTTTTCACTATCTGATTCCCATGTCTTCCATCTTGTAGATACATTTTTCTAATTTGGAGAGGGAAAGGGATATAACTAAATGCTTAAATAAGGATATAGGTTGACCCATTGTAACAATGCAATGTACAAGAACTTTACAATTTCTGGGGTGGGGGAGGAGTTTGGGAGGTGGGGAGGCAGGGGATGGTAGGGGGAAAACAAAGGAGGAGGTAACAATGCTTGATAGGAAGTATATTCATTACCCTACTCATGTAACTGTAACCCCTTTGTACAGTATTTTTACCATAAAAATATATATGGAAAAGAAAAAAAATGGTAATGTTCATCTCCTTCAGAACACATTGGAATGAAAATAAAGATTACATTTAATAGTAGACTGAAAAACACTTGAAGAGTGCCTTAATACTCTAAATATTTAATTAAAAAACTCTTCATAAGAGTTCATAAAGAGGCTGGGAATGTGGCTTAGGTAGAGTGCTTGCCTTGCATGCATGAAGCCCTGGGTTCAATTCCTCAGTAGCACATAAACAGAAAAATCTGGAAGTGATGCTGTGGCTCAAGTGGCGGAGTGCTAGCCTTGAGTAAAAAGAAGCTCAGAGACAGTGCCCAGGCCCTGAGTTCAAGCCCCAGGCCAAAAAAAAGGGAAAAAAAGAGTTCATAAGAACTTCTTCATAAGAAGTTCAAAACAAAAGTAAGTTACTACATAAAGTATTGTCAAGCCATCACTACAGGCATGACAAGTATGGAAAACAGCAGCTGGTACACAGGGCATAGACTATTGGATTGTTCTAGCCAGTCCCATGATCAATACCAATTGACATAACTGAATTGATTCTGTGGCAAGGTGCTTTGATTAATACCCATCATGTTGGCTGTGCTTTAAGGGCACAGTCTCTTTGTGGACATGCTCAAAATCCTTCAGTTCTGACCTCTTTTAGTACTGGTCAGAGGCTGATAAGTTCAATGCCTATCCTCAGACAATTTTGGGTTCTATACCCACAGATATCCCCCAAATGCGAGTATAATAAAGAGGTCTTTCAACTTTTACTAAATCAATGTGCCCCGTTTTTAAAATTAAAATATTTCAAACATTACATTTTGAAAGCTTAAAAAATTTTAAATTATAAGTTTCTCTGACAAATTTTCAAAGGGGCCAAGAATACAATATGGAATTTTATGCTCATGATTAAAATTCTAGTTCACACTGCATTCTTACATAATGACACATACATATTTGGATATTTATGTAAGATATTCATCAGTTGGAAGAGTTTCCTTGAATTCAAATGATTGGTTTCAATAACTGTGAATTGGATGGCCAATGCTGTAGAAAACATACCTCAGGTTTCTTCGTTATTGCAATAAAGAACATGTGATTCTTCATTGGGTAAATAATGATTGAAACGTCTCCAAAGGCAGTTGGGATAATACCCCTGCGGTAGTCCCGGGAGTGTTCAGACCAGACGATGTGGACCTCATCATTCCCCAAGTGACGGAGCTGCAACAGAAAATTGGCTTTTTATTAATCAAGGTGATAACAGCAGTTTATAAGGGGTCATGGTTTACAAATTGAATTATAAAACTCAGAGGAAAAAGTATTTTATTCCCAAAGTAGGGTACAACATGGATGCCTTTATGAGAACTTTAAAAAGCACAATTCCATAAAAATACATTCTTCATCTATGAGGTACATTGGGTGCTAAGCTCATAATTCCAAGTATTAAGGACATTCTACTTGAATGAGGCACCTACTTTTCAAGGTCTCTTTTATTTCCTTAATGGGTTTTTCTTCTTTGTCAGAATCATATGCTTTGTTTTGATGAGCATGGCTCTAAAAATTAGTGTCAAGATTATTTTTATGCTATATTAGTACTTTAAGCCTCTTAACTCAGTGGATATTAAGCAGAATATAAGTCAACATAAACCATTATAACAGAAATGTTAATAAATGTATAAGTAATTAAGTCTTTGGATAAACATTTTAAAAGCAAATGTATAAAATTACACTAACTTAGGAAAAATAGATATATAATTTGGTAGGAATTCTAGTATCTGACATTTTAAATTTAAATTAAATGGTAAATTTAAAAGTTCTGTAAGAGGGGGCTGGGAAGGTGGCTCAGCGGTAGAGTGCTTGCCTCACATGCATGAGGCCCTGGGTTTGATTCCTCAGCACCACATAAACAGAAAAGGCTGGAAGTGGCACTGTAGTTCAAGTGGTAGAGCTCTAGCCTTGAGCTGAAGAGCTCAGGGACAGTGCCCAGGACTAGAGTTCAAGCCCCAAGACTGACCAAAAAAAAAAAAATTCTGTAAAAGTGGGGCACTGGTGGCTCATGCCTCTAGTCCTAGCTACTCAGGAGGCTGAGATCTAAGGATCATGGTTCAAAGTCAGCCTGGGCATTTAAGTCCGTGAGACTCTTATCTCTAATAAACCACTAGAAAACCAGAAATGGTGCTGTGGTTCAAGCAGTAGAGTGCTCTCCTTTAGCTGAAGAGCATAGGGACAGTACCCTAGCACACAGAGTTCAAGCCCCATGACTAACAAAAAAAAAGAAAAAGAAAAAGAAAAACAAAGTTCTTTAAGAGCACCAATGTGTTTCATCTATCATCCTGTTTAATCTTCCCAAATACACCCTGAGATATCCTATGCTACCTTCATCTCACCTTGCAATGAGGAAATAGGTGCTCAGGAAGGTGAAAGCTGCTATGCCTCCCCAAGCCCACATGAACAGTCTTGAAGCCAGGTAGGCTAGGAACATGGACTGATGCACTGGTTCAATGCTATTTTTACTATTCCACAACTATCTAAGCCTATATCAAAGTTGCTTTATTGTAACACCACAAGGATCTTAGCCTACTTGTTCATTTGTTGTTGTTTTTTTTTAATAATTGTATACATATAGAGGCTTTAAACTCCAAAAAACAAATTATAGACTCATGGTCCTTTTTAAGGAGGCCTTAGCAGATAGATTTCAGGAAGAACTTTGTGAGAGTTCTTTCAGGGCCAAGCTGTGACACTTGCAAGAACAACCTTGATAAACCTCCTGTATGATAACTTCACTAGAGAAAGCTGCATGTGAAATCAGTTTAGAAGTCTAAAAGGAGGATTTGAACAGATTGTATAGATTAAAAAATGCTGACTGGTAAAAGCCTTTGATGCCTACTTGGAATGTGAGTTTCTGTCTCTGCATCTAGCAGCAGAAGGTTGCTATCTATCACCTTAAAAAAAGTCTTTTCTTCGTTTTGTTATTCCCCTTCTCCTCCCCAGATTAGATAAATGTATATACAAGATGCAGGGTACCAAAATCAAGTATAGTGACAACAGGGGATATACCAGAGGGGGAAGAACATACAAAGGAAACAAAAAAAATCATATAGTACATTTAAAACAATAACAACAAATATAGACCTCTTGTGTCCATATCTTGAGGTTCATTTCACTTAGCATCATTTTATATGGACATATGTACATAGCTTTTGAGCTTTTCAGCTCATCTGATAAGATAATCCTATATGTATATTAATTATTGCAAATAAGGGAAACCATGGGACCTAAATTTCTTTGGGACTGGCTTACTTCACTTAATATAATTTTTTCCAAGTCTTTCCATTTCCTAACAAATGGGGCAATGTCATTCTTTCTGATGGAGAAATAGAATTCCATTGTGTATATATACCACATTTTCTTGATCCACTCATCTACTGAGAGGCATCTGGGTTGGTACCATAGCTTAGCTATGGTGAATAATGCTGCAATAAACACAGTTGTGCTGGTAGCTTTAGTATGGCCTTGTTTGCACTGAAACAAGGACACAGGATGACCCATTGCAACAACAATACCCACAGGACAGTATATTGGAAACAAACTTTACAACTTCGGGTGGCGGGGGAGGGAGGTAGGGATGGGTGTGGGAGTGGGGGGAGGGAAGGGATAGTGGAACAACAGGAAAGGGGTAACAATGGTCAACAAGTAACGTACTCATTGCCTCACTCATGTAACTGTAACCCCTCTGTACAACATCTTTACAATGAAATAAAATTTAAAAAAATGTCTTTCTTGCTTCCTTGCTTATTTAACAGCTGAAATAAAAAAAAAATAGATCAAATCATGGCTTGGAAGGTGGCTCAGTGGTAGAGTTTGCCTTGCATGCATGAGGCCCTAGGTTTGATTCCTCAGTACCACATAAGCAGAAAAAGCCAGAAGTGGCACTCTGGTTCAAGTGGTAGTGCTAGCCTTGAGCTGAAGAGCTGAGGGACAGTGCCCAGGCCCAGAGTTCAGGCCCCATGACCAACACACACACACAAAACCCAAATCAAATTAAAAAGCACCTTAGCAAAATAGAAATGTTGTATCAAACCTAATGTTTTAGTTAAGTTTGAAAGAATTAAAAAAGAATTCTCAGGAATATTGCATATTTAAAACATGGTAGCATAAATACTATTTTCTTTTACAGATTACAGATTTTCCACAAAGAAAAAATATCATCACCCTCAACATGGCCTCTTTTCCATTTATTAGGTTACAAAGAAAGTTTGTTGCAATGCCTGCTTATTCTTCACTCTCTCATACTTGTTCTGACTGTACAAGTCAGTTATTTAAAAAGAGACTTGCACCTGTACCTTTGTACCTATACTGAGGGTGCACAATTCAATTATATTTGAATATGGGCTCTAGGACAAGTGCAATTACAGGAGCTGAGTACAAGTCATGATGAACCAGAACAATTTAATGGAATTGACAACTTTCCAAATGCAAAAATTACCTAGTGTATCTTTTTTCTCCCTCACCATCCAACATATAAATACTAGATTGTACAATATATTGTGTAGCAAGCAAAAGGTATAGCCAATTAAATACACAAAGAAAGAAAAAAAGACAATGGTATTTCATAGCAGTGCTGAACATTTCCTTGTATACTATTTTGTCCTTTCCTTTCTCTTCTTCTTCCCCTTTCCTTCTTTTCTTCAGTGGTAGGGATAAAACTGAGGGCCTTGTGTATGCTAAGCAAGTACTTCTAAACTCTGCTCTGTCCCTATTCCTATCTTTTCCATTTTAATAAACCATGCAAGGACCTTACAATAGTCCTACAATTCTATCTTTTTGTAGAAAATAGCTCCACAGTCAGACAGCTTTTCAAAGGGAATGTGGATAATACCCAACTGAAACCCTAGAAAGAACTTAAACCAATATAAAGTAGTGAGAATCGGTCTCGCCCTAGAGCTCAAGCAACTCTCATTCTGAAGAGTTCAGGGCCCCTTGTTATAATTGCTGGTACATTCAAATGGGAACCTACCAAATGCTGCTTACATGTGCTTCTACCACCTGATGTCAGCACCCAACACCTGTAATAGGTTCCTTTGATGCACAAATATCAAATGAAAGTATAATCTCTGAAGTGGTACAGTGATACTGAAATTTTTCAGTTATTCTCTCCTTTCTAAATTGGGTTATTCAATCACATATTATATAACCTATTCTCACAAGTACAGCAAGAGAGAGCAGTATCACACTAATAGACTCTCCTTTCCAGTGTACTGATTCTGTAATTAAGGAAGACCTATTTTTGTGTAGATATCTACACAAAATGAAAACATATATATATATATATATATATATATATATATATATATATATATACTACATATTGTACATTTATTTATGCACACCCACATAAACAATGACCAAAATCTTCTAGGGCATACAAACTTTGCTTTTGATTAGAATGGTACAGTGGGTATTTCAAAATGAACTTTCATGTTTTTTTATAGTATTTGAACGATCTTTGGATGAGAAGAATCTTTATCTTTTAAAAACTGTGCATGTGAATGTAGCATGCGTATGTGTTTTACTGGAGATGAATCCCAGGGCTTCATACATGTTAGGCAACAATTCTACCACTGAGCTTTGTGTAGCTGTCTTGAATGTCATGATCCCCCAACTTCTGGACACACTGTACTTTTGATTAGCTAAATGATAAAACTGAGTTAAGGCTATAGGACAAATTCACTGATATGTTTAAAGCAAAGAAGAAAAAACTGCATCCTCTTCTGCCTACAACAAAATTGATCTGGACAATCTGTTCATCATGCCAAAATACTCTGGAAACTTAAAGAGATTTCTGTATAGAGATTTGACTTTGTCTGAGAATTTTGATGTAATGCCTTCAAATTAGAAACCCACTGATGGGTTTGTTTAGGGCACATGAGTCAAGTTGATCTAAGGCATGTGCCTCTGGGAATAGACTGGTGAGTCTTGCCCTGGAATGGAGCTGGCATTCCTGTCAGCTTTGCTTCTTCTTCCAAATAGGATGTTCACTGAAGTCTCAAGAAATCAACTCTACTTCATGTCCTAACAGAGTTCTAAAGTCCCTATGCTCAAGCAATTCTGCCTGCTGCTGCCAGGCTGCACGCCACTGGTGACACTAGTCATGGTCCACACCTAATAGGCTGACCTCCTTTCCCAACTAATTGCATTACATCGCCAGCTGGCTCCAGAAGGAGTCGTCTGTTTGATTGAAGAATTCCTGCTCCTCAGTGGGCCCGGCTGCTACTTTTACTAAGTAACAGTCAGGCCTGACATCCCCATTGTTTAGCTGACAGTCTGCCCATCCTAAAATCTAAGTTTTATTTGTAAATTAACCAAGAAACTTCCTGCCAGAACAGCCCTGCCTGGAGACTGATAATGTGGGCCTTTCATCCCTTTTCACTCGTACTGTATCACTGCCAATTTGTTTTTTATGCGGCTAGCTAGCCTGAGGCTATAAAAGCCTTGTAAGACATAAGTGCAATTATAGTCCTGGAGTCAAATGAATTGGACAAATCCAATAGCACAGCTCTGTCCCCACTCTGCAAACCCCTACAGCAGTTAGATTAGCTGTGAAAAATCTAATCTAGCTAGAGCTAACAAATTTCTGCAGCGAAGGATCAAGAGTTCAGAATGGGGTTGCAACCAGACTGCAGAATTGAAAAAGTCCCCCCATGACAGGGGCAGAAAAGAACATGAATCACTTTAGAATTTTGCAGCTCATTTTTTAAGCTGTTAGAGACAATTTATTTAGAATAAGACAAGGAACTGTGGGCTGCTGTTACTGTGTCTGAATTTTAGTCTAGCTGTGAGACATCCTGATAAAGAGAGTTTATCACTAATGATGCTAAATCTCAGAACTGCAAAAGGTATCAGTTGAATTTTGATTATGACAGTGGGGAATCTTTCAACCAGGCCAAGTCTTAGAACATTATTTATAACACGGCTTTTTATCAAAAAAACAACATGTCTTAAAAAAAAACCCAAAAATGAAAAAAAATCTGATTTATTTAGCAATACTTAAATATTTTCCACAGAGATCTTTTAACAATATAGTTATATGCCATAAGAAAATCATAAAATATGGTGACACATCTGCAGAATTGTAAAAATTTACACATTTAAAAAATGTGTGAGGCTCGCTTGAGAAATCCATAAATCATGTTAGGCTCTGAGACACTAATGAAGGACAAGGTCCTGATTTCTAAGACCTTGGCAGCCAGAGGCAGCCATCAGAACCCAAGACAGAGAAGCAGCTCCTCTAATGCCAGTAGAAACCAGTACCTGGCTACCATCTCTTGCTGTGGAGTTCCTTTTCCCAGGGAACCCAGTGTACCATGCTGGGCTATGCAGGTAGAAGGCTGCTGAGTTTCTGAATGCAAATTATGTTTTATATATCTGAAACACTTGATCACTATGAAAATTGTCTGTGACAGAGTTGTGACGGAAGTTCTGATGTCTCACATGCACTGTTGCCTACTGTTTACATAGTCCAAATGTCTATAGCTACAGTGGAGTGAAAAAACAAAACCACACTAAAAAGACAGTGTTGTCCATGAGTTATCACCTGGCTGATAATTGGCAATGGTTAAAAACAAGAATCAATTAGACCAATGGACATTAACAGGGGCAGATGGTTGGAGCGATCTTACCAGGCACAATACTAAGCAATTTTGCATGAATCATTTACACTGTGACATGGGCCGCATTTTTATCTTATTGAATAGATGAGAAACCGAGGGACTATCTGTTGAAATAACTGGACATACACTTGATCACAGGTTTGTCTATCTTCAGGGCCTGGCTCTAACCACATCATCACTCAGTTCCTCGAATCTGTGTTGTAGGAAAATGGGTATGAAATTGGGATTCCAGGCTCCATCTCAAGCTCACAGGTCAGATGAGTATAAAACATAATTGCACTGGGACTTTCTAACTCATCTGGAAACTTGAGGTGTGGCTTATTTTCCAGACTAAACTTCTCTTTTAGTAAGGTAATTCTGACCCCCCAACACAGGATCTCTTGAAGTGAACATGCGGAGGCTGTGAAGTACAAAGCTATTTCCTTGAGGGCACTGCGCCCAGGGAACAAGGTATCTTTTCAAGTTCAGGGAAAAATGCCCAGCAGGGCCAAAGCTAAAGAAGAATAAAAGAGTGAGCAGCAAAGTTGGGACAGCAGCACATCTGAAGCTGTCATTTTGGTAGATGCTCTCAACTCACTTCCAGCAAACCTGGGAAGGAATGCTTTCCTAGAGCTCCATGAGTAGTTTTATGATATAGGCTATTATACACTGTGGTCATCATCAATCTGTGAGGTAAAAACGTTATTTTCTGTCACATATTACTAGAGAAGATCCTTTTTCCCAGCCCTTAATCTCAGAACCTAAATTTGTCCAAGATAGTATTTTATATTCACCACAACTGTATCCTAATCCAGAGAGCTGGGTGCTGGTGGTTCACACCTGTAATCCTAGCTACTCAGGAAGCTGAGATCTGAGGATCACTGTTCAAATTCAGCCCAGGCAGAAAAGTCCCAGAGAAACTCTTATTTCCAATTCAAAAACTGGAAGTGGAGCTATAGCTCAAAGTGGTAGATTGCTAGCCTTGAGTAAAAATGCTAAAGGACAGTGCCCAGGCCCGGAGTTCAAGCTCCACGATGATGACCACCACCACCACCACCAAAAGAAGAGTCCAGAGGAAAGAAGCCTCAGTGTTCATTGGACCTGGTATTTATTCAGTGTCAGTGAATCCTACCTATCTACCTGGGAGCTTTGTGTATGTCCCCAAGGAGGTACTTTACCTTTTTGGTAAGCGAATCATCTGAGTCTGATGGCATCCGAGTGGAAACGTGGAAAATCACTTCCACAGTGGAGGTAGCATAGTAAGGAGCAGTCTGCCCTGTGCTGCCATTGCGTTGAAGGCCACCCATGAACCCACAATGGGTTGAGAGATCCACCTGATGAAGGGCACATATAAGCAAAAGAGTAGGGGTCAATCCTGAGCTGTTCTCACTCATTAGAAGGAGTGTAAATTTAGAAAAAGAACAAGTCATTTTCATTTCAATATATTTTTTTCTGATTATAAACATATATACAAGGTTAGACAAGGTTAAAATTTTACTAAAATAAAGAATAATAAGAATGCAAAAGTGAAATTGTTCTGTAATTCTAACTAAAGAAAATAACCATCAATTTTTTAAGGGTTAGCTTAGTGTGGCTCAGTGGTGAAGTACTTGCCTAGCATGTGCAAGGCCCTGGGTTTGATCCCTAGCATAGCAAACAAGCAAACAAACAAACCTCATTAACTAATCATTAAGGGGTACAAATGTTACACAATTTAGCAGTCATCCCTAAAGTGCCATCAAAAGGGTTGTTCCAGTTTGTACAATCTCCAAGTATAAGGCAATTCATTTTAAAGTATGACATACATATTTACTTCTTAGTTACTCAATCTAAATATACTTTCTTGTAATTTTTCTTCTGGTAAAGCACCTATTTTAACACACATGAATTACAAAAATCTCTCCTTTGCCATATCCAATCAATGTACACTCTGAATTAATGTTCTAGTTTTTCTCAAATTCTAATTAAGAAAGTATAGTTTAAAAACATAGCCAAAAATATGTCAAATAATAAATATATTCTATGGCAAATAAAAAAAGGAGCTGGTGGCTTGTTCCTATAATCCTAACTACTTAGGAGTCTAAAATCTGAGAATCATAGTTTGAAGCCAATCCAGGCAAAATAGTCTGTGAGACTCACATCTTAAATTAACTACCAAAAAAGCAGGACGTACAGGTACGGCTCAAATGGTAGAGCACTAGCCTTTAGCAAAAAATCTCAGGGGGGCTGGGAAGGTGGCTCAGTGGTAGAGCACTTGCCTTGCATGCATGAGGCCCTGGGTTCGATTCCTAGCACCACATAAGGCAAAAAAGAAAAAAAGCCGGAAGTGGCACTGTGGCTCAAGTGGTAAAGTGCTAGCCTTGAGCCGAAGAGCTGAGGGACAACACCCAGGCCCAGAGTTCAGGCCCCGTGACCGGACCCCCCCCCAAAAAAAAAAATCTCAGGGATAATGCTCAGGCCCTGAGTGCAAGCCCCAGGACCAACAACAACAACAAAAAAAGTAAAAGAATATTTTGATTTAACAGAAATACAATAGCTCTTAGAATAAAACCTACTTGGAAGCTGGTAGCTCATGCCTGTAATTCTAGCTATTCAGGAGGCTGAGATCTAAGGATCACAGTTCAAAGCCAGTCTAGAAAATCCATGAGATTCTTTTTTTATTTTTTATTTTAAATATTTTAGTTTATTGTAAAGTTGCTGTACAGAGAGGTTACAGTTACATGAATAAGGTAATGAGTCCATTCTTGTCGAACATTGTTACCCACTCCGTTTTTCTCTCACTATCCCTCCCACCCTTCCCCCCCACCACCTTGCCACCACCCCGAAGTTGTAACATCTATGAGACTCTTATTTCCAATTAACCACCTAAAAGAACCTGGAAGTGGAGCTGTGGCTCAAATGGTAGAGCTCTAGCTTTGAATACAAAAGCAGGGACAGTGTCCGGCCTCAAGTTTAAGCCTCCAGACTGGTATCCACATGTGAGCAAACATGTTTGCACACACAGATACACAAGGCAAAAACAAAAAACAAAAAGCCTACTTGGACTTTTTTGAAAACACATGCTTTTGATCTTGATGTACTCTTTCCATGTCCTTATCTTTACAGCAAGCTCCTTGCAGGCAAATTGTGCATAAGTACAACATGAGGGTTTCTCCTTAGCATATATAACTAATAACAAGAAAAATTATAATAGGTATTTTAATTTGCATTTTTGACTACTTTGAATCCTTTACAGATTCTGTGGATATCTATCTATCTATCTATCTATCTATCTATCTATCTATCTATCTATCTATCTATCTACCTACCTACCTACCTATCTATCTCTATTCCTAGAAGGCAGATATGTATTTATGTGTATACATGTCTATATATCAGTTTAGTATTTAGTAAAGGAAAAAAACCTAAATTTTTAAAATGTCAACTATTAAAATGTCTTGGAAATGTATGTTTGGAAAATGGGATGATAGCTAAACGATCATAGCTACTATTTTGTATTTCAGGTCAACTTCTGACTTAATCCAACTCTTTCTTAATCTTTCACCTATCAAGTTATTGCTTTCTTCTCCAGTCTCCATTTTGTGGCAAAACCATTGCTCCTCAGCCCACTTTTGTATTCTCTATACAAACTGTATGTGGCTTGGTAAGTTCACCTGACTATTCAGTTCTGTTACAAAACAAATGAAAAAATATTAAGGGGAGACAAACATTCACATGTAAAATAATGAAGATAACTACTGAATACAGAAGATACAAAGTTCAATACATTCTTCAATTTTTGAACATTACCCATCCTATACATATCTGTAAATACTGCTGGTTGATAAACAGCTACTGAATGAAATTAATTACCTCCCATCCAAGACCAGCAACAAAGTCTTCATATGCTTGGCTTCCTCTTTCATTGGACAGGATTGAACACTTGTCTTCTTGACCTTCAGCAATGTAAAATACTGCAATTTTGTGTGTCTCGCGACTGTAAAAGTTTAAATTTAAATGAATTACAATTCTCTATATAAAGTTTTATTTTACTGCTACCATCAACATGATGTCTACTATTAAGCTCACATTTACTGGAACTTCGTAGAGTTGATCACTGCTGTAAGATGATTTGATAAACAATCTCATTTATTCTCCACAACTAAAGACAAGTACTATTATCATCACCTGCCTTGGAAGGATGGCTAAAATCGTGTACAGAAAATTAAATAAGAAACACACACAGCAAGCAGAGAAGACTGGGACCCACAGAAGGCAGTCTAGTTCCTGAAAGCACACACACAGACAAAACATACACTAAACAACCTGTCAGAACACCCCACTTATTGTAAACAGCACTGTCTTGTAAAGAATTTCAAACAGATATGAATTGGGAGTAGATCTATAACATACTTTCAGAAGAAGATACTGGTATTTCCTCAATTAAAACTGTAAGAGATATGCCAAGACTTTATGAGAAATAAAAATTTCTTCCAAGCAGAGGATATCTGAGTATTTTCTTTGCCAAAGGGTATACAATCCTGTGTTCTGCTTTTACTGAGGATGTTTGATTAGGTGGACAGCTATCCAAAGAAACCTCACTTGGCCATATAAACCCTTTATAGTGGCATGCTCCATAATGGATTATGGGAAACTTATATATTTAGGTAATTTACTTATTAAAGCAAGTAAACATGATACTTTGAAGAAAGGGACTCTGACATGAAAATTTCTTTTGTACTTGTAGCATAAATTGCTTCAACTAAATCTATGTTAGACTGATCAGATATATATAATGGTATATTTTAATGTCTTAATAAGCAGCTTCTACAAATTAGATGAACCAACCCCTATCATGTAATTTGATGATAGTTTAGAGATGAGAACATGGTTCTACTTCAAACAGACCCTTATTCAAGAATTCCTCATCCATAGTCCTATTGTCTATGAGTTTTACTAGTCAATATTTAACAAAAGAAAATCAGATTACCACTTCTAGAGCAGTTATACTCTTCTTGTATTACATTCTGAGAAATCTCACAGAAAATATTGTTAAGTGCTACAACAATACAGAAATGTTTCTATTGTCTAAGATTACTTAATTACTTAATATCTCAACATTATAATCTGATTAGACAATTACTTTGGTAGATCTCGGCTCCATATTTTAACAAACTCTAATATTTACTTCTTCATTAATTGTTTTTCTATTTAGTAAGGAAGACAAACTGAAGTTCAACTAAAAAGTTATATAAAAACTGAAGAGGTTCTCTCCTATTCATCTAGAAAACTATTTGTTTTCCCCATATGTCTTCATATAATAATCACACTTGGAAGAAAAATTAGAAAATATAGGAAAGAAAAAGACTAATTTAAAAAACACTTGGAATTTTAACATTTAAACAAAGAACATAGTTATTGCCACATTATGATGTATTTTGCACAAAAATATATCATATTAAATGTGACTATATTCTGTTTTACAAATGTACACTTCTGGCTCTCTGGTGGTTAATTTGATATAAGAGTCTCACAGACTTTGCTGCCCAGCTTGGCTTTGAACTGTGATCCTGATATCTCAGCCTTTTGCGATGCTACAATTACAAGTATGAACCACTGGTGCCTAGCCTATTTGATTCTTTTTAAAATGACACTTTCATATTATCTTTAATATATCCTTAAAATAATCTCTAATCTTTATAATTTTCTCCACAGGATCTTTAATATGTCCTTAAAATAAATACATAGAAACAGATCCTGATCATTTTTCAGACATTTGATACATACTGTTCTGATATTACCAGGAAGGTGCAGCATCATGGACACCAGCAGACAAGGCATGAGCACTCACCAGAAGACAGAAAACTTGTCATTACAGAATACAGTGTAGTGAAATTGCCATATTATTTACCACCCTAGTGACACTGACAAGGAGCACTTAGAATCATACTAGCTCATTCCTAACAACTATGAATAATTTGGAGGCTTGAATGATACACTAACTTTTGACCTAAAAGACTGAAGAAAAGGAGAAAAAAATACTCAATTTCTTTCTGTTGCTATTGCTACATATTTAAAATCTCTTAGCATTTAATTATTCTCAGTTTTATAGATCTGGCATACATAAAAACAATCTCAGCTTTATCTGAAATGCCTGCTTATTCTCCAAGTCTAGCCTTTTTTTTTTTTTAATACAACTGTTCATTGGTCCTTGAGTCCTCATTAACTCAATACAGAAGCACAAAGAACTAAGACTGAATGATGGAGGACTGACTGATGTGGGTGTGAGGAAAGGTGACCTTTAGTTGTAAACATTCATCAAATTTCACATCCTCCAAAATGTTAGTACCACAGAGAGCCTGCTAGGATACAGACTCTGTGTCTGGCCTTATTAGAGGCAGGCTTTGAAATGGTAATTACAACATCAATAGCACTTCATATCCATAAGCTGCACAACCAATGCATGAAGGACCAGGTAATTCAAGAGCACAAATACCATAAAACCAACAATTTTCCTATTCCAAATAGAATAAATTTTTCTTTCTTTTTCAGAATAGACCAAAATAGCTCAGCTTTTCTATGTTGTCATATTTAAAGAGACAAACAAACAAACAAAAAAAAACAACTGAAAAAAAAAGCATTCTTTTAACATCTACCTAACCACATGGGAGCAAGAAGGCACTCATATTTAAAAGGAGAGCCCACTGTGATTTGTATGTACAGAGGTCATATACAGTATATAGACCACAGATACAAGATATTGTCTATTTTCCCAATATTATGTTCAGAATAAGCTATATACTTTGCTAATAGTGACATGAATTAATATCAGAAACAAACAAATGTTCTAAGTGAAAGTAGAAGGACAAAGTATGCTGTTGTTTGCTATCTGACCAATCTACAGGACAGTCCAGAGTTCTTGTAGTAGAAACTCCCAGGCTTAGTTTCAAAATTTTTCAAAGAGAATCTTGAAAATACCATTTACCACAGGCATTTAGATGTCAATAAGACAATAAATCCAGATGCTGGGGTTTTAAGTGAAGGTTAATCAAGGGGCAGAGGATTGCCAATCAATTCCCCAAAGCTATATTTTACTGCAACAGCACCCCAGGGAGCTAATTCAATTGTACCTCACATAACTAAAGTGCATTAACATTCAACAAATTGGCCACAATTACAAGATACCAATATAGTCACTTAGCACTATGAAGCGTGGAATAATTTAGCACATGCTTGAAAATCTGAGTTGGCAACCAAATGACTGCTTGCTTAACACTGAAGGACAAGAGGGAGAAAGAAGTGAATCCCTAAGTCCTTCAGAAGGACTCCCTCATCAAATTTCCACAGAGAACTCAGTCTTCATTCCCCTGGAGAAAAAGAATCATAGCAATATGCAGGAAACTGAAGCAGATGAAGAGTATGTAAAGAACAAGTTCTTTATCTCTAATGAGTTTAAGGTATTTTTTAAGAGTCAAATCTTTTACTAGAAAATCAAGAAATGAAGACATTTAAAATGGCATTAGAGCTATATCTTCACAGAGAATGGTTTCTTTCCCCAGGTACTACTATAAATGAATTGCTTAATCCTATGTATTTCTTTTCTTTTAATTCTGTATATCAAACACAAAATTTCCTTGATGCTAAAGTACTTATTGCTCTGTAGAGTAGTAAAGTCATCTAGGAGAAAGGGCCCTCACAACATCTTCTACAGAAGGAGTCAGGCTCAGAACAGCCATCTTGACATACTCCAACATTCAAGAAATGTACACAAATAGTTCATGCTTTGCCATGTTATAAGAGTGGTAAGGAGATACATGGGAAAGGTAGAAAAGTGAATAAGAGAAGGGCAGGGGAAGGAGAGAGAAAGAAAATCCATACTCTTGATTCTCACACATAAAATGAATGCTTCTTAATTTTAGATCTTTCTGAAGGAGTAAAAGGACACAACTATGCATAAGCACAATTTCTTTCATTTTACTGTTTAGTTCTTAGTGATGTGACAAAAGGACCATTATTTGTAATAAGCATCTTCCCAGTATAAAAAAATTCCAACTAGGTGGAATTTCAACATTGTTTTGATTTGCATTTCTTTATGGCTAGAGAAGTTGAGCATTTCTTCATGTGTCTATTGGCCATTCTTATTTCCTCTTCAGAGAAGTCTCTCTTTAAGTCTTTAGCCCACTTATTATTAATCGAGCAGTTGTTTCTTTGAAGATTTGTCAGTTAGAATGGCTATAATCAAGAAATCTAATAACAACAAATGTTGGAGGAGATGTGGCCAAAGGGAACCCTACTGCATTGTTGGTGGGAATGTAAACTTGTTCAACCACTTTGGAAAGCAATATGGAGGTTCCTTAAAAGACTACACATATAGCTCCCCTATGACCCAGCAATCCCACTTTTAGGTATTTACCCAATCACAAACAAGGCCATACTAAAGCTACCAGCACAACTATGTTTATCACAGCATTATTCACCATAGCTAAGATATGGAACCAAGCCAGATGCCCCTCAGTAGATGAATGGATCAAGAAAATGTGGTAAATACACACACACACACACACACACACACACACACACACTAGAATTCTAGACCTCCATCAGAAAGAATGGCACCACCCTATTTCTTTTTTTTTTTTTTTTGCAAATTATTTATTGTGATTAAGTGATTACATGATTTCACAAATTTCACAGTATTGTGCAATAGTGATGCTTAGTTAAAGTCACAATGGTGATATTCTTTTTTTTAATTTAATTTAATTTTATTTGTGAACATACTGTACAGAGGAGTTACAATTATATGGGCAGGATAATGTGTACATTTCTTACCAAGCATTGCAGCCTCCTCCTGTGTTTACCCTTCACATCCCTTCCCAGCCTCCCCCCTCCCCCCCAATCCCAATCCTTCTCCTCCCCCCCTTGCCCCCCCCCCCCACACCAACGTTATAAAGCTCGTTTTGGACATGACAACTTGTACTTCTCATTGTTGCAACAGGTCCACCTGTATCCTTAAACAACTAGTTTTTCCCCATCTCCTCCACAAGTTATATTGACATCAAATATAGTGAAAGCAGGGGTTATACTATGGGGGAGGGACATACAAAGCAACAAAGAGATAATCTTATAAATGCATTAGAAACACATGCATGAAAGAAAAAAACATTAAAATACATATCTAAGGGTTCATTTTCCTGACATCACATTATCTGACCTTTTCCACTTGACTCATACATATACTAGATATTACAAATAAGGGAAACCATGGGACCTATGTTTCTTTGGGTCTGGCTTACTTCACTTAATATAATTTTTTCCAAGTTTTTCCATTTCCTAACAAATGGGGCATAGATGGAGGCATAGAATTCCATTGTGTATATATACCACATTTTCTTGATCCATTCATTTACTGAGGGGCATCTGGGTTGGTTCCATATCTTAGCTATGGTAAATAATGCTGCAATAAACATAGTTGTGCTAGTAGCTTTAGTGTGGTCTTGTTTGTAAACATTTGGGTAAATGCCCAAAAGTGGGATTGCTGGGTCATAGGGGAGTTCTATGTGAAGTCTTTTGAGGAACCTCCATACTGCTTTCCAAAGTGGTTGAACAAGTTTACATTCCCACCAACAATGAAGTAAGGTTCCTTTCTGTCCACATCCCCTCCAGCATCTGTTGTTGTTAGAGTTCTTGATTTTTGCCGTTCTAACTGGAGTGAGGTGATATCTCAATGTTGTTTTGATTTGCATTTCTTTTATGGCTAGGGATGTTGAACATTTCTTCATGTGTCTATTGGCCATCCTTCTTTCTTCTTCAGAGAAGTTTCTCTTTAAGTCTTTCACCCACTTATTTATTGGGCAGTTGTTTCTTTGAGGATTTGTTGTTGGGGGGTTTAATTTTTTGAGTTCCAAGTATATTTTAGATATGAGACCCTTGTCCGTTGTATGGCTAGTAAAGATCTTCTCCCAATCAGTGGTGGGCTTTCTATTGATCTTGCTAGCTATGTCGTTTGCCCTGCAGAAGCTCTGCAACTTTATGCAATCCCATTTGTCCAACCTTTCGGCACCACCCTATTTCTTAGGAAATGGAAAGACTTGGAAAAAAATTATATTAAGTGAAGTAAGCCAGACCCAAAGAAACATAGGTCCCATGGTTTCCCTTACCTGCAATAACTAGTATATGTCTAGGACAAGTAGAATAGGTCAAAAGCTATGTCCATATGACCATCTAATATGATACAAAGTGAAATGAACGCCAAGATAGGGACACAAGAAATTTTATCTTTCTTGTTATTCTTTTTAATGTATTTATAATGTACTATGTGGCCGGGTGCACGTGGCTCACACCTATAATCCTAGCTACTCAGGAGGCTGAGATCTGAGTATCTTTACAATAAAAATATATATTTAAAATAAAAAAGTCTAAATAGAGTTTACTAGTTGTTATTTTCATAGTCAGTTCAAGAATTCAGATCACTAAAGAGGAATCACAGTTGTGAACCTGATATACAACTAATAATGACACACAACAAGAGTTTAAGCAAGTATCACTTGAGCTTTAACTAGAACTCACAAACAACCAAGACCATATGAAAGTCACTTAAAAACAGATGATAGTGAAATTATTTATCTATCAGGCCACAACTTACCACAGTAGTGTCAGAGAAGCTAGTGCCTTAAAATGGGAGTAAAAGGGTGTATAAATGAGTTTAAGTGAGTGAAATGAAGAGCTCTAGTTATTTCTCTGAGTGCCAAGAGAAGTCCTGTCCAGACAAAGCTGTACTCTGCTATTTTTCTTTCTTCCTCCTTGCTTCTCCACCACCCTTTCAAACATAAAGCTCAAATATATGTAAAATTTTATGAGTTAAAGAGTAAGAAAATGTAACAAATAAAATTCCTGAGGAAGAGCTGAAAAACAAGCATGAAGAAAATAACCTGAATTTCTGTTTATAGAGTTGATGGAATATTAAGAGAGTCTGAAAAGTAAGATAAGGGACCCAAAGCTGCTTTGTTCTGTTCTTTGTCTTTTATTTTAAATGCAGTTTCTTTTGAAAAAGAGTTTTATAAAAACTGAAGATTGAAAGCCGGGCGCCTTTGGCTCATGCCTGTAATCCTAGCTACTCAGGAGGCTGAGATCTGAGGATTGAGGTTCAAAGCCAGCCCGGGCAGGTGAGACTCTTACCTCCAAGTAACCACCAGAAAACTGGAAGTGGCACTGTGGCTCAAGCGGTAGAGCACTTGCCTTGAGCTGAAGAGCGCAGGGACAGAGCCCAAGCCCAGAGTTCAAGCCCAACGACCAACCAAAGTAAATTAAAAGAAAATTGAAGATTGAAAAAGTAGTTTACTGTTTTCAAGACTTATACATTTGTCATGTAGTGAGGACTATACTTAGTCTTGATTAATGGTTTTGAAAGCCAAGACTACAGTAATATCACTACATGGTATACAGCACAGACTACAAAGTCTCATGTGGTTTGGAACACTGTGGTACAGGTGACTTGATCATTTTAATCAGGTAATCCTTTTTTTGAGAGTAGATGAGAACGAATGTCTATTGGCTGTTCCACAGAAAAAGTAACTCATGTCAAAAGTATACGTTAGTGGAATTCACTGACTTCAAGTCAAAAGCATAGGTTAGTGATGAGCACTGCTTCAGAAAGCTTGAGTTTTTCTGAACCAAAAGTCTGGCCTATGCAAATGCCACTAGACTGTAGGTTATAGAACTAACTTTTTGTGTCTCTGAAGATGTGTCTACAACTACAATTCTATCTTGTACCCAAGCACACATCAAGATAGACGGAAAAACCTCCATACTTTGGAGCTCCCCTATGATCTAGCAATCCCACTTCTGGGCATTTACCCAAATGATCACAAACAAAGCCATACTAAAGCTACCAGCACAATTATGTTTATCACAGCATTATTCATCATAGCTAAGATACAGAATCAACCCAGATGTTCCTCAGTAGATGAATGGATCAAGAAAATGTGGCGTGCGCGCGTGTGCACACAGACACACACATACACATAAATTCTATGCTTCAATCAGAAAGAATGACACCGCCCCATTTGTTAAGAAATTGAAGACTTGGAAAAAAATCATATTAAATGAAGTAAGCCAGACTAAAAGAAATATAGGTCCTATTGTTTTCTTCATTTGCAATAATTAGTATACATCTAGGATAATTTTAGCGGATGAGCAGAAAAGTTCAAAAGCTAAGTACATATGACCATATAAGATGATGCTAAGTGAAATGAACCCCAAGATATGGACACAAGAGGTCTTTCTTTGTTGTTGTTGTTTTTAATGTGCTATGTGATTTTTTTTTCCTTTGTATGTTCTTCCCTCCTATGATATATTCTCTGTTGTCACGTACTGGATGCTGGTGCCCTGCTTCTTGTATATACATTTTTCTAAGTTGGGGAGGGGAAGGGGAATAACAAAACACTGAAACAAGGACACAGGATGACACATTGCAACAATGATACCCACAAGACAATATATTGAAATTGAACTTTACAACTTTGGAGGGGAAGGAGTAAGGAAAGTGGGGGAGGGAAGGAATAGTGGGAGAACAACAAGGGAAAGGGGTAATAATGCTCAATAAGAAATGTACTCATTGCCTTACTCATGTAAATGAAACCCCTCTGTACAGCATCTTTACAATAAAATAATTTTTAAAAAGTCAATAAAAACCAAAGGGAGAAACAAAACTTGATTGAAAGAAACAAAAACACCAGAGGACAATTAAAACCACACCTCAAAATTAAAAAAAGAGGAAAAAAGTAATTTGATATACTTTCACATACCACTGACGGGAATCCAGATTTTTCAGCTCTCTCAATAATTTTGAGTTTTTCTTTAACAGATGAAAATTCTTTCTATAAAACAAAGAAAAAAAAGGGTTGAAGAAAAAAAATCACATGATCACAGATCAAATTTATTACTTTAACAGTCAGTAAAATCATTCAATTAACAGACCTACCTATCACCTATTTATCCACTGCACCACTAAAGATTTGTTATAGAAATATAAATATTTGTTATAGAAATATAGAAATATTTGTTATGGAAATATAGAATGAATTCTATGCTCCATAGGAGAATGGAAACTCAAAAATTCCACTATATCCCATTACTATCCATCCAGGGGCACTGATGTCTCTATAGGTAATGAGTATGTTCCTATGTGCATATGCTTATGTCTCTGTTCCCTATCTCTGTCTTTAAAAATGTCACTCCACTATCAGAGATCAGTTCGAATTCAACTCTTCTATGCCTGAATCTTATTACACTGGATTGAGTCATTCTTCCTGACCTATTATGTCACTCTCATCTATCACAATTGTGCCAAGTTCACCTCCCTCATCACACATATGGATTACATAGTGATTGATTTATTCACCTTTGGAGTCCATTTGAATCTTGTATTAAAGTAGAGACAAAATGGACAAGGAAGTAACAAAATAAAATACACAAAGAAAATGCTTATTTTTTAAAATACTAATTGGAATTTGGAATTCAATCTTTATGTTAGTACAACAAAATTAACTTCCTTTCTAGTTTTAATCTAGTTAATCTGAAAATAATCTGCAAATGTTATAATCAAGAAAATTCTTAATTTCTACTTCTCTTTAATCTCAAATGGATAAAAAGAACAATCACATAATAATAATGACATACTAATTGAAGAGACAAGCTTGTATCATTACCTTCTGTCCCAAGAATTCATTCCCAAGTCATCCAGCAAGAGCCTACAAAAATAAAAGGGGCCTCGGGGCTCCACAGGTGAGGGTTGCCCTTGGCTGGTGACTTTCATTGCAGAATCAGAGTTACATCTTTGAACATATTCATCTTCCTGTGTACTCTGGTGCAAAATGACTTCAATGATTTCCTTCTCTTGGTCATAGTTCATTCCACATGGGGGTGGGGAAGGCTCATTTAGATTTAACTGTGATGGTAAAAGGCATTCAGGACTTGTATGGCCAATGTTTTCAAGTAATTTGTCGAGGACATCATCACCCTCATCAATTTGAGAAAAGTCTCTCTGAGGTCCACATGTGTGATGGCACCAACCCGAAATCAGAAATGAGGGATTTTTTCCACTTGGTGCTAAGCAGCCTTCCAAAGGTCCATATAAAACCTTACCATCCCAAGAGTACTTCCCTGAGATATCTCTCACGATGACTCTTACGTCAGAAAGGGCACCCCCCGGTGATGCTCCAGATGGACCTTCTGATGGAGTCTGAAGGTAGGATATGAGGGTGCTCTCGTTGAATACAAACAGCTGCAGGTTGGGGCTCCTGAACACTTCAGAAGAGAGCTCGGCACCTTCGACATGGGCATTGTCATGGTTTTCACTGACAAGGCTGTGCAGCATGGCTGGGCCTCCACTGAGGGGGTAGTGGCCCAGGTGGTTCACCAAGTGGGCCATCACCATGCGGGCAGTCAGAGGAATCAATTCCACACTTCTCCTCTTTTTCTCTGTAAAAAGAAGGAAAGAAATACAGAAAGTGGGGAGTGAAGATTTAAAATTAACACCATGATATTTAAGTTTATACTTAAAATGTTTGACTTTTTTAATGACATTAATTCTATCTTATTTATTTATTTATTTAGTCGGTCATGGGGCTTGAACTTTGGGCTTGCACGCTGTCCTTGCACTCTTCAGCTCAAGGCGAGCACTCTACTGCTTGAGCCATAGCACCACTTCCGGTTTTGTAGTGGTTTATTGGAGATAAGAGTCTCATGGACTTTCCTGCCCAGGCTGGCTTTGAACCATGATCCTCAGATCTTAGCCTCCTCCGACTGGCTAGGATTACAGGCATGAGCCACTGGTGCCGGGCTCTATCTGAATTTTTTTGTATGTTTTTTTATTGTAAAAATGCTGTACAGAGGGGTTACAGTTATATGACCAAGGTAATGAGTACATTTCTTATTGAGCATTGTTGCCTCTTCCTTTGTTTGAATTTTTAAAATGACCACGTAAGTGGACTGCTGTTGGAAGTCAACTTACATTGAACATTTGTTTCTAAAGAAGACTTGAAATCTATAGATACAGGAAAAAGTAAGAGATATATTCTGAGGGCTCAGGGGGTCCTGGTGAGGAAAAAGTCCTCAATTTGAGAAGCACCTGCAAGGGGGCTGCATGGGGAAGTCCCCTGGCTCCTTCAGTGAGGTGAAGGTGGACCTGATAAGGAAAGGAATCAAGCTGTTACTGTTTAGATTGGGAACAATTTGCTTGATAATCTTGGGATAGCTTGTGTTTTGTTGCTTGCACATTTTAAATATTTAAGGGAGTCTGTCATATTAATAAATCATAGAGATACTTAGAAGGCTTTAACAACATTTATAAGTTGATTATTAAATGTGCAAGAACACCTGATTTTACAAAAGTTTTAGTATTTAAATGTTTAAGTTATTCTGACAGCAATAGGTATAAGGAATAAACCTTGTAAAATGAGGTACAAGGAAGAGGTAAGTACACTGAAACTTTAAATATGGGTTGAAAGTTAACTATTAAAGTTAACATTGGGTATTGTTAGAGAAATTTCAGTCTGCTATATAAAAGTATTAAGAATTAATCTAAGAACAAGCAAAAATGAAACCTTTAAT
Organism: Dipodomys merriami; assembly: GCF_024711535.1. NCBI lineage: Eukaryota > Metazoa > Chordata > Mammalia > Rodentia > Heteromyidae > Dipodomys > Dipodomys merriami. Next base: position 53,764,242 of record NW_027206290.1, on the reverse strand, counting down.
TTTAACAAAAATTCCTTCAAATAAGGTAAGATTTATAACTTGAGCTCAAAGCTTTAGGAGACAGTTGGTTTCTAATTTCACAGTATGAAAAACCAAACAAACTCTATGCCTTTTCATGATAAAAAAAAACATTAAAAACCAAATGGCCTCTTTTTAACACATTATTTTTTATTATTTATAAATCCTAGAAAAAAATCAAATCCTTTAAGAAATCTGGACAAGGTTAAGGAAAAATAAGATTATTTTGAGTTTTCTGGATTTCTTACTATTTTTAATAAACATGCAAAACATTCTTTTTTAGAAGCAAAGGTCATCTATAGCCATCTCTGAAATTAAACTCTTCTCCAATCCTAGAAGTATAGAAGATTTTTATCTAAGAAATTTATTGCCTAAATTTAATGCTCAAGCTAAGAAATGTTAATGTCAGAAAGAGCAAACACAAAACTAGTTAACAATTGTTAAGTTCATAATGTAAAGTTGTAGTAATGCCATAATAGAAGTATCATCTCTAAACGTAAGGCCAATTTGATAAAGGCCCATGGCAGAAAATAACAACTGGAGACACGATTTTGCTGTTCTTTTACTCATATACGTTGTGCTTTTAATTTGAGGTAAACATTTTGTGAACATGTATGAGTTCTTTTTTTGGGGGGGTGGGGGGAGGGAGGGTCCAGTCATGGGCCTGAACTCTGGGCCTGGGCGCTGTCCCTCAGCTCTTCAGCTCAAGGCTAGTGCTCTACCACTTGAGCCACAGCACCACTTCCAGCCTTTTTTTTCTTCTTATGTGGTGCTGAGGAATCAAGCCCAGGGCCTCATGCACGCAAGGCAAGCGCCCTACCACTGAGCCACCTTCCCAGCCCCATGTCTGAGTTCTATAATGGGAAAACAAGGAGTCACATTAATGGATTCATAAACCATGACCAAATGAGACTCTGCACACTCTGCACAAAGTATTCTGGTAAAACCCACAGCAAACACTTCCTTGGGAAGTAAAATAGCTCCTTTTTTTTTTTTCACCTTCCTTGACTTGAGCTTGTTAAAGCACCAGAACTGTTGACCTTAATTAGCCCCACCCATTTTTTTCCCCCTTGACCTCTTTAGAAATGACTCTGTTGTATTTCCACTTCTCTGACTTTGCTTCCCTGGTAACAAATTCTCATTTCTTTTACCCTACAGGATGTTTTACCTTCAACATTTCATTCTTTAAGCTAACAAAGTTCATGATTTATTATTCCATATCCCCATTTTTTAACTTTTAATTTTGAGTCAATTGATAGTTTATATGTAGTTATAAGAAATAACAAAAAGACTTGAAATATCCTTCTACCAAGTGATAACATGTTACATATCTATAACAGAAGATCATATAGAAGCTCTTGCTAATCCTGTGACTCTAAAATGGTCACATTCTACAAAGGTAACAAGTAAATTGCTATCTCTTTTCATGCACATCTCCTAATCAGGAACACTATGTGGTCCTTTCAAAGCCTGCCCATTCTGGCAACTTTAGCTTATGTTCTTCTTCATGGAAAGGTCCCGTGGTGCTACTGGCTGCAGAGTCTTTCTGAATACTCCCTATTTCTCCCAGTACATCTAGAGCTCCTTGAGAATAGAAAATGAGTCTTTTATTGGTGTGAGACATATAGGCCCTCCATAATACAAAGCTATTTAAATAGCTAAGATATTTAAAAGAGGAGAAATAAAGTAATAGAAAAAATAAATAAGGAAGGCAGAATTTTCCATGAGAGGACTCTCTAAATTCAATTTCAACTCCAACAACTAAGTTTTTTTTTAAAACAGAACACATTACACATGGAAGAAAGGCTGCAATCTTTCCTTTTTTGCCCACAAGATTTTACATTTGAACTAATACTCACCCTCTTCAACAGTCAGCAGGTTTCCCAATTCTGCTGAAGAATAGTATTGAACTGGTTCAGAGCTCTTCACATTTGCTAGTGGCAGGAAGGGGTCATAATCCGTGGATGACAAGTCAGCCAGGGTCAGTGTATAGTGACTCTGCTGGGTGTATGTGCTAGATCCACAAACACAGCAGTGCAGAACCTATGGAAAACAGATGAGAATGGTACCCTGGATGCCACCAACCAAAGTCCACTAACTGTTCAATTACTAGAGTCCTTAGGTGCTAGGGATGCTTATAGTGAGCACTTCAAAATAGTCATTTTCATTCTTAAATGTCTTTTTGCTAATAGAAAATTCATTTTGCTTCTTTCACATGACAATAAGTATGTACTCAAGATGAAAGAAAAGCAAAGATGAAAAATTACCCATTTTGTTTTTTGATGTGGTTGTACATACTTGAGTTCTCTTCCTTCCACCAAAGACAACTCAAGTAAAAGGAACTAAGTCAGGAGGCAAAGAGAAGCTGTCAGGTAAACTCCTCATGGTGGTGAGCTTTATGACAGTTCATGCATTAATTAGAATAACTCAGAACTGCATGAGTTTTAAGGGTTAATTTAACACAAAATTTATAATACATTTCAATAAAAGTAAATTTAATACTGGTTTTTAAAATATTATTACTTTTTCTAAAGATTAGAATCCTTCACTTAGAGGCTTTTTAAAGTTCAATAGATTATTGGAAACATTATACTGTTTTCTTCCTTTGATAAACAGATTTTGTTAAATGTTCTGGATGTTCTTTTCATATTAGCATTCCATTCTTAAATAGACACAGATTATATTCCATAAAAACTGGGTATTCTGACCAAACAGCAGTTGTTTTAAAAATTAAAGATGGCAGTCATGTAAAAATGCACACTTCTTTAACTTGGTGACATCTTGTCTATGGCTGGGTATGTTCTGATTTCACTCATTAAATTGTCCATATCTTTTTAAGTGTTTCAACCCAAGACAAATCCTTTTCAAAGGGCATAAATAAGTAAATGTACAAAATACAATTTGGTAACTCTTGGACATATATAGGTTTACAGTTGTGCGCTAAAGGCCAGATGGAGACTCACCCTGTAGATATAATCCAGCAATGGGGCCTGGGATGGGTGCTGTTCCTCCAGAACCACTGTGGACACTGGATGGAGAAGTGCATTCACTGGCAATGCCATGCACCATTCCAGGAGGCAGAGGAGCAAGGATACAATGAACTGGAAGAAGAAACATAACCAGTACAATATATGGACTATTAAACCTTACTACATGTAACAGTATCTTGGAAAACAGTCAGTTTAAACTAATTATTCAATGGACACACAAATGTGATATAGGTAAATAAGGAGAAAACAGTGTTGTTGTTATTTTGCACTAGTCCTGGGGCTTGAACTCTAGGCCTGGATGCTATAATTGAGCTTTTTTGCTCAAGGCTAGCATTCTACCACTTGAGCCACAGCTCCACTTCTGGCTTTTTAGTAGTTAATTGGAGAAAAGAGTCACTAAATCTACCAGCACAACTACATTCATTGCAGCATTATTTACCACACCCAAGACATGTAATCAACCCAGATGCCCCTCAGTGGGTATAAGGATCAAGAAAATGGGGTATATATACACAAAGGAATTCTGTGTTTCCATCACAAAGAATGACATTGCCCCACTCGTCAGGGAAGACTTGGAAAAAATCATATTAAGTGAGGTAAGCCAGAACCAAATAAACCTATGATGCTTGTTTTCCCTCATTTGTAATAATTAGTATATGTGTAGGATAGTTCTGAGGATCAAAATAGCTCAATAGCTATGTAATATGACCATATAAAATGATGCTAACTGAAATGAACTACAAGATATGTAAACAAGAGGTCTTTTTTGGTTTTGTTTTCCTTTATGTACTATATGCAGTTATTTCCTTTTTCCTCTTTGGTTTACCCTTATAGTCACTGTTTTTTATTTTAGTAACCTTTGTATCATTTATAACTTTGTCTGATTTGGGCATGGGAAGGAAAATAACAAAAATAGTGAGACAAAGGTCAAAGGGTGAACCAATGCAACAGTGTTACTCACAAGACATTATGTTGAAAATGAACTTTACTACTTGGGGGAGAGGGAATTTGGGGTGGAGGAAAAGTGGGAGAAAATGAGGGAGAGGGTAACACTGTTCGAAAAGAAATGTACTAATTATCTTACTCATGTAACTGTAACCCCACTGTATATCACCTTTACAATTACAAAAAAAAGAATAAAAGAAAAAAAAAAGTCTCATGGACTTTCCTGCCCAGGCTGACTCTGAAACATGATTCTCAGATCTCAGCCTCCTGAGTACTAGGATTACAGGCATAAGCCACTGACACCCAGAAAAAAAATGGTGTTTTTGTAGGAGATATTATGAAGGCCTATGCATAAGAATGTATCAAGGATATCACTCTACGTAATATTACTTATTATCCCATCTCACACTTAAAAATAAACTAGGGAAAAGTCATCTAATGTGCCACTTACCTTCTTATCTGTTTCCACTGAGGAGTACTCAGCACTTGGTAAAAGAAAAGCAATTGTGGCCACAAGAATCTGCATTAAAAAGTAAAAAAAAAAAAAAAATAGGTGCAAGGTAATTGTGGGTAAAATCTTGAAAACTAGGAGAAGGTAGACCCAGGCCTGGTTTCTACTCCACTCTCCTGGTAGGGGAACAGGGAGCCACAAGAAAAGGATAGTTCACATAACTTCTACCATCAGCCCCATACTTCCCACAGTGAAGTAAAAGGTACTTTCAAAAATAATTATGGAAATATTCTCATTTAAAATTATTATAAATTGCATAGTTCTCCACTTCCTATCCTGGTATAACCACACTTCTTTCATTACCAAAAGTATTCCTATTCTTAAACAATAATGATAAATTATACAATTTTCCTAAAGCTCAACTTTAGATCTGATATTCCTATGGATAAAGCACTATTTCATGCTAGGTCAGTGGTCAGAAACTACTTTTGATGTGTTTCTGAGAGAACAAAGTGATCTCTCCAGTGAAATTTGTCTAGCACTAAGAGGAAATAAATCAACATCACTTCTTTCTCCCTGTAATCCCTTATAGGGACAAATCAAATTTCCTCAGTCACTACTGGATGTGTAAAAACAGGCATTGTTTAAAAACGTGTGGCTATAAAACATAACATTTGGATGTGCTTTAGCACAGGCACCTGAGGTGAGAGTACCTGCCCAGGTCTGAGCAAGGCATCCTCGATGGTAACCTATATCTAGGATGCTATGTTAAGTGATTCTTCCTGTTCCTTCTGCTTCCCCCTGCTGCCAATTACCCCATAGAGATTATTACAGTAATAATCTCATTATAGCTGGGTAATCATGCTAAAGCAGAAAGCATGTTCCAGGGCTTTAGTCTGGGAGGGACTCTTCCTTTATACAACAGCCATCCCCTCTAGCCTGCACAGAGGGCACTCATAACCAGCTGCCTATTTCTTGTTGGCACCATCCAAATTACTCTCGATGAATAAAGCCTAATCTACAAAAGATCTCTTTGTAGAGGTTGTGTCTGTCTTTCAAATTCCCCAAGTATCAGCTTCTGCTCTGGAATACTGCTGGCTTCTTTACTTGGTGCCTAGACTTGCAGCTGAGAAGAATCAGCCAACTTCATCTTAAAATAGGACTTATGTTACAACTTAATAATTGGTTCTCCAATCATTATTTGAGGGCTTATAAATAATTAGATATCAAATAAGTTAAAAAGAAAATGCACATGTGTTTTAGCATTACAAGAAAAGACTTACTTCTGCCATCTTCCGAGGCAGAGCAGTTTCAAACATCTGCAGCTTTTCCCAGTAGGAAACAAGCAACTGAAGAACATCACAAGCCATCTGAGCCACAATTTTGTTTGGAAACTATAAAAGAAAGCAAAATCCCAAAGTAAAATAACAAAAGGTATATTATTAAGAAGAAAAAACCGTATTTATTCCAAATCCCATATACATTATAGTAATTTGTTTTGCATGAAGCATTGTTTAATTTAGCATTGTTTAATTTAGAAATTTAAATTGTAATTTCAAGTTCCTTACTCAGATCATAAAAATAATATTTTTGGCTAGAGTAAATTAAAATGGAGTGTAGTGCTGAGTATCTCCTGTGTGTTGAACCTTTTACAAGAATTGAACTCATTCTCATTGATCAATTTTCATTGACAGCACTGTAAGGTAGATGGCTATCTTCATTTTACACATGGAAAAACAGATTGATCAAATGACTTTCTACCTATGAAACAACCCACATATGTAACATACTAGGAAATTTGAGAACAGAATATAACTCATTCACTATGATTTAATATTCTGAGGACGCCTAAAAATGTGTGTTCCAGGGTCCACATTAAGATCTTCTGGATGCTTCTAATTCTTGTGAGATGAATGCCACAAGTGCTGTTCTTACAAACTTATATTTGAACATGCTAGGGGATTAGGACATCCTATATTTCTCTCCTTAGCAAGAAGCTGGGTACTTTACACTGCTATCTACACCCCATTATCTGCTGCTCAAAGGTTTGTCAATAATTCTGTATCACTGCTCTAGAAAATTCTCACTACAAGGTCCATGAAGCAGACATCAATTGACAAGTATGCCACATAAGCAATGCTAAAAAGGTCAATGTTTAGCACTCCAGTGACAAAAGCACAGATGAAGAAGTTAAGGAAAAAGTAATCAATGTTAATTCTACGGAACAGTTGCTTACTGCCCCTACCAGGCAAGTGCTTGGTAAATGCTAAGTACAGAGGTTTCTTTATAGCCTTCCCTAGCCACCTAGACTCCAGAAGACCTGAACCCTACTGGCATGTGCTTTCTTTTCTTTTTTCTCATTTCTTCTCTTTCTTTTTCTTTTGTGCTCTCCCTCTCCTCTCTCTCTCCTCTCTCTCTCTCTCTCTCTCTCTCTCTCTCTCTCTCTCTCTCTCTCTCTCTCCCTCCTCTCTCTCTCTCTCTCTCTCTCTCTCTCTCTCTCTCTCTCTCTCTCTCTCTCTCTCTCTCTCTCTCTCCCTCCTTTCTTTTTCTTTTTTTGTCAGAAATGGGGCTTGAATTCAGGATCTAGGTACTGTCCCTCAGCTTTTTTTCCACTCAAGGCTAGCGCTCTACCACTTTGAGCCACAGCTCCACAACTGGTTTTCTGGTGGTTAATTTGAGATAAGAGTCTCATGGACTTTCTTTCTTGGGCTGTGTTTGAACCACGATCCTCAGATCTCAGTCTCCTGAATAGCTAGGTCTGAGCCACAGGCACCCAGATCCTACAGGCACTTTCTATCACTCAAATGCCCTGGACTGTTTCTACCTTATGGGGTACAAAATATCACTGCCCAATGAGGTCACTACCCTCATCCAAAGCTGTGGTAGCCTACTGCTTCCAGCTTTACAGCTTCATCCTGTTCTCCTGCTATATTTCCTTCACAGTCTAGGATTGCTGGACTTGTTGGACAGGGCAATTGGACTTGTTTGCTATTCTCCTGCATCACTGTCATATCCAAAATATCTCACAAGGTCTCATCAGGATGTTCCTGGTGTGCTTAAGGGGAGGATGAAACATTGAGGGAGAAGAGAAAAGAAGTAGGCACTTGGCAAGGCTCTTAATTCACGAAACTGGAAACAGACAACAGGACAATAATGAGAGCTATGGCAGAAAAGGCAAAAAGGTGTTGGGCTGAGAGAAGGAATAGGTAGAAAAGGCAAAGAGAAGGCAGCAAGAGGGCACAAGAGCTAAGCTGTGTCTCAAAGAATATAGATGGAGTGCCAGGTCCCCTCCATGCAGGAGGGAGAGCACACACACTAAGGCAGCAAAGGCTTAGGGCGGATGCCGGGCACCAGTGGCTCACGCCTGTAATCCTAGCTACTCAGGAAGCTGAGATTTAAGGATCGAGGTTCAAAGCCAGCCCGGGCAGGAAAGGCCATGAGACTCTTATCTCTAATAAACCACTCAGAAAACTAGAAGTGGCACTGTGGCTCAAGTGGTAGAGCACTAGCCTTGAGCTGAAGAGCTGAGGGACAGTGCCCAGGCCCAGAGTTCAAGCCCCATGACCAAAAAAAAAAAAAAAAAAAAAGGATTAGGGAGGACTGTGAGCAGTGTGATAACTGACACGTAAGACAGGACTGTGAGCAGTGTGATAGTACTGACACATAGACAGAGAGGTGGAGAATGGCAGGGATGAAATAAATCATTCATTCATACATGTAGGCACATAGCCATGGAAAACTGACAATGTAAGCACAGAATTAAAGGCACAAAATGTACAAATAGTTCCTATTTTCCAGGAACTGGTAGTGTCACTGGGCAGCAGAGAGTCCTATGAAGTACACTAGCTTGTAGGCTATCTTGGTCAGCCGAGGGCTGGCAACCCTAGTCAGGAGGCTCAGTGACCACCAACACAGTGAGTTAGGTGATGGACAGACTTGTGGTAGGGGAAATAAGAGAAGGGAGTTGGAGGAGAGAATAACAAAAACAAACAAACAAACAAAAAAACATTAAAGCCTGGAAACATTGGTGGGATAAGAAGAAAAGTCACTTTTACTTGAAGAAATGGAGTAAAAGGAACCTCAGATAAGGCTGAGGGTGGCTGATTCAGGAAGGCAAGGCTGGGTAGGTTACCTGAGCCTGAGCAATATGTCATGCTATGGCACTGGTCCCCATCCACAAAGGTGGGATGGCCATGACTTCATGAAAATATTGGTGGCACAGAACCACCACACACTTGTGGCCCATGTACTCCCCCATTAAACAGAAACTGGATAAATGGAATTCTTTGTGCAGTAACCCAGATGGACTGATTTCACTCAGTGATCTCTCTCAGTGCTTCTTGCTTGTGGCAAGAGGTGAGGTTTCATTAATATACCTTGGGAAAAGTACTGCAGACATGGCTGGAGGTGGCTTTCCATATCCATGGACACAAATGGAGCGCCTTCATGGAGTATTTTTAAAGGGCATGGTAACAAGCAAGATGGTATCAGAATCCTTTTAGGGCTCCTGCTCTCTGTGGAACAGACAAGAGCTGGCTGGGGCCAGGCTCCAAACATGGCCTGCTCTTCTTCATTTCTATCCTTCCTAGCCCTCTTCTCTTCCCGAAGTGTCTGCTCTTCTTTGAGTTCTTGTGGCACTTCCTCCCTTCTATTCCTCAGTTCTTAGATTTATGTGCTATGGCCTTAAGTAAAATAACCCAACTGGCGCAGAAAACTCAGAATCAGAGAGAGATGGCCTCAACAATCCATATTTCACTTAATGCATTGTTGACTATTAATAAAAGTGATCTACTTAGCTATATCTTGGCCGTCTAATTTCCTGACCCTTTGCTTAGCACTTCAATCTGGGGCTACTACTTGCTCTTCACTCTCCCTTGTCTTAGTTCTAAACTGGAAATGACAGCAGTACCCATCCAGCAGGGGAGTTCTGTGGGGCAGGCCACACACTGTGCTGGACAGTGCCTGACAGAATAAAGACTCAATAGTGTTACCATGTTTTTCTGATATTTTGTTTTTCCTCCGAATTACAGAAATATAGTGGAAATTTAAGAACTTAAAGAAGAAAAGAACTAAAAGAAGACAATCGAGTGGGGCAGTGATAGCTCATCCCATACCAGTTCCTGTAATCCTAGCTACTCAGGAATCTGAGCAGGAAAGTCCATGGGACTCTTATCTCCAATTAACTACCAAAAAGCTGGAAGTGGAGCTGTGGCTTAAGTGGTAGGACACTATCCTTGAGCAAAAGAGCTCAGCGACAGTGCCCAGGCCCTGAGTTCAAGCCCAAAACTAGCACCAAAAAAAAAAAAGAACAAAATATATCTACCATATAACTCCAGTCTTCTTTACTTTAGTCCTCTGCTGTTACCAGTTTCTACTTTTGTTCTAGCTATATAGAAAACTACAAATACACACATACATACACACATATACATATATGCACACATAGATAATTTGTAACATGCCACTGAGTTATTAAGTCTTTTCAAGTAAGATATAAAAGGGAACTACCTTCTTTTAAGTATGCCTGTCTAGTTTTAAGAAAAATTGAAAGTTGAAAGGCAAATCTTACAATTGAAAAAAATTACTTAAAAATAAATTGAGATCTGTATTGTTTTTCAAGTTATATCCAACATGTTTCACTTTAAAAGTTATATGTGAATATTCCTCGTAGCTGGAGAGTAAGTATAGTGCATATTTCAGTTATGTAAAACCCCAGATATGTGACGAGAGTCTCCCGGGTTTGACCAGACAAGCTCCTCAGGCTCCCAGACAGTGTACTTTCCTCCTCTGTGAAGTGAAGGTGGCAGTGACAGTTCACCTCCCAGTGTGGTTCTAAGTATTAAACATCATGGAAAAGGTCAGGGTCAGACCCTGCTCAGGCTGAAGGCAACACTCTCCTGTAGTTTCATGGTTGAATAATTTTAGTTTTAACATTCCTCATCAAGGAATCAGCAGTAGGCATTTTTCCAACTTCAAGGTATAAACAGTACCTTCCACCCTGCCCAAGTATTGTGAAGCAGGGAAGGGCAAGGATGAGGTGATAGGGGTGACTGGAGTATATGCTTAGGGAACAAGAGGCATTAAGTTTAGTCAGATAAGGGCCAGATGAAGGGGTGGAAAACCACTGGCTGATTATTCTGTGGTCTTAAATACATAGTACCTAAAGAGTGGAAGAGGAGCTGACACTGTCCTAATGGTGATTGTCCATAGCTGTAATTGCTGTTACTAGTACAGTGACATGTGGCAGGCAGCAAGGAAAGGCAGGCAACAACAGTCTGAACATTGATGTAAGACAGGTGGTTCAGGATTTGAACTTTGGTTCATTTGGGGGATTCTATAGACCTGAACAAGCTCCTTAATGTCCTGGACCTTCATTCTCCAGCTAGTAAAATGAAGACACTTTTCTTATTATTGAGAATTTCCCCCAAATCCCTTAGCATAATGCCTACTCCACATGAGGCACTCATCTGTTCTGGAAGTACAAAAAGGACAAGGCTAGTTATTATCACCATTTCTAAACAGGAGCAGGAAAGGACAGGAGATGAGTTCTGGTTGTGGAAAATAGCCTAAGTGTATAATTGAAAGTTCATTTATGTCTTTAATATCACACAGATCTGTCTTTAGTGCTGGTTCTGCCACTGATATCTGAATGGCCTTAAACTTGTGACCTAATTTCTCCAGGCCTTCATTTCCTAATATCTACCTTGCAAAGCTATCATAAAGATTTGCCTTATATGATTGTACAATAAAATATGGAAGCTGACCTCAATAATAAAGCAAATAAAGAAAGCTGTACTAAAATGTCTAAGGTTTAGCAGGCCGCTGAACTCTCAGGACTCCTACATGGAAATTGTAAGGGCTATTCCCAGTTCTACTGAAGAGACCAGGACTTGAAATATCACTTTCTTGTCACTCTTATTGACAGATAGAAGACTTTCTCCTTTCTATATGAGCTGCCCAGCCACCAGAAGAATGCTATACGGCTACTAGGATTGGTCCAGGAATACTCAAGTCAATGGCCTGATTGCACCTGCCAATTAGGAAGAAACCATTAGTGGTCTTACAGCACATTAACCATGGCTGGCAGAAAAGAAATTTTGAATCACTACCTCTTTGTAATGTGAGGAGTAACAAAGATGGAGCTGATTCAAAATAAAACTAGTTAAATGCCAGAGGTATCTTAATGTCACATTAGCATTATGAAATGGTAATACCTTCAAAGTTACACCTATCACATTGATGGCCTCTTTCACCTGAGGATGGTTGGTACACTGTACAAGCTCTTCACAAATCCAAACCCCGAGGGAGCAAATGGCGATGCATCTTTTTAAAAAGAAACAGAAGGAAGAAAACTCCCATAAATAAATGTAATGTGCTAACTCTAAGTAGCAAAAATTACAGATTCATCAACAGGATTCATTCTTGAAAGAATAGAGGAGAAATGTTCAACAGGCTAGTTTTCAGGACAAATGAAAATGGATAATGATTAGCACTTAACTATTTCTTGAAATAAGTGACATTTTCTGATAATTGTCACAACCCACTTATGACTTGCTTTTGCTAAATCTAATTTGTTTTTACATTTTATTGTTTTAAGATATTTTTGAGGAGAAATCATGAACATGACACATTGAATATTGACTCTGTACTTGCTTTACAATAATATGTACAAATACCTACTACATACATAAGACAAACCCTACATTTTATTTTAAAGTATATTTGGATGCAACTTCCAAAATAAATCTCAGTTGTTTCTTTTAAACATTGTGCTAACACACACATCCTTCAAAGATAATATCATACCATGCATACATTTTGATTCTATTTGAACCCTAATGAAATCTGGCTTCTACATTGAAGAAAAAGTTATTAGTGGAAGCAGAGGGTAGTTTGCCAAGACGTGTTCATAGTTTGAATGTGGTAAATGCGGAAAACTAATATAGTTGAGACTTTTAGTGATAATATTAAAAAAATCAGAATGTACTAAAAGTTTCATAGACTAAAAAGTACATATAACTATAGAAATGAAAGAGACAGAAGAATAATAGGGACAACTTAATATGATAGCATATTTTAAAACTTATATGAAATGGACAAATTCCTACAAAATTTTAATTTATCAGGAGAAAGAGAAATGGGTAGAGAAAGACAAAATGATATTAGCCAAACTAGATTCAGTACTATGTTATTCAAACTGAGTTTTTCTCGAGGTGTAAATTTAGTTTAATAAAAGTAAATTGATAATGAGCATATAGCTACTAGCAACAGCAGACTAAGGAATGTGTTTGAAGCCATAGTCTGAAGATTACTGAAGAAGTTAGTTGAGATATGGTAATTGAAGAACCCTGAAATCATCAGAGTCCACAAGACATTGAGGAGTAATGAATGTTATTTTGGCTAGTTCCAAAAAGGCAGTAAGAGGCTGAGTCGCATGCTGGTGATTTTATAGACCTGGAAGCTGAGGATAAAAGACAGATGCTCATCTCCATCAGCTTTAGCTTTTACTGCAAGAGAAGAGGTAAGAACTTTTCATCATACAGGTAGCCTAGAAAACCTATCTTAGTCACAGACTGCTGACACTCCCTGACTCATCCAAATGTTTTCTGACATGAACAAATATCTCCTTGGGCACAAAAATCATCACTAATTAAAAACCATTGCCCTGGATGTCAGCTGCTCATGCCTGTAATCCTAGCTACTCAGGAAGCTTAGATCTGAGGGTCATTGTTTGAAGCCAGCCTGGGTAGGAAAGTCCATAAAACTCTTAGATCCAATTAATCACCAAAAAGCCAAAAATGGAGCTGTGGCTCAAGTGTTAAGAGCACTGAACAAAAAAAAGCACAGAGATAGTACCAAGATCCCAAGTTCAAGCTCTAGGACTGGTACACACACACACACACACACACACACACACACACACACACACACACACACACACACACACACACACACACACACACACACACACACACACACACACACACACACACACACACACACACACACCCGTCGTCGTCGTCATCATCATCATCATCATACATACATACAAATATATGTCACTTTTGTGAATTGTTTATTCTTCCATTTTCCTTCTTACTGGAAGAATTGGGATACATCTACTTATTTGTAATCTTGTTTTTCTTATACAAAAGATGGTATGACATGTAAAATATATCTATATCTAATCATTTTCACTTAGTTACTTTTAAGTAATCAAGCATACCAACTTTCTCATTTAATTCTTACTATACATTTATTATAAGACTAGTGAGAAGAAATTTTTTGAGTAGTAACTGTTTACATAAAAAATAACACATCTTAAAATTCTTAAACAGTTTACCTTGCACATTCATTTGGTTCTTCAGTAGCATTCTTCAGTAAAATATTTATGAGGTAATGCTAAAAAGACAAAATAAAATAAAATAAAAACTTTGTGTCATAGTTGGTTTCTCACACATGCTGATCATGTTCCAAACACTGGGGAGCTATGAAGAGCCAGGGAACTTGAGCAGCTCTTCAGCTGGACAACCTGGGGGAAGGAGAAACTCTGGGTTCATCTCTGTTGGGGAATCTCAGAACAATTAAGCCAGACTAAGGTACACTGTTGTGGGGTATCCAATGACAAATTCACAAAGCAACTGACTTCTAGATAGAAAAATCTTCATTTTCTTTTACTTTGATTGGATTATAATTTGTTCATTCCATTATACAATATGATCATGTATTATGGATTGATATAATCATGTATTATGTATTATGACTGATAAATGCTGATATATTTTTGTTTGCCTCAACAGTGAACTGAGGAAAAAGCACATGCTTACTCTTATTTACCAAGAAAAAATTTTGGCTTCCAAATTATTACTAATATTTAATCAGGCCAACAACAGATTGAATACTTAACTTACCAACAATCTGATATAAATTCATTTGATACACTAATGCTGCATAGTTAAGGAAATAAAATTATTACAAAGGCTAATTCATTCCTAGGAATGATAAATTGATCTGACAAAAAACACTGGAGGAAAAGAACTATCAGATCTAATTGTAATATGATGTGTATGCTATGTTTATAACCCCTGAAACAGACTTCTGCAAACAACTACTGAAACATTTAAAAGGCCAAATTTCAGGGTTAAGTAGATCAAGGCATAATTTGGTAGCTATCCTCATATAGCTAGAACTATAAAATGCTGCACCTGAGATTTAGTCAAATGTGGTATATACCTTGACATCTTCAGTTCCTGAAATGACCTCATTTACTTCTGGCACTGATCGAAGTAAAGGAATCTCCTGATAGGTATTTGGAAAGCAGACCAGAGAACCAAGGATGGTAAGAGCTTCAGAACGAGGTGCCTGAACACAAGAAGAAGAACATGGAAAACAACAATAACATGGTTGTGAGACATATCTTTATCATTATTTTATTCTGGGTAAGAATTACTAAGCTATGCCTGTCTGTTTTCCTAGTGAGTATTTAGGCAAGTGAGGTTTGCCTAAATGAAAAAGCAAGCTTCCAAAGTATAGAAAATAATCACTACATTTGGCACAAACAAGTGGTCAGCAGATTCATTCAGAACTAGAAAGGCAAATGGCTCAGTTGTAACTGCTTTACATTGTTTTAATGCTCTGGGTACAGAGGAGTAAATGAAATCAACTTAATATTATGTTTGTTCTGAAGAACAGTTAAGGAAATTTATAAGGAAAAGAGGGGGGTTGGAGGCAACTATGAGAAGGTAGAGAGAGAAGGACACCTAGGAAATAACCTGTTTCATCAAGAACTACTTAGCAAAATTATGTATAGTGAGCTACTACTGTATCACTAAATCTAATGAGATACTAATCATTTATTTGTCCATAAATAAAATTTGGCATATGTTAAAAGAAGTATTTCATTATATTTTCATTCAGAAAACACTGACTGGCAGCTATAATTATCCAAGGATGGATAGAGATAGGATTACAAAGGTATGTGATCCAGCCACTCAACCATCTGTCCATCTTACCATCTATCCAGATGACCCTCTTATCTACTATTTTCTAATAATAACAATGGGAAATAACACTTCAGGAGTACTAATTCTGTGCAAGCACTGTTCTAAGTTCTCTAATAAGCATATTCTTATAGAATTACTCCAACAATCCAATGAAGTAGATAGTATTATCAGTCCCATATTCCATCACAAAACAGATAGCTTTTCAAAATTTTAAGGCTATCTAACTTCAGGCTTTCACAAGGCTTACGTTGGTAGGCACATGGGTATGAAATAAAACTTCCTTCCCTCAAAAAGAAGGTAGTATGGCATGTAGGGTCAGGGAGGAGAGGTAAGTTAAGAGTTGTACACAATTCAGTGAGGCATGTGCTGTGGGAACAATACACTGGAAATACAATTACGTCTTTTTGACTTAGACTGGTTCTTATAAAGACACAGGTAAATAAAAACATAAAGCAGAAACATATTTATAGAATGAATAATCTACTTGTGATGGTCAGGAGATATTAAAACTTCTTCTAAAAGCTACCCATATGAGTTATGAGTCAAAAAGGCTAGCATGAGTGAAGGAGTGAGCTGAGTGGGCAAAATATACATTGAAAGCAGCAGGAATGGCAAAGGCAGAAGGATCTAAGGCACCCATGGAACTTTAAGAGGCTTCGTGTATATAGCACCTAGAGAGTACGCAAGTGTGCATGCAAGCACTGGAAGCTATGACTGGAGGGCACTGAGCAAAGCATAGAGCTGTCTGGGAAGAGAACACAGACAAATGGCACAGAGCTCACTAGTGTTTAACGGCCCAAGCAGGATAGTATAAATGAATGCCAGCAAGAAGAGAATAGTGTCTAGAACTCACAGTAGTATAGTCTAGAGTGATGACAGCTTGGAATGGAGCCATGACATCAGAGATTAAGTCACTATATCTCTAATGTATTTTTTTAATTATGAAGATTTAAAACTACTATGTCAAAACCCTAAGATCTGCCAAAGTCAGAAACAGTGAATACATTTGCCATTGAGACCCCAGTGGTCAGCATTCAGTCTAATCTTCTTTGTGCTCTCTGAAGCACTAATTCAGGGGACAACCCCTTCCCACCTAAGCACACTTCAATCCTGTGGCTTCTGGGATACCTTTCTCAATTCCCAAGGGTGACTTAACAGTATCCTTTACTGGAACTTCCCATTTCCCCAGGACTTAAATCTGGGATATTGATCCCAGTTCTTTGTCTTATTCCTTCTGAGATTCTTATTCACTCCCAAGGGGTACTGTGTACTATAAAAGGCCTCCTGCCTGCTGTTAATTCTCCACACAACTCTCTATTCTAGCCTTCTCCTGACCTCCATATTTGTGAACCTGACTCATTCTTCATTAGTATTCAGAGTCAAAAGGCATCTTAGGACGAGGTGTGCTGGCATATATCTATCATCTCAGCACTTAAGTTGCTCAGGCAGGGGGACTGAGAGTTTGAAGCCAGCCTGAGCTATTTACTGAGTGGTAGCGTGCTTGTCTAGCATGTGGGAGTCAGAAACTCAATCCCCAGTAACACAAACAATGCATCTAAAGTGCGGCAAGCCTTACCAAGCAGAGTTCTGCAATTCTGTGTGGAAGTGCCCTGCTTCCACCACTCTGACCGCTTACTGCTATTTTTACTTTTTTTCCCTCTCTCTCCCTCCCTCTGTTCAGTTGATTAATTAAGATGCTGAATATCAACAACGACAGGGATTTGCATGCTAAGCATGTATTCTACCACTAAACTACATACCCTTTCCTTTAAGAAAATTTTTATGTTAAGAAAACCTTGAGGAAGTGGTGCTGTGGCTCAAGTGGTAGAGCGCTCACCTTGAGCTGAAGAGCTAAGGGACAGCACCCAAGCCCAGAGTTCAAGCCCCACGACCATCAAAAAAAAAGAAAGAAAGAAAGAAAGAAAACATTGAAACAGAGAGAATAGAATATCCAACTATATTCACATCTAGATTCAAGATTTTACCACTGTTGCCTTATTTATCCTCTCGATTTTTTCCTACAAACTTTTCATCTGGGTGCTGGTAGCTGATACTTGTAATCTTAGCTATTTAGACAGCTGAGATTTGAGGACTGTAGTTCAAAGGCAGCCAAGGCAGGAAAAGTCGGATCTCCAATTAACTCTGATCTCCAATTAACCACCAAAAGGCCAGAAATGGATCTGTGGTTTAAGTGATAAGAGCACTAGCTTTGAGCAAAAGAGCTTAGAGACAGTGCCCAGGCTATGAGTTCAAGCCCAAGCCTCCCACAAAGAAAACCCTAAAACTTTTCCATTTCAATAATTTAAAGCCAATTCAAGACATTGTGCCATTTCACCTTGATGATCCTGAGCATCTCTGCTTCAAGCTCTTTCTTTACACACATCATTCCTGACATGTTAAATGTATCCCTCATAAGATCAGAGAGTTTGGCAGTCTTCACCACAAGTGGAATGTAGCTACTATAGTTTTGAAAAGCTCAGTACAATAAAGGACATAAAGGGAGATTTCAGGAGTGAAATTTCAATCAGAACTCTTATAGATCCTCTGCAATTGGCCTCAGGAAAAAATATAATGATGGCTGTCAGTGAAAGACCAATGGTGAGGGTAGCAAGAAAGGTGAAGACTATAGTCTCTATGGCTTGATGGGTGATTTGATGTGGGGCTATAAAAAAGCATATAAAGTAATTTATATACTTAGGGTTAAGGTGACAGGCTATGTGGTGACACTTAGCAGGGAAAAGAAAGAAGATGTTCTGAAATAAGCTGTGGTCTGCTGATATGTGTGGGGATTTGATGTGCCTATGTGATATCTACAGGCATGTTTCCATAGACTTGTGAATAAGAGGGTTGGAAGCTGGGGTCCCCAAAGTGTGTTCTAGGAGGATCACAAGGAATTAATGCTCAAGAAGAATAAGCAAGGACTCTAGGGGAAAAGCAACTACAGAAACATTTGGTTACATAGATAAATGTTAATCTCCTACTATGATTTCGAAATGAGGAAGTATATTTTCCCAGTTATTTCAGTATGAATCTAGGTAAAAATATTCTGAAGGACTATTTAAAATGCTTGTCTTTATGACAGAAAAGTCTGGGATGACAATATGGGATCCTTTTCTGTTTGGGTGTACTGGATGCTTGTCACCTCTGGGAATGTGCAGAGAGAAGGAATAGTGACAGAGGTTATAACCCTGGAGCTGATGAGACAAACAATGGTAAGAATATCACCAGCCCACATCACCGACCCACATAAATCATTTCCTCCCCTCCCACAGTATCCTCCCTTGTACTCCCCAAAGAAACTCCTATTCTGCCTTGGAACACCACAGATTAATTCTGTCTGGCTTTTGAATTTTATACAAATGAAATTCAGTATGTGTTTTGTGTCTGACTTCTTTCACTTAGTATTGTTATGTAACATATCCTTGTTGCTGTTATTGTACATAATTTTCCATATTATGTAGTAATATTCCATTATATTCCATATTATGCACACATTATAGTTTGTTTGGAGCCATTATAAATAATGCTGTGTGTGTATGTGTGTGCGCGCGCGTGTGTGTGACTTGTGCATGCCTCTTCTCTCTCTTGCATCAGTAGGGCAGACCTGTATCACACAGGTACCTCACACTTGAAATTAGCTTATGTTATCTGAAATTTCTGACTGAGCTATGTTCCACTCAAATACCTCTCACCAATTTTCTACAGTTTTAAACTTCAAATTTAAACAAGAGCGTAATTAAAATAATCACTGTTCCTTTATGCAACTCTTAGGTTCACATTCTCACTCATTCTTTACCCATTTTTGAAAAGATTTTGGAAGGTTTACTTTATGTACTCTTTGTTGCTTCTTTTTCCTCCAGCTTTACTGAAGTATAAAAAACAAAAATTAATATATAGTTTTTTATTGTGTTTAAGCAGGTGTGTAAAGGAATCGTCATTCAACAAAACAGTTTATGAATACATACATCTTGGTCAATGTCACCTCTTTCAACATTCTCATCCATACCTCCTGCTACCCTTTCTCTCACACTTCTTAATTTGGTAGGGTATACACTGGATTCTTGACCACATTCTCCCCACTTTTCTCCTATTCATTTGTCCATCCCTTTTCCCTTGACCCTCATCCTGCCTCTTTTGTGTACCCACTTCCTGGTGCTTTATTTTGCTGAACTTTAGTTTTGCCTTTCTAAGGAACCATACTATTTGAATCTACCCTTGAATATACTGTATTTTGGTTTATATATTTGTATATACTTGCATAACATATCGCTCAACATATTTACTTGTATTTTTATAAGCTAAATCCAGCTTCCACATATAAAGGACAACATGCATCCTTTATCTCTCTGCGCCTGAATTACTTCACTTAACATTGTACAGTATCATTCTTTCTAACAGATTATTAAAACTCCATTGTGTATATGTACCATATTTTCTTGATCCATTTGTCCATTGAGGGGCATCTAGGCTGTTTCCATACCTTGGCTATGGTGACTACTGCTGCATTAAACATGTTTGCCTTACTCATGTAACTGTAACCCTTCTGTACAGCATCTTTACAAAAAAAACCCAAACAAACATGGTTGTGCTTATGGCTTTACTGTATCCTAACTTGTAATTGTTTGGGTAAATGCCCAGGAGTGGAATTGCTGGATCCTAGGGTAGTTCTATGTTTAATTTTTTTGAGGAACCTCCACACTGCTTTCCAGAGTGGTTGAACAAGTTTATATCATTGTGTGGTGGTCTTTCCTCTTGGCGAATTTTGAATTTACAATCTATAGTCACCACGCTGTAAATCAGACCTCTAGCACTTATTCACCCTTCATAAGTTTATACATTATGTCATTATTACCTAGCACAAATGACAAGATATTCAAAATATTTTAAAAAAATTATTTCTGCAGGTACTGGTGACTCACACTTGTAATACTAGCTATCCAAGAGGCTGACATCTGAAGATCATGGTTCAAATCTAACCCAGATAGGTAAATCTGAGACTCTAATCTCTAATTAACCAACAAAAAGCTAGAAGTTAAGTTATGATTTGAGTGGTTGAGTGCAGTCCTGAACAAAAAGCTAAGGCTCAGTGCCCAGACTTCAGTATTGGCACAACCCCCTCCCCCCAAGCTCCTAAATACCTAAACCTCCTTCTCCAAACCAAAAAAAATACAATTTTTTAAAAATTCCAAACTTAGGGCCTAGAGTTTGATATCATACACACACACAGACACAGACAGACAGACAAACAGACAGACAGAAACATACAGGCACACACACAGAGGCACACACAGTAAAATAGTAAATACACATCAAACAAAATTTTGGGTACTAGCTGCTCATATTAACTTCAATATAATCCTTGTCAAATAGTAAAGCTCATTTTATTTATACAACTTGAAAGGAAGAAAATGACTCTGTAGATAATCATTTTTACAGAATACATAGGAGAAAGACCATTTAGATTTAAATGAGTATTCGCTCACAAGGCATTAAGATATTGTCTAAATAGTGAAGAGTAAGTGTAGAGACTAAAAATAAATTCTTTTAATAGCCATTGATGCTCATTTAATCTGTATGCTTATAATTTTTTAGTATGATAATTCTTATATAGTTTTCTGGAACACTAATAAGAAAATACATATTCATTTATGATGAACATTTTGGTATTTTAATATTTTAAGAAAATATTTTCAGGGATGAGGATTTAATATGTCTAGCACAAGTTTAGCAGATGTGAGATCCTGGGTTTGATTCCCGTATTTAAAAAATTTTTTAAAGACTTACAATAACCAAAACCTAAACATTAAAAAAACACCCTTTATTGCTAATGTACACTTAAAATTCTCTTTCCTCATTTATACCTGAATTAGCATTTACTGAAAAATATTAATAAGATTCTATGAGACAAGTCCTGCTTCTGTGTAAATGTGCTACAATATTAGTGGGGATATGATTTCTCACACTTTGGCCTTTTGATGAAACGCCTTTCCAGTACTAGTGTGTCATCTTATCCTACAATTTCACACATCAGCTGCCAGGGTATCTACCCTGAGAGCCCAGTCTCACGTTGCACTAATGAGTCAACACCTGTTAAGAGTGGAGAAATCTGAACCTTGTTAGCGATTGTGAAGCCTCCTGGGAGCCTGGGTGTGAGCATTGTCATACTCACCGCCAACATGTCTGTACTGAGGACCCTAGCAGCAGCCGTGATGAAGTCCCCCACCAGCATTGAGAAGCCGGGCAAACCCAGGGAGAAAAAGCGAGTCGGACAGTGCCTTATGATGGTGTTTAAGATATCCTAAAAAGGAAGAACAAAAGTTGCACTGAAATTTTTTAAATTTAATTGTAAAGGTGATATCAAGGGGACCACTGCAATTTTTAAAAACAAAATTTCAAAAGATTATATATACATATGACCACTGTATAACACTCGAAAGGAACAAAGATGGCAGAAAATTTTTGGTGACAAGGTATAGACGGATGAGTTACAATCTTGTGCTCATTTATATAAGAGAATGGACACTCCAAAATGTAAGATTATTGAAAGACTAAACTGCAACATTGAGACAACACTTTCTGCCGTATCCCACTTAAAGATGGGTTCCACCTTCAGAGTGGCTGAACAAGTTTACACGCCCACCAACAATGCAGTAGGGTTCCCTTTTGGCCATATCCCCTCCAGCATCTGTTGTTATTAGAGTTCTTGATTATAGTCATTCTAACTGGGGTGAGGTGGCATCTCCGTGTGGTTTTGATTTGCATTTCTTTTATGGCTAGAGAAGTTGAGCATTTCTTCATGTGTCTATTGGCCATTCTTATTTCCTCTTCAGAGAAGTTTCTCTGTCTTTACCCCACTTATTTATCAGGCAGTTGTTTCTTTGAAGATTTGTTGTTGAGGGATTTAGTATTTTGAGTTCTAAGTATATTTTAGATATGAGACCCTTGTCCGTTGTATGGCTAGTAAAGATCTCCCAATCTGTGAGCTTTCTATTGATTTTGTTAGCTATGTCCTTTGCCATGCAGAAGCTCTGCAGTTTCATGCAATCCCATTTGTCCAACCTTTCTTTGATTTGTTGTGTTTCTTGGTCTTTATTAAGAAAATTTCGGCCTGTGCCCAGAAGCCCTAGAGTTTCTCCTATTCCTTCCTGTAATGTTTTCAGGGTGTCTGCTTTGACTTCCAAGTCTTTGATTCATTTGGAGTTGATTCTGGTGCAGGGTGATATTTAAGGATGCAGCTTTAGTTTTCTACAAGTATATTGTTGGTGGGAGTGTAAACTTGTTCAACCACATTGGAAAGCAGTATGGAGGTTTCTCAAAAGACTACAAATAGAGCTCCCCTATGACCCAGCAATCCTACTTTTGGGCATTTACCCAAACAATCACAAACAAGGCCATACTAAAGCTACCAGCACAACTATGTTTATTGCAGCATTATTCTCCATAGCTAAGATATAGAACCAACCCAGATGACCCTCAGTAGATGAATGGATCAAGAAAATGTGGTGTGTGTGTGTGTGTGTGTGTGTGTGTGTGTGTGTGTGTGTGTATAAATATAAATATAAATAAATGGAATTCTATGACTCCATCAAGAAGAATGACACCAGTCCATTTGTTAGGAAATGGAAAGACTTGGAAAAAATTACACTTAGTGAAGTAAGCCAGACCCAAAGAAACATAGGTCCCATGGTTTCCCTTATTTGCAACTAGTATATGTCTAGGATAATCTAACCGGACAAATAGAAAAGGTCAAGCCATGCATATATGACCATATAAGATGGTGCTAAGGGAAATGAACCCTAAGATAGAGACACGAGGTTTTATCTTTGTTGCTGTTGTTTTTAATGCACTTATAATGTACTATGTGATTTCTTTTGTTTCTTTCATATGTTCTTCCCCCATGGTATAACCCCATTTTCACTGGGTATTTGATTCTGGTACCCTGCATCTTGCATATGCATTTTCTAATTTGGGGAGGGGAAGGGAAATAACAAAATGCTAAAACGGATACAGGCTGGCCCATTGTAACAATGAGATGTACAAAACACTATGTTAAAAGGGATCTTTACAACTTCAGGGTGGGGGAAGGGAGGAGTTGGAGATGTGAGGAGGGAAGGGACGGCTGGGGATAAACAAAAGAGGGGGTAACAATGCTCAAGAGGAAATGTACTCATCTTACTCATGTAACTGTAACCCTCTGCACAGTATCTTTACAATAAAAATATAATAAAACCTTCAAATATCTGTCACTAAAGAATAAGCATATGTTCTGTCTTTAGCCTTCCATCTTCAGAAGTAAAAGCGGTGTTTCATTTAGAAAGTCTTAATGCAGGTGTAGAGGTGAAAATCATAACTCTTCAGGTAATTTTATGCACCAAGAAATGGGACTGTAGGGTGGGCCCAAATGATGTTGTGATACAATAAGGAGTTGTATGGATCTGAGCACAGATGTGATAGCAAGGTGCAAGTACACAGTGCAAGAGTAGCATCATTGGCCTGGAAATCTCATGTCCTTCTGTAATGGCCTCTTATTGATGGATGGCTATTCCCTTAATTACCAGCTCTGTTCTGAAACAGTAACTTCCTGCCTGCCTGTGGTCAACACTGACCACTAGACAATGTTCACACCATCATGGCCAAGCCATACCTGAAAAACCATATGTGAGTGAGGACTGAGTAGGTAAGTGAAGTGAGGTATACACATGTGTGAGCGTGCACATGTGTGTTTATGTGTATTTAGTAAGTCTTTAGGGAGAAAAAAATGACCTTTTTTGTATGAAGTTTTTAATCAGGCACACATTAATCAACCACACTAATGTATTATAGTTATGTGACTTGTAGTTATGAACATTCAGAAATAATAATGCCAAGTAATAAAACACAACCTCTGCCTTCTTAGTTTTTAGTGCCTATAGATGAAAAATCAGTAAAAAATAATTCTGACAAATGCAGCAATGGTATTCACTAGACACTATGAACTATACAACTTGTAGGAGAGGGTAGAAGGGAAAATCTGGGAGAGAGCAAAGGAAGGGGTGACATTGTCAAAAAAGAAATGTACTCTTTAACTGACTTATATAACTATAATCCCTCTGAAGATCATCTTTGTAATAGCAATAATGAATTTTTTAAATTCTGGTAGAAATAATTGAATTAGAATAAAGTAGAGGCAACATGCTCAATTCTTACATTGGTTTAATGATTTTTTTTTTTTTTGTCAGTCGTGGGGCTTGAACTCTGGGCCTGGGTACTGTCCCTCAGCTCTTCAGCTCAAGGCGAACGCTCTACCACTTGAGCTACAGCGCCACTTCCTGTTTTCTGGTGGTTTATTGGAGATAGGAGTCTCACGGTCTCTCCTGCCCGGGCTGGCTTTGAACCGTGATCCTCAGATCTCAGCCTCCTGAGTAGCTAGGATTACAGGCGTGAGCCACCAGCGCCCGGCTGGTTTAATGATTTTTATATAGTAGAAACTTCATTTAACAACTAATCTTGAAGTACATTTTTTAAATGTTCAGAAGACATTTTTCCCCCAAGCCTAATTTTCCCTATATGGCTGACTCACTTAATTTCTATAAATCACACTATTTATATTCTTAAAATGATTCTAGAATGCTTAATCTATTAGAATTTGCATAGGGTAAATAGTTTAGCAAGTACTAATTTAAAGTTTGGGCATTTTAGTGGAGTTTATCCTATGCCAAAAACAGACAGGTAGGTAAATAAAAGGGAGGAAGGAAGAAAGGGAAGAAAAACCTGAACCATATTTCTTCTCAGTTAATGTTTAAACCTGCTTTAATCACGTCCTGTGACATACTTCAGGGTCAGTATCAGCCAAGGCAAATATTCTAAGGGACTGAGCAGATGGATGCTGCAGTTTAGAAAGTGTGTAGTAAACTCATGCTCCAAGAGTGGAACAAAAGATCCACCTTTTTTTCTTCTTTAAAAAATATATATAATTAAGCCTGATTAATGCCCTGGGCTCCTCATCACACACCTGTAATTACTCACAGAGGTACGTATTGTGCTGGGCCTTGTCTCGAAATATCAGCCATCAAGCTATCCGGCAACAGATGGAAGCACATTTCTGTTGACATATGCTGCCATGAAAGGACTCATGCAAACCTGGCTAGCAAGGTAGCAGAATGCCATGCATTTGAAGATTAATAATGCAAACAACCATAATGTTAACTTTGTTATGTTTGTGTTAATTCCATCTGTTGAGATGAGAAATTAAAACCCTGAAGCCTATGGGTTTTATAATCTTTAGTACACACTTAACTCAAATGAGCCATTTTGACCACTGGAATTTAGAGTTTTTAATGTAAAAAATGCTTTTCTTGGTTATGTTTATGGAATGAACTAAATCCTTTAACAAGCTCAAGCCAGAATTTGTAAATAGAATCTGTTCTTGCTTCATAAGATGTGTATGTGTAAAGGCAATGATCTGTAAAATGGGGCATTCAGAAAAAAAATATTAAGTTGCCATTGATGTGAAAGACAACAGATATGCATAGAGCTGTGATAAAATCACATGGCTTGTCTCAGCCCCTGGACCTGAGCCAGTCACTTTAATGGAACCTGTTACTGTGAGCAAGAAGATCAGAAAGACAGGGTGCAATAACAGATGGCTTGCCTACCATACTCTACCACCCACGTTAAGACAGGAGGAGAAGCAGAGCTAGTGCTGCAGTCACCACAGGCAGCACTGGGATGGGGTTAATGTGAGGGTTAAATGAGGGGGCTATATGACCAGTCACCCAAATTGCAGCCATACACTCATCTCCACTAGGATGGAATAATCCAAAGATTCAACTTTGAGATAGTATTTTAAAAATTAGGAATAACCTTGTGGTACTCAAAAGGGTAACTGCATCTCCCAATAGAGGGATAGCCATGAAATGCTCCACTTACAATGGAAGCCTTCTTTCACCTTCTCTTCTATAAATGTAAGAACATAGTTGTAATGGATCTTTAAACATATAAATATCTTGAGGCTCATATTTTCCTCACAGCCTCCAGGGCTTCGTATAAAAGTGGATGACACAACCCACACATCAATCATTCATGTATATGATCCCATGCCTTTTGTGATATTCACTTTCAAAAGAACATGATTTGCCTAGTCTATTTCTCTAAATGGCACACACTTTTTGAACTTAAAAAATTCTGGAAAATGATTTGTCAGAAACAGTAAAAACTTTTTAAACCAACACAATATCGGTAAGCCAATAATGAATTGTTTTTTCTAAAAATGTCAGTGCCTGATAGAAGTTCTTTGTCTGAGACAAGTTCTGCTTTTATTTATCTTTTTTTTGGTCAGTTGTGGGGCTTGAACTCTGGGCCTGGGTACTGTCCCTCAGCTCTTCAGCTCAAGGAGAGCGCTCTACCACTTGAGCTACAGCGCCACTTCCGGTTTTCTGGTAGTTTATTGGAGATAGGAGTCTCACGGTCTCTCCTGCCCGGGCTGGCTTTGAACCGTGATCCTCAGATCTCAGCCTCCTGAGTAGCTAGGATTACAGGCGTGAGCCCCCAGCGCCTGGCTTATTTATCTTTTTAGCTGTTCCTGGGGGTTGAACTCAGGGCCTTGTCATGCTTAACTGTCACTCACAGATGGTGCTGTACTATTTGGGCCACAACTCTACTTTTAGCTTTTTGCTAGCTTTTTTTTTCGGTCATGGGGCTTGAACTCTGGGCCTGGGTGCTGTCCCTCAGCTCTTCAGCTCATGGCTAGTGCTCTACTAGTTGAGCCACAGTGTCATTTCTGGATTTCTGAGTGGTTTATTGGAGATAAGAGTCTCATGGTCTTTTGTGTCTGGGCTGATTTTGAACCGCGATCCTCAGATCTCAGCCTCCTGAGTAGCTAGGATTACAGACATGAGTCACCAGAGATGAGTCTCTTGGATTTGTCTTCCTGGGCTGGCTCTGAACCTCCCTTCTCAGATCTCAGTCTCCTGAGTAGCAAGCAAGGATTACAGGTATGAGCTCCTGGTACCCAGCCATGTTCTGTCTTTTAAAGAGGGTGACTATATTGGTGCTAGGAGAAGATTCTTGTAACAACACCATCTAACCTACTGGAGTGTATCACAAGGATAAGCCAAGACAAGAGAAAGGATTCTATTTGAACTGTGTGATTTGCTGTTACCCAGTGCTGCCTTTCCAATGCCCACTAGTAGGAATGCTCTTCTACTCAGACTTAACTGGCAAAGAATTGGGGTCATGAGGCCTGAGTTAAAAAACTTTTGTGTGAGACTGTGAGCAGATCACATCATGTCTGAGGTCTTATATAAACCAGGATGATCTCCCTCTTAATGACTGGAATCTAATGGAACATTAGATGTAAAGATGTATATTTGTCAGCTGAAAAGGACCATACAGAAATCAGCAGAGCAGTGAGCAAAACATTTTTTCCAACAGACGAAAAGATTGTGAAGGACTTTATAGAATCTAATTCATAGTTGCTATAATTTAGTAAACCATTCTCTGATCTACTAACAGCGTACTTCCAAAATTTTCAAAGAGGATAAACATTCTCTTGGGTCACACAGAAGACAAAAAGATCTAGAAATGAGTGCTTCTGAACACTGTCCTTAACAAAGCATTATAGCAATTAGGCTTATTGCTCATTACTTGCAACCCCCCCCCCAAAAAAAAAACAAAAACAGAAAAATGTTCACTTCAAATTTTCTAGGTTTCATTTTTCTGAGGAATTCTAGAGCTTACCCCTAAATAAGTGAGTATGGAAGCAATACTATAAATACACTAAACAATAAATGAAACAGTAAGTTCAATGGTGAATGGAATCTAAAATAGGAATTAAGTATATTGTTTAAAGCTGACCACAATGAAGCATAGATAAAAGTCCTTCATATGCTTTTGTGCCAAAGACATAAACCTGCAAAATGTCACATGGTGAACAGACTACCAAACTGGTATTTTTTCCTCATTTTGGTAAAAAGCCCATGTGCATGCTACATGTTGAGTATGAGAGACTAGACTGTAGTAGGATGATAATTGTATATTTGCAGCTTATCAAAGGAGTCAGGTTTATGAGAAAGTAACTGGTGAGAACATCTGTCCTGTATCACTGATCTTGCAAAAAATCAGGTAATTCAAATAGAGGTGTGCTGTTTCCTTTCCTCTAAAGCACAGTTCTATAAACACAAACCACATTCAGCCCAGTAAATGAATCGCTTTAATTGAATGCTATGTACACAGTAACTGGAAAAACCATAAGTGATAAGAAAAACATATGGTGATGGCAGCAGAAATTGGTTTATTCATTTTGCATAGTGTTGTTTCTTTAGTTCTGTTATAATTGACCTTTAGAATAATAAATGTGTAAAATAATTTTGTTTATTATGACTTCAAATCTTCCAACAATTACACAAAATGAAAATTTAAAAGGAAGGATTCATTCTGGAAGCATTTCTATTGTTTACATAATTGCACAACTATAATTTAGTGCTTGTGTTGTTATGGAAAATAAAAAAAAGGCCATTACAGGCCATTTCAATTCAAAATATTGCACAGTGGTGTCAAGAAATCAGGGAAAATGTTCACACTGAAACAGTTTAAAGTGGATTAATCCTGTAAATAAAAACATTTCAATATAGTATACTATGAAATACAAATGCTCAAGAAGTAGTCATCCCTCAAACTGTATTAGAAATGTTGCAACTGTACTTGCACACCAATTACATATATATTATTCACTTAATATTTGCTCACAGCTCAGCAGATGATGGTTGTAACACAATAGCCAGCCATCTGTCTCTCTGCCTTTCCTTTGCAGACTTGTGCCTGCTTCTCAAGAGCAAACAGATCCGTTTATTCTACCTAAAGCCACCCAATTCCTCCATGAGGCCAAACAGAACCATCAAGAAATAAAATCTGAGCATGCAATATCATTTAACTCCTTATTTAACTTTTTACTTCAAGAAAACTACAATGTTATAGTAAGATGACTTCATCTCCATTTATAGGGAAAATGCCTGTCTTTTATCTTGTAGAAGCTATTTTAGAAAATAGGGATGTGAGGATCTGTCTGTTCCAATAATCTGTCTTATAAAAACACATGACTCACTTCACACTTGCATGACTAATTATAAAAAAATTGAATGCAGAGGGATATTTTTAACCCTAAACTTGAATGTAACACAAATTTTGTTTGCTTGTACCAGTACTGGGGCTTGAACTTGGGGCCTCACATTTTCATGTGGATTTTACTCAAAGCTGGCACTCTCCCACTTGAGCTAAACTTCTACTTCCTCTTGTTTTCTTTCACAATGAAAGGCAGCCACAATTTTGCGGACATTGAGAAAAAAATTGTAAATATCAATTATTGCCTGAATGGCTGAGTTATGAGAGCTTTAGTGACTAGAAAAAGAGATCTGAAGAGTTCTCCAGACCCAAGGTCTGATCTTCTCTCTCTTTCTACTGAGTATCTGCTGCTTCAGCTCCATGTGCAAGGTCATCCTTTACAGGGCTCTACCTATCCTTATGATGGCCCTTAAAAAAAAAAGCACAGCAGAACATAGTAGTTTGTTTGTCCAGAAAAGTCATTAGAAATAAAAGATAAAGCTGCAAATTACTTTCAAGATCTGAGCCACATAATGTGTGGCATGTACTATACATTCTTTATTAAAATGGTCAAGTATGGTACAATCTGGGGAAAAAGCAGATTTTTTTTTCAAGTGCTAAATAAAATGTGACTTCTTTGGGTGTAACTAATTACCAAGGCTTGGAGAAATATGACAGGGCAGAGTAATTGCGTTCCATGGCAGAGAATCTCACAAGAAGAACTGCTGCTGAGAAGACACAGTGCTTCCTGGATAGGGTACCATGCAAAGGAGAAGGGGAGAGGAACGCATGAACTGAACTTCTGATGTGGGGCTTGCCTGGATGATCTTCAAGAAGCAGGGATTCAAGAGTGACAGAACAAACAGACAGAGGGCATGGAGTTGCTGCAGCCCACAAACTCAAAACAAGAACTGTGACTATTTTTTATGAGTGCTTTTCAACTGAACCTCAGCTGTGAAGAAAAACTATGCTGGCCTTTAAACTGATGAAGACTGACTGTTCTGTAAAAAGTGAGTGACAGAGATTTGAAACACTGCATATTAATTACATTATATACTATTACTGATAAGTCACCACCAGCCTTCTTAGCTCCTCTCTTTTTGGTTATTTCTAACAGCTTTATTATTAAGATATACCTCACATAAGAAAATCCACTATGTAAAGTATAAGTCACACAATTGAGCAACCATCACCACAGTCTAATTTGAGAACATTTTCATTACCCCAAAACGAAATCCTACACCCATTAGCAGTTACTTCCCATCTCCCATCCACGTAGTACCTGGTACCATTAATCTACTTTCTGTTTCTATGGATCTGCCAGTGGCGAACACTTCAGAATACAGAATCATAAAGTGATATGATGCATTTTGCATCTGGCTTCTGTCCCTAATATAATGTTTTCAAGGTTCATCCATGTTGTAGCATATGGTAAACTTTATTCCTTTTTATAACCAAGTAATAGTCCATTGTGTTGATATTCCATATTTTCTTTATCTTTTATCAGTTGATAGACATCTCAGTTTTTTTTACTAAGAATAGTGCTACTATGAAAATTTGTGCACAATTTCGTAAGAATATCTGTTGTAAATTCTTTTTGGGTATATAGACAGTAATGAACTGCTAGGTCTGCTAAATGTAGTTTTAAATTGTGAGGAACTATCAAGCTATTTTCTACATTAGCTGTACAATTTTATATTCTCACCAGAAAAATGTAAGAAACCCAATTTCTCCACTATTTTTTGTTTGTTTTTGGTGCTAGTCCTGGGCTTGAACTCAGGACATGGGTGTTGTCCCTGAGCTTTTTGTGCTCAAGGATAGTACTCTACCATTTGAGCCATGCTCCACTTCCAGCTTTTTTGGTAGTTTAGTGGAGATAAGAGTCTCATAAGGCCGCGCTGGTAATCCTAGCTACTCAGGAGGCTGAGATCTGAGATGGATCACAGTTCAAAGCAAGCCCAGGCAGGAAAGTCTGTGAGACTCTTATCTCCAATAAACCACCAGAAAACCGGAAGTGGCACTATGGCTCAAGAGGTAGAGGGCTCGCCTTGAGCTGAAGAGCACAGGGACAGCGCCCAAGCCCAGAGTTCAAGCCCCACTACCAACCAAAAAAAAAAAAAAAGTCTCTCAGACTTTGCTGTCCCAGCTCACTTAGAACTGTGACCCTCCTGAGTAGCTAGGATTTCAGGCATGAGTCACCAGCACCTGGCTCAATTTCTCTACTATCTTATCAATACTTATTATTTTCCTTTTTAACAAAATTATTCCTACAGCCATCCATAGTCAGTATGAAATAGTATCTTATGGTTGGGTTTGCATTCTACTATGATTAACTAAACATCTATTTATGTGTTGTTGGACATATATATACATATATATATATATTCCTCACATAAATTTAAGTCCTTCATTTTGCTTAGGCTGTTTATCTTGTTGCTATTGTTGAATTGTTAAAAGTTCTTTATATATACTCGGCACTAGACCTTTATCAGATAGGTAATTTGCAAATATCTTGTACCCTTTTAAATTGTCTTTTTAATTGCTTGCTAAGTGTCCTTTGATAAACAAGAGATTTTAATTTTGATAAAGACAATTTATCTATTTTTTAATTGTTGTTGCTTGTATTTTTGGTATCACACCTAAGACTGTTATCACAGGCAAGACTCTGAAAATGTTCTTTCCTTTCTTTCAAGATGGCTGCAGTTTACCTTCTGCATTTAGGTTGATACATATTGAATCAAATTTTGTTTATGGTGTGAAGTAGAGGTTTAATTTCATCTTCGCACTTTCACAAAAAGTCAGCCTAGGATACATGTGTTTTACCTCTGATTCTGTATGTCTACATTTTTACGAAATCTGCTTTTTATGAAGTTTTCAAACAAGAAACTATGAATATTCTTTTCGATATTAGAAAAGTACTGTTCAATTTGGCTATTCAAGAGTTCCTGCAATTACAGTGGAATTATGGAATCAGTTTTTCCATTTCTGGAAAACCAGAGAAGTCCACTGGGATTTTGATAGGGATTGTGCTAACTCTGTAGATGTATTTAAGGAGAATGATCACCAGTGAGTATTCTGAACTAAGACTGTGAGATTTTTTTCCATTTATTTAGTTTTTAAATTCTTATATCAAGATTCGTGATTTGTAATTTTACAACTGCTTGAATATATCTACTCCTAAGAATTTTACTCTTTTACTATTGCTGGATGCTTGTGGCTCATGCCTGCAATCCTACCTACTCAGAAGGCTGAGACTGACAATTACAGTTTGAAGCCAGCCTGGGCAAGATAGTTCATGAGATTCTTGTCTCCAAAATTGTAAAAAGTGAAGCTGTGGCTCAAAGTGGCAGAGTGCTAACCTTGAGCAAAAAAGCTCAAGGACAGTGCCTAGATCCTGAGTTCAAGATTCAGAATTGGCACACACAAAAATTTCATTCTTTTACTATTATAAATGAGATTTTTTATTCATTTCATTTTCAAGTTACCCACTGTTGGTGTTTAAGAACATAGCTAGTTTTTTGGAGTTTTTTTTGTCGGTTGTGGGGCTTGAATTCTGGGCTTGGGCGCTGTCCCTGTGCTCTTCAGCTCAAGGCAAGCGCTCTACTGCTTGCGCCATAGTGCCACTTCTGGTTTTCTGGTGGTTTATTGGAGATAAGAGTCTCACAGACTTTCCTGCCTGGGCTGGCTTTGAACTGTGATCCTCAGATCTCAGCCTCCTGAGTAGCTAGGATTACAGGCCTGAGCCACCAACACCCAGCTATATAGCTAGTTTTTGTATATTGACCTTATAACCTTAATAGAATTCAGTTTTAGATCTAATAATTTGTGTCCATGTGTTTAGCTTATGTATATTTCTTTATATTAAAAATATGATTGAATCAACTGCAAGCATAGTTTCCTTTTTCCAATCTCAATGGTTTTTATTTCATTTTTTTACTTACCTTCCATGAATAGAAGGGGTAAAACCACACATTTTAGTTTTTCTCTTGATCTTGATCATCAGGAGAAATGTAGGAGCTTGAAATTGAAATGATTGTTAATTCTTTGTTTGGGAAGAAAGCCAGAAACACCCAACCAGGGAAATCTCTGTTCAAAGTATGTTTTTTGCAGAAGGGAAAATTAGTACCTTCCACAGAATCTAGAGATTGAGATGAGAACCTCCAAAGAAGAATTTACCCTTTATTACATAAACCAAGTAATGTTCCTAGACTAGTCCTTTAGTTCAACTATACCAACAAAACACAAACCTTTTGAACTCTGACCCTGCTACAAAGATGCTGTACACATGTGCTTCCTAACAGGCATTTCACAGCCCACTGGGAGATTGCCAGGAAGATGGCAAACCCTTTAGGAAATCCTGGCATTTGTATAATTCCACAAAATGAGGGAAACTGTTGTAGGGTCATAAAGAGAACTGACTTGCCAGTTATGCCAATAACACCTTGAAGATGCTGTGGCCCAACTACGCAATGACTATTTTAGTCATGACCCTGATAAGCCTCAAAAATCAACAACATTATAATTTATACAACAGGCTGACTTAATGAGGTTGATGCAGATGCTCCAGAGTAGTACCACACAATGAGATTCGGCAAATGAGGGCTTTGGCACATTGTTGCCAGCAAGTGACAAGAGTGGGAGCAACTTGGCCACATCACTCTGAACACTACAGCAATGCCAAAAGAGTAGACCTGATGGCCAAAGATGAAGGACAGTCCATGTAGAAAGGTATTTATACATTGCAAAGCAAGTTCCCAGGGGCTGAGGAGCAGGGTGGAGATGACAGAGTAAAATCTCTATCGCCTGCACCCTCTCCTCTGTAGCTTTTACTAGAGTGTTCTCTAGAAAGGCAAAAACAAATAGGCACTGTCATCACAAATAATTAGATGGCTAAAAACACACTTATATGGGAGGCTGAGATTCAGAGGATCGCAATTCAAGGTCAGCCCATAGTTTTCAAGACTCCTAGCTGGGCATAGTGGCATGTGCCTATCATCCTAGCTACCTGGGAGACTGAAATTAGGAGGATCCCAGTTCCAGCTGGCCTGTGCTGAAAAGTCCTTGAGACTCCATCTTAACAGAGAAAAGCTGGGCATTGTGGTATGTGCCAATCATCTCAGCAGTGGCAGGAAAAAAAAACAGAATTTTTGTCCTAAAAAGGGCTATTGGTACAACTCAGTGGTAAGGATAGAGCCCTGAATCCAAACTTCAGTACCACTCAAAAACAAAACAAAAGCACACTTATGGTGCACAATCATGTAAGTAATATTAAAGTAGGAACAGGAGAAATGAGAAAAATATGCACACATGTAATTAATATAGGTACTAAAGGGATAAGCAGCTATACTATTTCTAGATTTATTGCTCATCCTATGTCATGAATATCTCTGTTAGGAACACATTCTTAAGACATTTAAAAAGAAATTATTGGAGGAAACCATAGGTTCAACACTGTCAGATATTATAACACCATGGCTGCAAGCATATAATAAAGATTTAATCAATACTGTCGATGATGACAAGCAAAACAGCCATCTTGTTCTAATGTGGGAGCGTCCAGATTATATCCAACTGCACATCTGTGTTACTGTAGAATGAAACAGAAATTTAGTAGGGAAAACAAATCTCTACTGAATTTGGGCAAAAAAAAAAGTATTTGTTCCTCTAGAACCTTGAACATTGAGAAAAGAAAAAAAAACCCAAGAGATCTATATCCAATCTTTTAACTTTACAGAAAGAAGATAAATCAGTCAAGACCCGCTAGAACTTTGAAAACTGAGAAAAGAAAAAAATCCAAAAGATCTATACCCAATCTTTACAGAAAAGAGATCAGTCAAGGCAAGTAACTAGTTAGTTGCAAGGTGTAAACACAAGCCCAGTGCTAACTCAGGGTCAGTAAAGCACAATTTGAGGTCCCTCCATAATCTGGAGCTCAATGACATGTTCAGGGCATTACTTAACTTAAAAAATATGAATTGTGCTGGGTGCTGGTGGTTCACATCTATAATGCAAGCCACTCAAGAGGCTGAGATGTGAGGATCACAGTTAAAAGCCAGGCTGGGAAGGAAAGTCCCCATGAGACTCATCTCCAATTAACCACTCAAAAATCAGAAGTGGAGCTGTAGCTCAAACTGGTAGAGTGCTAGACTTGAGCTGAAGAGCTCAGGGATAGCGCCTAGGCCCTGAGTTCAAGCCCCATAACTGATCACAAAAAAAAGTGATTTTTTAAAAGCTCATTTCATTTGACTAATGATCATTTGTAAGTACAGCTTACAAAGCCAATAAGCCCAATAGCTCAAATCATGTATTCTTGAGGAAATATTATAACATGGGAATGACATATAAACTCCTAACTACAAAAGAAAAACAAGTCTTCCATAAAAGTATTTTCCCCCCTAGGAAACTGCTGGAGAAACACTATGAGTATGCAGGATGGTTGGAAGGGGTACAGCAGAAAAATCCTATGAAGAAAAAAACAACAACAACAAGAAATTTACTAATATTCCAGGAAGAAATCAAGCTTCCTATTTTTACCCTCAAAATGAATACTAGAGAACACATTCCTATTTTGATTTTCATGCTCAGTTAGCTATGGCCTAAACAGCTAAAAAGCCATAGGGCTTCTGATGCAATAAAAAACTAGTATTCCCTACATTTAAACATGTTTCCTTCTTTCATATCAAATTGGGAAGCCAGGCCCTCCAATATGGATAAAAATGAACCTGCTTTGTGGCACTGCTTTTGCTGAGCTGTTTCTCAGACTACCCCCAAACAAGTTAAGAGTAAAAACTATTTTGGTTGAAGCTTTCCCATGTTTTCTGGTTTATTCTCATACCAGGCAAGAAACAAACATTAAAATATGATTATTATTCAATCCCTTATTCTAGTTCATCTTTTTAGAAATAAAATTATTCCATTTGTACATAGTAGAAAAATTGAAGCTTTCACACAAAAAATATGGTCCTTCAATTATAGCTCTACCTCATGGGTGGGGCTGGAGGCTGGATGAATTATGCAGAGCAGCCACAGCAGGTAACAGTTTTAGTCTCTCCTTAGGCAACAGAATTACAACTTTGTTTTTGCTTCTGCAATTTAATTTATGTTTGAATAACAAGCTCTAAGAATGAAATTTGAGGAAAAAAAATCCCAAAGAAGCCAAGTTATCATCCTGCTTAAGAAACCTTAGGCCAGATGCACAAGCAAAGCAGCAACAATTTTCCCTTCCCAGGATGGAAAGCCTATCCCATGAGATCCCATCATTGTAGGAAGGGAAGAGGTGACGGTCTAAAAAAAAAAGATCAAATAACTCTTAAAGATAAATAGTTCATTGCTTTAAATTCTAGGAATATTTTGCCTTACTTTTGTGTTTGTTTTGAAGTATCTGGGGGTTGAACTTGGGGTTTATCAATTAAGTCATATACTCAGCCCTTTTTTAGTTATTTTTTAGGTAAGGTTTCTTGTTGGGGGAGACTCATTTGGGCTTTGTTTTGTATTGTGCTAGCATTGCGGCTTGAACTCAGGGCCTCGCACTGTTGGCTTTTTTTTGCTTATGGCTGGCCCTCTGCCATTTAAGCCAAGCTTTCAGTTCAGTTCAAGCATTTTGCTGCTTAACTGGAGATAAGAATTACAAGAATTTTTCTGCCTAGGCTGGCTTTCAGTGAGTTTTAGATATCAGCCTCCAGTGTAGCTAGGATTACAGGTGTGAGTGATCAGCAGTCAGCTCTTAAGGTTCTGAACCTCCTTTCTATTGCCTCCAGGTCCCAACATACTCAGTTTATTGAGATAATCTGCCTAACCTTTATTAGAGACTGGTCTCTAAAAGATATCCTCCTGGAATTACAAGTTTGAGCTATTACACTCCTGAACAGTTCTTTCATTTTTAATTTATACATAATGTAATTCATTTGGGGAAGTGTTTCCTCTTGTTTAAGCCAAGTTGCTTAAGGCAGATGTTGGAGATAATAAGGAAGTAGAAAGAAGAGGGCTTAAAGGTTAAGATTCCAGTAAGAGATCACATTACTATCCACCTGACCCTGGACATTTTACCTTCTGAAAAGCAGTTTCACTATTTACAAAATGGTAAGAGAAATGCAACATAATCTATAGTGCCTTTATAAAAGGCAAAAGAGACTTGTCTGAAAGTGTTTAAAAATTTCCAAAGTTTCTTACACAGTACTGCTTTTTTATTAAGAATTTATGCTGTGTGTATATAGTGTCTCACACCTATAATCCTAACTACTCAGGAGGCTAAGATCTGAGGATCTCAGTTCAAGTCCCAGTACTAGGACACACAAAAAATTAATTATGGATTTATAAACATGATGGTACTAAAATATTAATTTTAGCAGGGCACCAGTGGCTCATGCCTGTAATCCTAGCTACTCAGGAGGCTGATATTTGAGGATTACAGTTCAAAGACAGCCCGGGAAGAAAAGTTCATGAAACTCTTAATCTCCAATTAACCTCCAGAAAACTGGAAGTGGCACTGTGGCTCAAGTGGTAGAGTGCCTGCCTTGAGCTGAAATGCTAAGGGACAGTGCCAAGACTCAGAATTCAAGCCCCTTGACCAACAATAACAAAAAATTATTAAAATATTAAATTTACAGGAACATGTGAAAAATAAGAGTTGAAGTTTATTTAAAGGAAATCTAAAATAAAAGCTAAGTCATCTTGACAATTTTACACAAAATCATTTTCATAAGTTGACAAATTTCTTGAGTGCTAAATGAGTTTCAGGTACCATGTTAGGTGCTATGAGGAACTGAGATACAATGAAGCAAGAAAGGGTCTAGCTTTCTAGCAATGACCTATGGGTTAATTAAAGCCAGGCTAAAAACATAAGACCTCTGCCAAGGGACAGCCAATATGCTATGGGATCAGGGAAGGAAGAAACTAAATGGCACATGGCACCAAGTCTTGACAAAAGGACCATGTAGCATGCTCTTAACTAAGACGCTAGTATAGGGAAAATGGGATAGGTATTTTATTACTATGTCTTACTACTAAAAGCTTCTCTTTGCTAAGAGTTCTCTAGCCCACAAATACCTACCAGAGAATGTTTTTCCATAGGAGAACAAAAGGAAAACTGTTGTTTATTGTTTCTTTAGAAAACAATGCTCTCTCTCAAATGTGTTCCAGTAAATAACATTAATAGCTGAACAATCTGCAATTACCACACTACACTTATTGTTATGTACTAAAAAGAAATCAACAAGCAAAAGGAGATTATTCTCTATAAGGAGAGCACTTTCTCACAGAAAGAAAACCTGTAATTTAAAATACTTTTCTTGATGCTATTTGCTTGTATCCAAGCCTACCCTTTATGGATCGTAAACCTCAGTCGTGACTTAAAATGTCTTATAGTCAACAATCATTCTCTCCAACCAGGAGGATAAAGTACCCACCCCTTTTCCAAGAACAATTTTAGTACTTGATATGCTTCTAGAAGCCACCCCTCTGACTCTCAGTGCCTCTCTGCCTACAGAAAGTATGAATTTTCTTAAAATCTTCATAGACTTCTAAAGGAGAAAAGATGATATTGTAGGTAAACAAGCCATATGACAAGCATCAGGAGACTATCTTCTTCAGGGAATGTGCCAACAACTACTGAATGCCTACTTGTCTTCACCTACCCAAGACTCTAGAGAGAGCCATTAGGAACCCACTTCATGGAATAAGCAGTTCAAGTTAAAAAAAAAAAAAGCCACATGGGTGCTGACTCAAGAGTGCAGCCACTTATGTGTGAGGCTAGAGACCAAACTCTAGACATTGTTTCTGTTTTCTGGAAGCTTCCTACAAGGTGAGCAAGTACCTTTAAACTGAATACTATAGAGCTAGAGTAGCTTGTATATTCATAACAACTGCCATATATGATCAGAAAACAGCACTCTCAGTGTGTCCTGATGGTAAGAAGCAGTTCACCTGTTTGGACTCTGGAGGTCAGGCAGCCTAATCTCTCTCCCTACTGTACTGCCTCAGATAGGTGAAGAAAGCAATTCTGTATCTGTGTGCCAGCTCTCCTCCACACAAGCTGTCCTCTCAGCCAAACCCACTTGCCCTCAGCTACTCAAGCTGTGCCCCATGTTGAGCTGGCATTTGGACCCCCCTCTGCCTCCACTCATGCATGCCATGCCTTGGACTTTGCAGCTGCTGGTCATGAACAGTTGTCAAATTGAGATTCCAGACAAAAAATCTATCTCAGATCATTCTCATGTTAACTTGAGTTAATCAGCTCATTCCATGGTTTACTTCTTATACTAATTTAGAAAATCAATACAGAATTTAAAAAGGTGAACCCTATGAATTGTACTACCCTTCTTGTTTTGTTTTTGTTTTTTTTGGTCAGTCATGGGGCCTGAACTCTGGGCCTGGGCACTATCCTTGAGCTCTTCAGCTCAAGGCTAGTGCTCTACCACTTGAGCCACAGCACCACTTCTGGCTTTTTCTGCTTATATGGTACTGAGGAATCAAACCCAGGGCCTCATGCATGTAAGGCAAGCACTCTACCACTGAGCCACCTTCCCAGCCCCTGTACTACCCTTCTTAAAAAAGCATTCAAACACTGACAATTCCCATACACTTCAACCTAAAATATTTGCCTATCTTACTTTAATCTCCCTGGTAAAATCGTCATATGCTGTCATTCCCCTGGTTAAATTAAAGAGCTCATCTTTTGCACTTTTTTAAATTGCTGAGCTTTGTCATTTATGTTACCAAGCAATTCTCCCAGCCAAAGTCATCTGCTCAGGTGCTCTTTTAGGGCATGGTTTCTCCATCTCATCACTGTTGACATCCTGGTCATTAATTCTTTGTGGGCGCATCACTTCTGGGATGTGTAACATTAACACTTGCCTTGAAATACTAGATGCCAGTGAATCCTCTCTCCCTAGTGGTGATAACCAAAACTATCTCTAGATACTGGCAACGATCCTTTAGGGGTAAGGAAAAAAATCCCTCTGCCCTCCAAGAATTATTGACCTAGAGTAATGAAAGTTGACTAGCTCACTTCAATGGAAAAGTTCATGTCTGCTTTAAAACTGACGGAGCCAAAATTTGAGGTTGGTGAAGTTCAGCTCAGCTGCTTTGATCATCCATTCTTCTCTACCAGGTAATGTGGATTTGAAATAGGCTCAAGGGGAAGTCTTCTTTTTCTTCCAGTTTCTATCAATCACCATATTTACTGAGCATCTATTCTGGGAAATGATGAGATAGACTCTAATGACTCTACTACCTGTAGTTCTGGTGACTTGGTCTTGGGAAAGGCTATAGTACAGTCTCCTACCAGAAAAAGACCCAGGGCTAAAGAACAAGTTCTCTACTGAAATACACAAGTCAGCTTATATATTGTTTTCCTAGCATGTCTTATTAAACAGATAGAAGATGTACAACTACGTCTATCTAGTCCCTATTCTTCACTGACAAAACTCACTTGAAAGTGTCTTTACACCTTTAAATACAACAAAGGAAATAAAACAAAACTTCAGTTTTGCCTCTCAGGTGGACTCCTTCCTCTCCAGATCACTCTCCCATGCTATCATCTTACACTTTTTGAAGCTGTGAACCAAGTTCACTGCCCATGTGTTAAACCTCATAACTGAAACCTCTGCCATCTGTTACCTTCTACATATTTCTACTTTCCTTATTGTGGTGCAAGTGGGCTTGGTCTGAAGCTTAATGAAAGTAATTATTGGTTTGATAGCTACCAAAGAAAAGAAAAAAAAGCACTCTAGTCTACTGAAGTCTCAAGTTCCCAAGCCCCTTTATAATTGAAAAAGTATAACAAAAAATTTTCTTTGCTAAAATTTGACTCATTTGACGTTTCCATGAAACCTCATGAGAAACACTTAGAAACTATCGTTTAATATTAATTATATGGTAACTTTACATTTTCATCTTTCTGAATTTGGTACATTAAGCCTATACTAAGAATCATTAATTTAAGAACATATGGCAGGAGAGAGTTGACTTGTACCATCTATTCCTGTAAATATTATTCTTTCATAAAACTTATTTTTTTGTATTTTTGAAGCATATCCGTATATCAGAAAAACCTCATCAATTTGAATCAAGTAAATTCAATGTCATAAAACTATGTATGTATACATTTACATAGACACATTCATATTCATACAGAGGCAGTACTGGAGTTTTAACTCAGGGCCTTGTATTTGGTAGACAGGCAATCTATCACTAGAGCCATCCAGCCCCTCAGTCTTTTTTCTTTTCTTATTTTTCAGATAAAGGTCTTATATTTTGTCAAGCTTAGCTTTGAACTGTATTCCTACTGATTTCAGCACCTTGAGTATCTAGGATTATAAGCATTAACAACTGCACCTAGCTAAAATTATATTTTTAGAAACATAAATAGGGTTGCCATTAATGCCAAATTACTTTTGGAAACTAATAGTAAAAAAAAAAACTAACAAAACATCAAATAACAGAGACTGTATAAGTTCATTTTAATAACTCTGAACAAATTTATAATCTGGGCACTAACTGAATTCTAACGGAATTAGAGAATAATGTTCTTTCTTTTTAATGTACTTATAATGTACTATGTGATTTTTTTTTGTCTTTTTGTATGTTCTTCACTCATGGTACAACCTCTGTTGTCACTATATTAGCTTCCAGTGTCCTGCATCTTGTATATCCATTTTTCTAATTTGGGGAGGGGAAGGAAAATAACAAAATGCTGAAATAAGGATACAGGATGACCCATTGTAACGATGGCATGTACAAGACACTATGTTGAAAATGAACTTTACAACTTTGCCAGGGCAGGGTGGCGGCGGGGGGGGGGGGGTCTGGGGAGGAGAAGAGGGGAAGGAGGGAGGAAAAGGAATGGTAGGGGAAAACAAAGGAGAGGGTAACAATGCTCAGTAGGAAATGGACTCATTACCTTGTTCATGTAACTGTAACCCTCCTGTACAGTATCTTTACAATAAAAAATAGATATTTAGTTTTTTTTTAGGTAAAGAGAAATGTCCCTGGAAATCTTTCACATCCATTTTTCAATCCTAACAGGCAAGAATTCTTTGGGAACATATACCTGCTTAATAGCCTGACAGGGCTTTGCAAAAGGTAGGCAAGCCTTTTACTACTGAGCTACTGAGCTACTACTGAGCTTTTTTTTGTCGGTCGTGGGCTTGAACTCTGGGCTTGGGCACTATCACTCAGCTCTTCAGCTCAAGGCGAGCACTCTACTGCTTGAGCCACAGCGCCACTTCTGGGTTTCTAGTGGTTTGTTGGAGATAAGAGTCTCATGGACTTTCCTGCCTGGGCTGGCTTTGAACTGTGATCCTCAGATCTCAGCTCAGCCTCCTGAAGCTAGGATTATAGGCGTGAGCCATCGGCACCCAACTCCCAGTCTCTTTTCTGAGAGAGTGTCTTTTTGAGACAGATAGTTCTGGCTGGCCTCCAATTCATGACTCTCCTGCCTTAGCCCCATGAGTTGTGGAACTACAGACATGCACCACTATGCCTGGCTAAAGTATTTTTCTTTGGTTTTGTTTTTACAGTGCTAGAAATCTCACCTAGGGCCTTGCAAATACTAGGCAAACAATCTACACTGAGTCACACTCCTAGATCTTAGGGTCCATCTTTCCAGTCATTTCCAGTCCACTGCATCCAGTTCACTTCTTTTCTGACTCATCACCTCAGCTGTTTAAACAACTTT
Organism: Dipodomys merriami; assembly: GCF_024711535.1. Lineage (NCBI taxonomy): Eukaryota > Metazoa > Chordata > Mammalia > Rodentia > Heteromyidae > Dipodomys > Dipodomys merriami. The sequence goes on along the minus strand of NW_027206290.1, from coordinate 53,721,084 downwards.
GGCTTTGACAGATAATGAGGTTAGTGCCAGAATGCTCTACAATCTTAGAGCACTTCCTACTCAGTACCATAGCTAAATTTCTTCAAATACTTTATACATACAAAGATATATGTACAAGAATATCTGTAGATGTCAATACTCGTATCACCTTCTGTATCCCAGTCCCTGTTAGGCCTCATAAATTTGTTCCTGGACTCTTAAAATATTTCCCTTTCTGTTCTTGATGTCATCATTTGCTCATAGTTATAATCTACCTCACATAATCACTGCAAGCTAAGCTTCTTAAGATGCATTTTGGTTTTGTCAAGTTTTGTACTCAAAATATTTCAAAAGCTCCCCCAAATCCATGGAATACTGGCTGGATTCATGCTCACATATCACCTCCATGCATATCTGGCACTAACAAAACCACTCGGTCATTGTTCCTTGAACATTGCCCAAGAAGTTCTATATCTCTGACATGTGAAATTCTACCTTTCTTTTATGCTATCTGAATCCTAGCCATCTTTGAACATCCTGCTAAATCCACCTCCTCTATAAGCTGCTTTCAAACCAACTTAGCCGGGAAAAAAGTCAACATTTCCAGTTTTCATAAGGTATATATCATTTATTTGGTTCCTTGTGCAAGCTAATCGATGTTACAGATAAATATTGCAGTTAAATATTTGTGCATCTCATACCTTCAAAACAGCTCTTCTAGTAAAAACTATGTTTAACTACTTATGATCAGATGGGAGCCACATGACTAGTAAGTGATGAAGCTTATTCTAGATCAAGTCTCACAGTGTTCATATGAGGCTTATCATCCATAAAGGCCATATATTGTTTATATTTGGAAGTCTTAACAGACATATTACCTTATTGTTATAAACCTTAGACACAGACTTTTTCCTTTACTGTACTAGCCTGTAAGTTTTTTTAAAAATTTTTTTACTCAGTTATTTTTTTATAAAGTTGGCCTGCTGCCGGGCATTGGTGGCTCACTCCTAGAATCCTAGCTACTCAGGAGGCTGAGATCTGAGGCTTACAGTTCAAAGCCAGTCCGGGCAAGAAAGTCCATGAGAATCTTATTTCCAATAAACTATGCAGAAAACCAGAAGTGGTGCTATGGCTCAAGTGGTAGAGCACTAGCCTTGAGCTGAAGAACTGAGGGATAGCACCCAGGCCCAGAGTTCAAGCCTCATGACCAACAAAAATAAAAAAATAAAAATAAAGTTGGCCTGCTAAGATTCTTCAATTGAGGCATATCAGTTAAATCTTTAAATCCATGAATATATACTTTATAAGTACTGAATCAAAATCCCATGATTTGAAAGTCTTTATGAAAAAAAGTCACTTGTACAGAATAAGCACTTCAGACAGAAGCATTAAAAAAATACTAGTTTTTAAGCATCAAAATATTAGGTCCTCAGCTTGGCATCTGAATTGTTTTCTAAAATCTAAATACTCATTTTTGTTTGGCTTTAAATATATTTAGAAATTTATATGTATCTGACATATAAATTGTAAGTTATAAGTCTAAATTTTCAGCAAAGAACAATTCTTTGTCTGAGAAACACTGATGCAATTATTACATATCACTATGTGATACAGGCTGTCTGGGGTTATTAAAAGACTCAGGTATGGCCAATTTACAAGAATCACCCCTGTACCTTGCTTTCAAGCTCACTGCTGAGTCTTATACTCACTGAGGGGCCTCAAGGGATCTTTTCAGAGACAATTACTTATTATTATATTCTTCCATCATATACCTCAGGAGAGGAGGTTGTAACATCCGTTAAGAAAATTATGACTAAAAAAATAAAGAAGAAAATCATGACCTTCTACTTTGACTTCTATGATAGAATATGTTCTATATGCAGGTAGATAAAATTATGTTTTCTTTAATGCTGGTGTTACAAAAATGTTAACTCAGGGCTGGGAATGTGGCTCAGTGGTAGAGTGTGTGCCTAGTAAGCATGAAGCTCTGGGTTCGATTCCTCAGTACCACATAAACAGAAAAAAAGCTGGAAGTGGCACTGTGGTTCAAGTGGTAGAGTGCTGGCCCTGAGCAAAAGAAGCTCAGGGACAGTGCCCAGGCCTTGAGTTCAAGCTCCAAGACTGACCAGAAAAAAAAAAGTTAACTCAAATATCGAGTGAAATAAAATTAAAATATTATAAAGCAAGTTAAATATTTGTGCTATAAAATAAGTGGCTAAAAATAAAAAATACAAATTAAATTAATGCTATAAATATATTTAGGAACTGAAATATGAACCAACGTTGATATACCAGAGCAGTACCTTGTAGAGAAGCCAGTGACTATGACAGGGTCTTATTTGTGAACAAAAGAATCTATTTTGCTGAGAGATGTGGAGAGGAACTTACAGAAGTGTCAGATGGCTAATATAATATCCTGAAGTGCCAGGGAATCAAGCATGAATCTCCATAGCTGGGGTAAGGGTGGCAAAAGAATACCTAGCCACACCCTGAGGTAGGTGATTTTGGCAGAGACCTTGTTGCCTGGCTCTTGTCACAGTAATGTCAGTGCCTGAGTAAAATTTCCAGCAGGAGGACCCAACTTTCTTGGGCTTGTGCTCCTCACTCCCCACATCTACTTTCTAGTGTTCTATCAGTGTTCTGCTCAATGCCAATCCAACTGCGAAGTCTAAGCTATGCAAAGGCCACCTTTCCTAGCTTCCTTCATCAGCTGGAATAAAAAAACAATCGAACAGGTAAACGGTGAGCCAATTACCATGAAAACACAAGAGATGTTTCTAGATCATGGGTATACAAAGGCAAAACAAACCATTTACTTGTGACTCACAACACAGAGTAGGGAAGTTGTTAGTTCTTTACCTTGTTGTAAAGTCCCAAAATGCACAGGTACATTTTTTAGTCAAATCACTAAGTTTCAAAGTTAAACAAGAGATGGGTAAGGAATAAAAAAGCATTTTCAGATTTCAGAAAAATAAAATAATGAGTTACTGGAGTTGCTATCCTCTTCCTCCTCTGAATTAGTATAAGGGCTCAAGCCCTCACTTCCACATTCCAGATCCAGTGTGTAAATCTCTGTAATTATGTCATTTTATAAGTGGAATAAGGGCATAGCAAGCCCAAATGAATTGCTTAAAAGTGTCCATAAGGCTTGGTGTTAGCCAAGACTGGAACTCAGCCTGACTCAAGGCCCATGTTCCTTACTGTTAAATTCTGTCACACTATGTTATGCCATATCATAATGTTATGATTAAATTCTGCAGTTTGGGTGGAACAAGATAGCCCCTTTTACCTTGTACTTTCTCTGGTGCATTTCAAAATGTGATGATAGTAACTTATAGATGAAAATGACAAAGATCTGCATTTCCCGAAATTTCTATATGCAAATTTGCAACAACAATTTTGCGTTACTGTAAGCTTTGCATTTAAAAGAGAATTTAACTTTGATGTAGAACAGACAAATTACATTAAGACATTAAATCTGTAAGTCATTGTTAAAAAATAGTTTACTTATTTTAAGAAAAGAAAACTTTCCAGTCTTTGATATATGTTCTTACAAACATGAAAATAAAATTCCTTTCCTCAACTGTCCTTTTCCATTTCACACATATTGATCTTTCCATATGTTTTAAATAATCATGAAATTAATAGGAACTGTTTTTAATAAATCCACATCATAGCTCCTTTCATGTCAAAATATTTTGGGGAAGACTGAGGTGAAAAAGCCACTTAAACATTAAGAGAAAAACTTAGAACAACCAAGAACAGCTTTAGAAGAAAAATTTAAAGATGACAGAGAACTGGGAAAGCCACTATGGGAAGGTGTCCACGGGCTGGGGGGTACTCTAATGATTCTGAAAAGGATAGAACCATGGCCAGGGCCCCAGCAAACTAAAGAGTGGAATAAAATCCAGAGTATCTGACCAACATTTTTAGTCGTGAATCAATGAAAGAGACATAATGAGTAGAATAAACCAAACCTGAACATGAGTTCTGTCTTTTGAATGTGTAACAGTAGGCAAAAATTCTCAATGTTTTTTGAAATTTTGTTATTCACAAAATGGGCCATGATATTTATCTCTCTGAATCCGAGAGAATAAAGAGGACAGTATCACAATTGCTAGCACAGAGCCTGGCATTGTGGATGGTAGAAACATGAATAACCTCCACCTACCTCTACTAGGCCTCCAGGCACAAAGCTGCTGGGAAGAGGAGGCCCAGTGGGAGACCCTTCATGGGTAAGACAGGCAGTCAATATGTCACTCCAATTTTTCTTCCTAAGATATAGTTATTCTAAGTGTTTATGATCCTAATTATCATGGAACCAGTGACAAGATCAAGTTTCTTTAAAAAAAAAAAAAACCCATTGTGAAGAAAACAATAAAGTCATCACCACATTGTGTTTATTAGTGTTTCCAATCACACTAATAAGCCACAGCTCACACTATATTTATAAAGTCATGTTAGCTAATAAATAATGAAGTGATTAGCATACCTAACATTAGTTTGAAAAAATTAAAAACAGTTGTTTTGGAATGTGCTACCTTTTACACCCTGGTTGTTTGATGTATATATTATTTTTACATGGAAATGACCAAGCTTGTCGACATAATGAATTTTCTATGATATTAGATGAAGTTATGATTTTACTTGATTGTGCTTCAGAACATGGGGTAATTTATGAAACATCTGTTTGAAGGTGTAGCAGTTTTAAATCAGAAAGGTCGAGTTTAGCAGACAAGTATGCCACCCAGAGGTGAAAGGAAGAAACACACATAACATTTTATTTGTAAGCTAAAACTGATGTTAAGTTAAATTATTTGGTATCATTTATTATTTTTTTTAAATCACAGGAAACTCGCTGTATATCACCTTTATAATAAAAATAAAAAATTTAAAAACAGGAAATTCTTTATGACGTTTCCTCTGTATAAAATAATCCTATTAATGCCAGGCTACCTATAAGTGTGGCTCTTTGAAAACTCACAAAATGGAAACAAGTCCTGACGCAGCACCAGCCACAGGTGTAGTTCACAAATTTAAAAACAGAATTTAAGTGTATTTTTTGCAGCAAATGCTTTCTTTTCTTCTTATAATGAATGTAGCATGTGTTTCCAGAAGTACATATAAATCCTACAACAACCACTATGATCTATTTAGACATGTGGTCCAAAAGTTAAACTAATTAACCAGAAGACATTTCTTAAATGAGAAAAGTTTCTTTCATTAGAAGATCTACAGAATTTTCTTCTGGCAAAAGAATAAAGTTTGTTTAGGGTAATTCTGTTTGGCAGACAGTAAAGGGCTTTTAAACATATACCAACAATTGCTAAGGTTAAAGTGAAACAGTCAATTCTATTAAACCCACATAAAATTCAGGCTTCTAATAGCTTAACAATGGGAAGATTATAAAAGAGATTTATGGTATGGTCATTTTGTCTTAGAAGTCTAAATGTTGGGATTACTGTTAACATTGAGACATCTTTTAAGATTTATGCATTTTGCAACAAATTACAAAACATCCCTAAGCCTTTACTTAACTAAAAACATAACATACATTACACTATAAGAACTATTTTAAGCATAAAACTCTTCTGTATGTAACTTTTTGGAAATAATTCATTGTTTTGAGTTCTCATTTCATCTTTTACTGTTCCATTTTCATACCAACATGTATGTGATTTTCTAGATAACCCACTCTCAGAAAAACTATTTGACTGACTTTAAATTCCTTCCCTTCACCCTTTTCCTCCCTCCTTACTTTTGTCCCTTCTGGTAGTATTGTCGTTTGAACTCAGTGCCTTGTGCTTGCTAGGGAAGTGCTCTGTCATTTGAGTCATGCTACCAGCCTTTTTTCTTTAGGTTTCTTTTATATAGGGTCTCATGTTTCCACTCATTCAGTGGCCAGCCTGGACTGCAATGGTCCTACCTGTGACCTGACCCATAGTTGGGACTACAGGAACATGCCATTGCATCCAGTTTATTGGTTGAGATGGGATCTCATTTTCATTATTTAAGAGCTGGTCTTGAACTGTGATCCTCCCATGTAGCTAGTATTATAGTTATGAATCACTGCACTTTGCTCAAATTTCTTCTTTCTATATCAGGTCTATAATTGCTTGTTATTTCCAAATAAAACATTTCCCTTAAAAGATCTTAACAAAAATACCACTTTAAACAACAGTACTGCTAACTAACCTTTCCTTCCTTGGTCCCTACATGAGGGGGCTTATTACTATGGATGAAGTTAATTCTCATCCCAATTTGATCTTTAATATTTCATACACCCTACATTGCATTGGTCTGTAAAAAAATACTTGTAGTTGTACTGAAAGTTGTGAACTACTTAAAATGGAATGCAAATACTTCTACATGATGTTCCAATTTGTACATTTACTTTAGAAGTAAATGAAGCTATGGGCCCAGTCTACGGTGTACATGTCCCCTAACACTGCTGAATTCTGAGTGAACATGAGAGATCAAGACAGCAGGGCTATGAATCAGATAAAAGCTTAATTATTAAAGCTCAAAATATGCATCAGGAACATATTAAATTTTTCCCAAGCATCGGGAAGGTTCAAATACATTCCTAAGCAAAACCAATGAAAGAGCTAAGCAGGAGAATTATTTATTTACTTGTTCATTTATTGGTGCTGAAGATTTATCCCAGGGCATCACAAATGCAAGGCAAGACTCTACCACTAAACTTCATCCTCAACCTCAAGAATGACCCTCTTCCCTTAGCGTCATGTTTGAAAGTGTCTGTGTTGAAGCACTATGCTAAGAGCCAAGATTTAGCTTGTGAACACAGCAAATAATAAGCCTTTCCCCTGATGTTTATATTTTATTAGGGGAAGATTTGGGATCCTTTCAACCAAACAAAGATGTTGAGTAACATTTCTTACCTTATTTTAAACTTACCTTAAAAACTTACTTAAAACCTTTAAAAGTTACCATTGAACTGACAAAACCTAGATAGGAGAGAGAATTACTGACGCATGAAATTCTTAAAATGTTTTGTAATTTAAAGTTTTAAGCTAAGCATGGTGGTATGACCCTGTAATTCCATCTACTAGGGATGAAGCAGAGGTAGGAGGTTTCAGTCTGAGGCTGGTTTTAGGCAAAAATCATAAAACTCTATCTGGAAAATAAAGTAAAACAAAAAGGCTGGGAATGCGGCTCAAGGACTACAGCACTTGCTTAGCAAGTGCAGGGCCCTGTGTTCAAAACCCAGTACTGCAAAATTAAATTTAAAAAAAGGTCTGTATAAATGCATTGTATATTCAAAGAATGAAAGAAATACAGAAAGGACAGCTACCTTGTATGTAATAAATGATTCAAAAAGTTCTTTGGAAAGTAAGAACAATTTAAAGGATAAATTCTGAAATGCTCCCTATAACTCTAGGTGGTCAAGAACACGAACTGATGAGAGAGAATGATGAAAGGGGTGATAATGATCAAGATATATTATACTTATAGACCAACATGTTGAATGGTAGCCCCGCACTATATAACTACTTAAAGATAATAAAAATAAAATATTAAAAAACGTAATAAGCTGGCAACCTCTGGTTTACACCTGTACTCATAGCTACTCAGGAAGCAGAAATCTAGATATTGAGATTTACAGCTAGTACAGGCAGGAAAATCCATGAGACTCTTATCTGCAATTAACCACCAAAAAAATACAAAAAACAAAAAAGAGGAGAGGTGAGGCTCAAGTGATAATGTATTAGCCCTGAGCAAAAAACCCCATGACTGGCACAAAAAAAACAAAGAAAGATGTAATGACAAAATAAAATGCTAACAAAACTTCTTGAATCTTTCCTGTTCCCTTTTATTTATCTCCTGTGCTGTTATCTTAGTTTGTGCCATTTTCTAACCTATATTAGTTTAATTGCTTCCTAATCAATATCTGTCTGCGGCCCAAATTCTTACTCTATCCTATCATTACATTTTCAAATGCATCCTCCAAATGTTGTCTAGAGTATTTTCTGTGAAGTCCAAGTAATCATATCATTTACCTATTTGATATCCTACAATGAGTCAAGAGTTCATGTGTCCCTATGTGTAGCCTTCCCTGTTCTAAGAAAGGAAGGTGGTGGGCTGGCTACAGATTGGCCCCTAAACCTAGGATCTACAAGATTGGGGGTAACAGGGTGAGCCTCCTGGGCCTTTTTTTCTTACTTAACAAAAACTTCAATTAACATTAAAACAACTTAAGAGGTAAAGTCTTTTACAAAAGGAATCCAACTACTAAAGCAGTAGCTTCTAAACATTTTTTAATTGATCAGCATTGCTTTCTTCAACAGAACTCAAATAAGTTGTTGAGATAGAACTGAAGTTGACAACATAGGCAGAGATTGGATTATTTGGCCACAGAAAAATGCAAATGTAGGTGGAAAATGCAGTATCAGTGGGGTGAAGAAATAAAGATGTGATAGAAGTGATTTAAATTTTTGAAAGAGACTATCATGGTACTATGTGTAAAAGAGGAGACTTTTGAGATTCAGTTAAGTATTTCTAATATATTTCCACAAGCCCTGATAACCAATAATGTATAATGTACAATTGCTTATTGATGTGTAATAATAATAAAGGAGTCACAGAATACCTGGTCCTCACTGGTTAATCCTAGGTGCATCACAAGGTAAAAATGGACCAGGAAATCCGAGTTTGGCAGAACATCCTGGCGTCTGGTCATCATGGCACAGATCAGCCTGTAGGCTTGCAGTTTTCCTTCCTTATACTCATTTGGCAGCGTTGTTGCCTGCCAAGGAGATGATGTTTCCAGATTAAATCAAGACCAGATGCAGAGTATTTCAACATTTCATTTACTTCTCAGTTTTCTAGAAGAGTTGTTTATGAAGATGTGGGATGCAGTAGCTTTAGGAAAACTCAGTCTGTCTTCAAAACATGCCATCTTGGGCAATTACATTTGTTAAACTCAATTTCAGAAAGGAAGAGGAAATTACAATAAAAGAATAAACACATATCCACTTGCCTTAAATAGCCATGATGCAAACATTCTGAGTGGTGGGGTCAAGAGTGGAGGAGATGGAGAAGACTGGTTATCCAGACTTATTGCTAGGTTATCCCGAATCTAGTTCACAAAGAGGAGAATTTTAGGGAAGGTAACATTGCAACACAGTCTTCCATAGCCAAGTAGTGGCTTCCAGTCAAATTTCCCTAAGTGAAGTGAAAATCTACAATATTTACAAGTTTTCTTTTACTGTGAATTGTGTCTAGTTTATCATTTGTGGGTATCTATAAAACTAGAGCACTGCTTTTCTGTGAATGTGAATTTCTGAAGGGGTCCTGAAATCCAAATAATAAGGAATGATTTAATAAGCTATTTCAGGCACTGGGAAAGTGGCTCAGTGGTAGAGCGCTTGCCTTGCATGCTTGAGGCCCTGGGTTCGATTCCTCAGCACCACATAAGCAGGAAAAAAAAAGCCGGAAGTGGCGCTGTGGCTCAAGTGGTAGAGTGCTAGCCTTGAGCTGAAGAGCTGAGGGACAGCGCCCAAGCCCAGAGTTCAGGCCCCATGACCCATTCCCCCCCCCCCAAAAAAAAGCTATACTTCATGTTTTGGAAAAAAAACTGTAATAACCAGGAAAAATGTATGTTTAGCACCTAACAAAGGCCAGAACAAAAATTATATGTACTCTAAGATTCTACTTTTGTAATAGGACTATATATTAATATTGGTTAGTTCGTCAGATGGTGCTGTAAATTTTTTGTACTTTCTACATTTTTTAAACATTGTAGAATAAAACCAGTATCACTTAATAAGAAACCTAAAACTATTTCAATAATTAAAACTATTATAATATTCTAATAAAATATTAATACTTTTATTTTTTTTATTGTATAGGATTATACAAATATACTTTTGCCCTAAATGACATAACTATTAATACATTTATAAAGTACTAAAACTTTAAATATTATGTATTACTTTTTGATAATCCAATGTACTTGTTCTAATGCCTAATTTGTCTTCCAGAATATGTTCAATAGCTAACTGCAACTGTTTTTATGTCAAATGATACATCAGCTTTCCAGATTAGAGGAAAAGATAACATAGCAGAACATACCTTTGCCAGTTTGTACCAGAGTTCATAGAGATAGCCAAAAACTTTAGCATGGATCTTAGGTGACTGGATATTATTCACATCTCCAAGTATTCCCAGGACTCTTCGCCAGAGCACAGCAGCAGAATCTGGGTGCCAACCAGTTAGGTTCCCTCCAGCAATTATACTGCAGTCATCTGTGAGGCATTCACTGCTATCTGTAAAAGTATGTGAGTTAGCCATAGAAATGCAATTGGGATGCTATCAGAACAACTTTTTTACTTATAAAAATTACCTATCTTTAAAATTTATGGGTTCTCCATAAAATAATTCAAATGAAAGAGAAGAAATGGCTGCTAATTTGAAAGGGTAGATCAGCAGAATCAATGAAGAAGGATCAAATGATTTTAATTCTTCAACGAGAAATGAAGAAACATTTCCTGGCAATTCCATGAAGGGTTTAATGAAGCAGGTAAGAGGACAAGGGAGACCTTGAGTGCCCCAAGTACAACGGAAATAGGTGGCCAAGGAAGGTATCAGTTACTGGTTTTCATGATTGCTAGGTTGGCCTTATTTAGGGTAGAATCTTCATATAAGAAATGTCCTAGGGCTGGGAAGGTGGCTCAGTGGTAGAACACTTGCCTTGCATGCCTGGGGCCCTGGGTTTGATTCCTCAGCACCACATAAGCAAAAAGAAAAAAGCCGCAAGTGGCACTGTGGCTCAAGTGGTAGAGCGCTAGCCTTGAGCTGAAGTGCTAAGGGACAGTGCCCAGGCCGAGAGTTCAGGCCCCACAACTGGACCCCCCCTCCCAAAAAAAAAAGAAAAAGAAATGTCCTTTTAGGTTTCAGAAATATATGCCATCATGTAACAATTGACACAAATGACCTCAAACAAGATATGGAACAGTCCCATCAATCCAAATTGTTCTCCTTATAGTCAGTTTTTCTCTTATTTGCAGCTTCTCATGGTTCATTTTTTGTTTTCTATACTCTAGTTTTGTTTCTTCTAGGATGTTATATAAATTGAGTCATAGTAAAAGCCTTTCTGCCTGGTTTCTTTCACTTGGCATAATACACTCAAGATTCAAAGAGATTCTGCATTATCAGAATTTGGTTTGTTCCTCCTCATTTCTGAAAAGTCCATTTTTTTAAATGTAGCATATTTTATTCATTCATCTGTTGAAGGACATTTACACTGGCTCCTATATTGGGAGCCGATGAATAAAGCTGACAGCTTTAACTCATGCTAAACTGTAAGAAAAGAAGCTGTGAGATCATTTTCCAAAGTGGCATTCTGTTGGGTCTTCCTCCGTCCCAGGAAAGACGGATGGGGTCCTAGGAAAGGTAAGTGCACAGTGCTCAGCCCAGGAGACAATCAGACAGAGTGGGGAGTCAACTCAAGCAGGTAGAAAACTCGTTTATTAACAGAGAGCAGCCCTTTTTAAAGCCAAAAAGGGCGGGTGGCACGGCAAGGGAGGAACAGGAACCAATCCCTGTCAAGGTCACACCCTATCATGCACCTAAGCCTTCACGGGCTGGTTAGGCACTGATCAGAAGGCAAATTGGGCTCTGCCCACTCAACTCCCTCTCAGCACCATCTTTGCTGCCCATGTGCTCTGCAGCATTCCTTGAGCAAGGTACAAAAGTTAGCACCTGTAGGAGCAGAGCACTAGAGTGCCACATTTTCCACATTTCTGCCACAGCTTGGTACTATTAGTGTGAAACAATACAGTAATCAATAGCAGCAAATATTTTACCAGTTTTCTATTTTCTAACTCTTCATCCTTTTGGTTTCTTTGTAGCACTCACCCTGTGCTTCCTTATGTACTCTTCTCAAGGCTGCCTCCACCTTTCTTCATGACAAAGAATATTCTCCTAGCCTCCAGCAGATGACTCAGATGACTCAGTATAGACTCAGTATCAAGCTCAGTCTCCATACTCATGTAACATAACTTCAGCCACTATGCTCTACTCCTTTCAATTAAAAGGCTTATTGAAAAGCTTATGCAGATGGTGATGTAACTTTTTTTGTCCTTTCTACATTTTTCAAACGTTGATATTTTTGACTACCTAGAGCCTCTGTATTGCTTAACACAGTACTCAATTATCAGTCTTCAACAACATTTAACTCATACATTCATATCACCTTTCTAAAAAATCTTCATCTGACTGCCCCCCCTTGTCCCCACGGAATGATGCCCACCTGGTTTTCTTCTGGCTGATTTGTCTTCATCTCACAAACCTGTGAATATTCCCTTCCTTGTCCTACTCTCTTTTTTTACCCCCTCCTCCTACTCTTTTCCTATTCCTATAGACAAAATGCCACACAGATTTAAATGCCATCCATATAGTCACATCCCTAGGTGCCCATTTGTGGTACTAGGAATCAAATCCAAGGCCTTACAAATGCTAAGCAAGAGCTCTCTTCCACTGAGGGACATTCCTTTCCCAGTCAGTCTTCTAAAAACAGTCTTGACAGTTTTAAATATTTAGGGGTGAATGAAAAGGTGATGCCTAACAGGCGTCATCTCTGGTGAGTTTCACCATGTTTTAAAGAACCTCAGTTAAATGACATGGCATTTTGAATTTTTGTTGGAGATAGGTTCTCATTCTGTACCCCAGATTGGTTGTCAATTCTCAATCCTCCTGCCTAGGCCTCCTGGGTTCTCAGATTACAGGTATGTGTCACCACACATGGTTTACAGTGGCTTTAACTCTGAAACTAAGCCTCCAGGGAAAAGATTCTCCCCAAAGACTCTCCTATTCAGTGAATAAGTAAACTCTCCTTTAATCCCCTTGTTTCCAAGAAAGCATCTCTGCACTGAGCTCTTAGTAGGATGAAAGAAGCAACTGTAGGAGATGAAAGTATAAATATTTTATTGGAATTTTGGTTTTGTTTTGCTTTACTGAGGTTTGACTTGCACTTGCTAGTGGGCTCTCTTAATGCTGAGCCATACCTCCAGCCTTATTTTTGCTGATTACCTGCTTTGGGGTGGGCTTAGTGAGCTACCACTTCCTAGTCTTTTTTTTCCCTCCTTGGCAGTACGTGGGTTTGAACTCAGTGCCGCACAGTTGCTAAGCACAATGTTTATTGTCTCATTTACTTTACAGATAGGCTCTCATGTTTATGCCAAGCTAACCTGAACCATGATCTTTCAATTGAAACTTCAAATGTAGCTAGAATGACAAATGCATAAACCAGCTTTCCTTAGTGGAAATGGGGTTTCCCTCTGTTTTGTCCCAACTTGCCTTTACCCATGATCATCCCCATCTCTACCACCAGAGTGGCTAGGATTCTAAAGGTAGAGTTACAGGTGTAAGCCACCATGCCCAGCCAATTCTAAGTATGTTGTAATTCATAATTTGATTTCTCTCTGAACTTGGTAATCCATTTGAAGTCCAGTTTTTAGTTTCTTATTTTTCTTTTATTATATAGTTATTCTTATTTATTTTATTACAACACAGTACTGTTATAGTTACAAATCAGGCATTTGTTAAGACAAAAGATCAAATATTTGTTAACATTCTGTGTGTTTTAAAAAATAATATTTACTGCCAGGTGCCAGTGGCTCACACCAGTAATCCTAGCTACCCAGGAGGCTGAGAGCTGAGAACCAAGATTCAAAGCCAACTGGGGCAGGAAAGTTCATGAGACTCTTATCTCCAAGTATCTCCAAACAGAAGTAGAGCTGTGGCTCAAACAGTAGAATGCTAGCCTTGAACAAAAAAGCTCAGAGACAGCACGTAGTCCCTGAGTTCAAGACATAGGATCGGCCACAAAAAAATGTTTGTTAAATTTAAATTCAAATATATGTATGTATATTCATTCAACTGAGATTGTCTGTATTGTAAAAATAGTTCCTTTATTAACATTTATTTCTATTTCATCAACTAATAACAGTTACTATTAAACTTTTCTTCTAAGGCTATGGTTTTATCAGATTTTTTTTTGTAATTCTGTCTTTTTTTTTGTTCCATGTAGGTGGAGGCTATGAAGTTCATATAAATTCAAAATTACCACTCTACTAATAATTTCTGCTTCAAATTTGTGGCTGGAATAAATTGAGTGAGACCCGTGCTCTGTTTTCCTTCCTTTAAACAACAACGACAACAACAAAACCTGTGTCTACTGTACTGGGTGATTTGCTTTGATTTTTATTCTTCTCATACGTTGGGCTTTCCATTTAAGCCACCTTGCTTTGATTATCTTTTGGGTCGGTGGTGGGAATACTGAGTTGTGTCCCACTTCTATCATTGCCCTTTTCTATGCTGTCATACATTATTCATTTGTTATTAATGTAACTATTGCCCAATAAATCTACATCATAAGAAAAAGATAGATTTATTTCTAGGCAATTATCAATCCTCATTGAGTGTGATCTTGATTATAGATGTTGCTGTGTTTTTAATGCCTCATCAGTAACACTAAAGCACAATCTCTGATATGAGGAACCCAAGCAGAGGGATCAAGGGCAACAAAGGATGGAGGGATGAATGTGAAAGGAAGCAAGAGAAGGTCCAGGATGGCTGCAAACAGTTCTCTTATTAGTGATGAAAAGACCTCAAGACAGTGAAACAAATAGTGTCATGGGTAGGCCTGCTCCTTGTTGGAAAATATGTCTGTAGCTCCTACAATAACATCACATATCCAATCAAGGAGACACAACAATATTCAGATATCTAAACTAGAATTCCTATTTGCCATGCCTGAAGGTATAGAGAACAAAGGCTTAGTCATGGACCTTTGCCATTCTCTGACTGACTTTCATAAAGCTTCCTCCTCTGTTTAACTACTGTAAACTTAGTGCAGTATCAAGCATCTGTTAGCCTGAAAAGGCATGTCGAAGTAGTGTTTATGAATCAACATGATTCTCCAAGTGAACAAACAGAGTAGGTCACTTCTCACGAAAAATGTCATATTCTAATACCATCAGAGAGCAGAAGAATCATGGTTTGAGGCCAATCTTGGCAGAAAGTTAGCCAGATCAACTCAATAAACAGAGTAGGCCTGGTAGTTTAACACCTATTATCCCAACTTTGCAGGAGGCACAGAATCAAAATTCCAGGCCAACTCAAGCAAAAAGTGTGAGCCCTTATCTAAAACAATTTAAGGAAAAAAGGGCTTCAAGCGTGGTTCCAGTGGCAGAGTACCTGCAAGACAAATGCAAGATCCTGAGTTCAAACCCTAGTACCACCACCACCACCATCATCACCACCCAAAAAAAAAAAAAAAAAGCCATATATTGCTTTTCATCCCTTGAAGGAGAAAAAGAAAACCCCCAAACTAAATCAAATCAAATCAAACAAAAAACAAACAAACAAAAACTAATTGATTTATAGCTTTGCTTCATTCCCTACTACAACCTGGAAAGTGCAGTCATACAAAAGAGAAATTGCCTCCAGCATTCCAACAACACTGGAGCTTTGTGGAGTAATAATAACTCCATGTAAACATTGGAAGGAACCTCATCACCTGCACCTCTTTGCCACCTGCCAGTTAACAAACATATCCTATTACAAAAGGATCCTATAGAAAAAATGTTTCAATCCTGTTTGCACTTAGAATTCTTGCCTCCACAACAAAAATCCTAGGCATCATTTCCCATCATGTTATCAAAGTATGTTGAGTGTTTTAGGAGTTTAGCAATGATTCCATGTACTTTTTTCAATATGATAATGAAAGGATTTTAATGAGTTGAAATGTTTTTGCCCCAAATTAGCCCACTGATGGCATATGTAACAGAACAGATGCTGACATTTTACATGTAGATGGTTCCCCAATAAAGCACTTAATTAAAAATGGGGATTTGAGAGATTTCAGAAAATTTCATGTTCACCTCCCAAATATTTAGTTTTTCATTAGCAAGCTAGAAATCGTAGACTAATAGCTTTTTGTTTCATTATTAATAAATGCTACAGATATGTTTTAAAACTTTTATTAAAATGGGAACTCTTACAAACAGGTAAAATTATACAATCTTTCGGTAAATACACACAGGATTTTAACATAGAAATACAAAATTTAGGACTTTGAAAATATGTAAAGCATTTTGCCCATGAATTAAGTCTTAGTAACTGGTAAAACTTATGCTTAATGACCAAATGGCTTTCTTATATCACTGCAATTTTATTTAGCCTTGGCAGTGTTAAAGAAGTTCTCTTTTGAGTTGAAAACTAAAAGGCTGTAGCTAAACATTTTAGTTCTGGGAACAGAAGAACCAGCCTGAACCTTATAGGTCAAAATAGAGAAGCAACAAGTTGGCATTGTGGTGCCCAGCACTGCAGACTGACCCTTCTGCTCTCTTCTGCTTTCCATGGACAGCCACTGTTCACTTTAACGATTTTAGAAGGTAAACTATTTATGCTACTGTAGCTATTATTATTTCATGATATCAAAACTAATCAAAGCATGGTAGAAGTATGAAAAAATGTGTGTGATATCATAGAATGTTGAGAAACTGTTCCTATAAAAAACATTTCAGTGGCAAATAATGAGATGTAATTAACATGCACAACCATAGTTAAAAGTGCAAGTAAAGGATTTCTATAAGCAAAATTTGGGTGCAGGACTACAATTAATATACTAAAAGAGACTTTGAAACTACCTTCATATTTATTATTTTTAAAAGATTAAAAGTTAATTTCCGCCGGGCGCTGGTGGCTCACGCCTGTAATCCTAGCTACTCAGGAGGCTGAGATCTGAGGATCGCGGTTCAAAGCCAGCCCGGGCAGGAGAGATGACCGTGAGACTCCTATCTCCAATAAAAACCACCAGAAAACCGGAAGTGGCGCTGTAGCTCAAGTGGTAGAGCGCTCGCCTTGAGCTGAAGAGCTGAGGGACAGCGCCCAGGCCCAGAGTTCAAGCCCCACGACCGGCAAAAAAAAAAAAAAAAAAAAGTTAATTTCCATTTTTGGCTAAACAGTAATTTCCAGCTTATACCTATTTGCTTATTGATTAAAGTCACTTACTGAAGCTTCTCTTCTACCATGTATTGTCCAAGCCTCTCCTTCTGGAACTGATATTTTATTAGGGGAAGACGGGGCTGGGAAGGTGCCTCAATGGCATGTCTTGCATGCATGAGACCCTGGGTTTGATTCCTCAGCACCACATAAGCAGAAAAAGCTGGAAGTGGTGCTGTGGCTCAAGTGGTAGAGCACTAGCCTTGAGCTGAAGAGCTGAGGGACAGCGTCCAGACCCAGAGTTCAGGCCCCATGACCGGTAAAAAAAAAAAAAAAAAAAGTTAGTTGAATGGTATGTATTACCATTTAACAATAAGCTGACAGGAATCTGGAAAGAAAAGAGCTTCATAGCTGGTTTTTACCAGTTCAGGTCCTTAAAAGCCATGGAATTCTGACACTTTCTCTGATTTAAAAAGTTCTAAATTTTCCTGAGGTTGAATTGATACTTAGTCGTTTTTATTCTCTCCTAAGAAAATGTCCCTACTCTAAGACATAATTTTTATTTTTTAAGTTTTTTTTATTGAGTAGTTGTTCAAAGGTGTTTAAATGCCATTAATCAGGTTATGAATACAATGAATCTTGATCAATGTCACCCCTTCCTTTGTTCTTCTCCATCTTACCCATCCCTATCCACAAGTTACTTAGTTCAATTCTTACGTTGACTATAATGACTATATTTATAACTTTTCATCTCCATACACAGTTCTTTCTAGAAGAGTAATTTAAGTTTTTAAAATTTCTTTTTTCTTATTTAAGAATTTTATCCCTCTCGAAGTGACTTGGAATATGATGTGAGGGAGGAATTCTATTTCATTTTTCTCCTCATTTGACTAAACAGTTGTCTCACAGTGATCTGTTGAATAGAACATTCTTTCATTTACAAACCTAGAAAGCTACATATCACAATTCTATGCTTGTGTAGATTCTCTTTTCACTTTATGTCCCATTCTTATTAGTCTATTTGTCTATTCCTATGTTTTAACTTTAAGTAAATCTAATGGCATTTATCACACTATTTGTGATTAGTGGGACATATGTCCTATCTTCTTCATAAACTCTTAAGACAATAGTGTCTATGACTCATTCATCTTTTTATTTCTCAAAGCATCTAAATCAGTATTTCTAGATTACAAGCTTACCTGTTAAATAAATGATGAGCTCAACAAGAACATAGACTAAACTGTAGTGTCATAACTGTCACAGCCCCAAATTACTGCCTTAACAGAACTAACCTTATTCATGTATTAACTGTAATTTTTTTTCCTGTACTTTTAATGCATTGGCATCTGGAGCCTAGCGAATCTGAGAGGGACTACCCTTCCAGGTTTAGTTAATTCCTAGAGACAGCAAACACCTCACCAGGGACCATGCTTTTCATATGTAAATGAACCAATCCAAAGCCTACCCTCTACACTTCAACCTTTAACTGGCTCTAATCTTTATAAAATCAATTCCTTCCTGCCCTAATCACTCCAGGGCCATGTCCCAGGCTTCTAGACACAGCCCCAATTCTCCAAAGCCCATGGAAATCATTCATACCAGCAATCCTTAAATCTGCTGACCCTGTTTTGCCTTACTTGTCCTATGGACAAGTCCTATGAAGGTTGTTGCCCACATTTTGTTTCCTCTGCATCTTGACCAACCCTGAAGACTCACTGTGTGGCCTGTTTCCACAGACTTGTGAGAATAAACATTTGCCTTCATAACCTTCATTTTGTGTCTACATGTTTTAAGAAATCAAATTAAAACACATCCATGTATATTTAAAAATGATTGATGTTGGTATAATTTGTGAAGGGGAAGGGCAAAAACAAACCTTTTAAATAGGGATACAGGTGGACCCATTGCAACAATGAGATGTACAAGTCCTTATGTCGAAAAACAAATTTTACAACTTTGGCCAGGGAAGGTGGGGAGAGGTTGGGAAGGGATGGGAAGAGGAAACAAAGGAGGAGGCAACAATGCTTGATAAGAAATGTACTTATTACCTTGTCCATGTAATTGTAACCCCTCTGTACAGTATTTTCATAATAAAACATTAAAAAAAGATGCAAAATAAATTTGGCTATAATTTTCAGCAAACATGAAATAATCAAAATAAGCAAGCAAATATAAAAGTAGGCTGTTAAGATGGCCAATTTTTAAACAAGGCATTTAGTATTGTAGAAATAGCTTTTTATTCTAAACATTTGGTAACTGGTAGGACTGCTCAAAAAAAAGGGACAGTTTGATTTTTGTGTATGTATATTTTCAAATTTAAAACTTGCTAGGCTCTATCACTGAGCTATACTTCAGTCTCATTCAAAGTGATTTTTTGTATGTCCTAAAAATGAGGCTAACATGACTTTTATTGTATTCACTTATAAAGAAATTGTTCTCTTTAGAACAGAAAGTTAAATTCAGGAAGTGTGATAATCCTAAAGTCTTATCACATTACAGTTTGTCCTTTCTACGGATAACAAGCTGAACTATTGAATAAGTGTACTGATTCTCTATTTTAGTATTTCAAAGAAGTATTTAGAAGAGTTAATCACCACACAGAGTATACCATACAGAATTACCTCATACAGTTTATTCAACTGAGCCATCCAATACATACTCTGAAATGAGATCAAAAGTAATCTTTCTCAAACACAAGAGAAGTAATTGTCCAATTTTCTTTCCCTCAATAAAAATAATTAAACCTGATTCATGTTTAAGCACATCAAATGATGAAGATTCAGTATTGGATCCTTACTACTATGATGATAAATTTCTCTTGGATAATCTGTATACTAGACCTAAAGAAGATACTTATTTCACAAATGTATCAATACTCAACTATGTCAAAGGGCTTTACAATTGTAATTATAACCAAAATGTAATTAAAAGGAGTAAACACAGATGGCAAGAAACCAGTTTAAACTACAAAACTTATGTTCTAGTGGGATAACATGACTTTCTGGATCTTAAGCTCTTCATCTCTAAAACAGAAATGTGAAGAGTTGGCCTACTTATTAAACAGAATAAAAGAAGGTACATCAAAATTATTTGTGAACTACTAAATCCTGTATGCTTATAGTATTTTTATGCAACATCGTTACCTGTTCTACATTTCACACCATTTTATCTGTTAATTTTGTCACATTTTAATGTTATTCTAACAAGAATTTCAGAACATGTGAGAGACTTTGATAACAGTGAAAAGTAAAGTTTGTTTGATTTTAAAAGCCTCTATAAATAATTGAGGGATTTGCTCCCCCATGTGGTATGGGAAGGATTGAACCTAGTGCCTTGTACTTGTGCTCTATAATGTCATTTTTGCCTTTACCCCTTTTGTTATTTTATTTTTCTCTTTTTGAGATAGCATCTCATTACCTTTGCCTAGCTGGCCTCAAACTTTCAATCCTCTTGCTTCTACTTCTGGAACACCTGGGATTGCAAGTATGCATCACCATGCTCAGCTAATTTTAGAATTTTAATAACATTTTTAAACTTAATGTACTTTTTTGAGTTTGTTGTTTTATGCAAGATGTATGCACACATGTAAGATGTAAGTATGAATGTGCTACACCAGGAAAGACTTGGCTCTTGTCAAAATGTCACACATTGTCAAATGTTAGTGGATCATCCTTGCTCCTTAGGAGGCTAAAATATTAAGGACTGTGATTCAAGGCCAGCTTAGACAAAAAAAGTTCACTAGTCTCCCACCGCCAAAATAAACAGCAAAAAAGCAGAGCTGAAGGCTCAAGTAGTAGGTCAGCAGCTGACCAACCAAAGCTGAGGAAGATTAAGACCATGAGTTCAAATCCCAGTAACAAGAGAACAAGTAAACAAAACAAAAACAACTCACATACTGAATTCCTTAGAACACACATCTCTGTTGACACTTATCAAACAAAGCAAAACAAAAACTCATCTCCTTGGTCTTTGTGAAGTTTACTTATCCAGGTTCATACAGGGTTAACGCACTGGTGCACATGCAAACAAACTCGAATTATGAATAGCTAAGACTACACAGAGCTTCCACTATCCTGCATACCTAACTTATTCCTCCAATAATTCTATGAAGTTGAAACTATTGCTATTTTTACAGACAAAAAAAAAATTGAAGGACAGAGGCTCAATAACTAGTTCAAAGCCACCCAATAACTTCTTGGCAGAACCTAACTGCAAACTCAGAAAGTTTCCATGCAGGAATCTTAGAAACATAATACTGAAGAAAAAAGTTGTAGAAAAAAAAAGAGTATGGCAAAACAAAACGAAATGATGTGTTACTTGAAAATAAAGATATACATGGTAAACTAAAAAGAAATGAAGGGAATTATGATAATGCCAAACTTGGGCTAGGGTCTCAGGATGCCAAGAGAAGGCTAGGGGCTTGAGAAGGATACTCAGAACCTCATTTTTCTGAATGTTGTTCCAGTTCTTAATTTGGGTAGTAGGGCACCGGTTTTCATTTTATTATTGTAGTTCATAACCCACATATACATCACAACTTATATTTTTCAAGTACCTTATAAAAATTTTTAAAATACTAATCAACAAGCTACCCAAATCCCTTCATTTGAATTCATGATACATGTAAGTTGAAAAAAAAAAATCATTGTTCTGTTTCCAGAGTAGAGAAATCTGATTATGCCAGGCAACTTCTTCCCGGTTTTCATTAATGTGATGGGCTTCCTCCCCTACCTGGCCACTGTTTTAGAATTCCTCTATACAGGATTCTAAGAATTTTATGACTGAATATGGACAGGTGGTTGGAGCTACTACTCCAATTTAACTGGAAGTAGCTCTGCCATGATCATTGTATAAAGAAATCCTTAGAGTTCTTCCAACTTGGAAACTGGGAGATATCCCAATCTTACAGTGGTGCCTCTTTTCAAGCATACCTGTTAAGTTTGAAGCATCAGTTGGACTTAGTTGTAACCAATGGCGGGCATCAGAGTCAGCCACATCTGTGGGAGTGTTCAGTTCTGGATCCTCTTCACATGTCTGCCATGGGCTCATAGACAGCTCTGCTTCATTGTTACAGCCCAGAGCCATATCACTACTGGTACTTTCACCTGACATAAGAGAAGCAGCACAGTTTGAGGCAACAGCTAGCTAAATGACCTGTATTCATGCCACTAAACATTTGGACATTTGATGCAACAGGGATTATTCAAGGGTATGGGCAAAATCTACAGAACTTGGTTGGGGGTCAGGTGGTATCTATGTGGGATTCTTGGTGAACAAGCTAAATCTTCCCAATACAGGGCATTAATAGGCATTATGAGCTCTAGGATATGCTACTCAAGGGAAATTCTTTTCAAACCTTATATATATTTAGACCCAAGGTATATCATCTAAGGTCATTTGGGGATGAGGTATTCCTCACAACTGATTTTCTACAATTCTCTCCTTTAAATACTAAACATTTTAATTTATCATAATATAATTATGATAATCTATATAGTCAGTTCTGCTGCTTGAAATGTATCTCATAACAATTTTATGTGTTCATAAAATTGCAAAGAAAATTCATATTCATTGGCAAAGAACTTAAAGCTGTCTTAGGAGACTAATCTGTTAGGTCTCAAATTTCATCTTTCATAGAACTCTAAGCCAACAGAGAGAAAGTAGAAAATGGGAAGAATGTATCTGCATCCAATTAAAGGCCACCTTGGACACAGGAGTTGTTTTACTATGTTACTATGAGAAGAAAAGTGGCATGAGTATCCACATACTTTATAGTATACAGTAACCCATCTTAGGATTCTAAATTATCTTAAAGCGCTTATGCCACTGACTTCAATGTGCTTCTGAAGCTTTGTACTCTGATGGGGAGGGAACTTTCTGTGGAAGACAGACTGCCTCTGTTTGCTCCCCTAAACCCTCAGCCCCTCCTGTTTTTCTCACCTGGAAAAAGGCCCAGGGATAGAAAGACAGGCCTCTCTGGTATAGGCAACTGATTAGAACTACTTGATTAACAGATTAACTTTATATCAATTCTGTGTTCAAGGTAAAAATGTATTCCATTTTGCAACTGTGTCTTTCTCCATTTGATAAAATAATTACTTGAGTTAGAAAAGAAAAAAGAAAAAAAGAGAAACACAGCAACTCTGTAGTTAGTTATATACAGAACATTTCCAGTACTTACTCTTCTGTCTTTCTCTACACTTTCCTTGTGTCTGTTGCAAGTCATCCTTCAAATCCAGTTCAGCGGGGCTGCTGCTTCTTCGAACTAAGATCTTCAGACAAAAAGAAATATTCTGTTTATTACAGGACAGTTAAAAACTTCACAAAATTTGCTCACATTTTAAAAAAGAAACAAAAATAATAGTAACAAAACACTGAATGTTATTTGTCCATCTGAAGGATATATGTTCACAGACTGCTATAATTGAATTATCTATTCCTCAAGATTTGAAACTTTCATTTATACCCTCTATTTTGTCAACAAGCATCCAGTTAATAGAGCTACTAAGAAAGGATGCCAAATTCAATGAAAGTAATTTACATTCAAGTTATATTTGTTCTGCTGGCCAAACACACATATATAGTGAACACAATTCTTCAGAAGACCTAAGTTTTCCATGAATGGTAAGTGCACAGGCAAGGTAAGTATAAACTCCACCCAAACTTCCAAAGGTCCACTCAGTGCCTTCCTAGTTAAATGTGCTATAGACTTCCCTGGGTACAGCTCAATACTGGACCTTATGTTAAATATTGAGGGTTGAAAAGTTAAGAGATAATCTGTGTCCTCTATAAACTTATTTTTTGTTTGGAGGGACAAAAGATAGACAAATTACACAAGATAATCACAGTGTACATAACCAACATATTCAAATAAACTCTCTGAAAGGTATGAAAAATAAAGTGTTACCTTAAAATCAGCTGACAGTTACAGGAGAGCTGTTCAAGAAGGCAATAGACATGAAGTAGTAGAGGGAAGGCAGGAGGGGACTCAAGGCAGGAAGCACGGAGTGTAATCAGCAAGTTCTATGTGCAGGAAAAGAAGCTGATTATAGCAGGCCATGCAGGACAGCCAGGGGAAGAAGGAAAAGATAAGAAGAAATGCAGCCTTTCTAAAAGAGGCAGCTGCAGGGAGCATTCAATATGAGGTTTATGACTTTTGACCTAATATTGACAAATGAGCAACTAATGTTCCCCACAATAGCTAATTGTGATTAAAATTATGTGAAAGATAGGTACAGTAGTTATCTGTGTGATAGATTAGAGTGAAGAAGAAAATTGCTGTGCAATTGTTAATGGCGATTCAGGAATGAGGCGATAAGGTTTCTGATGGTAGAAAAGGGAAAGAAAAGAGAAGTGCTATAGCATGGAGGCTAGCCTTCTCTGCAGGTATATATGGGAATGGAAGAAAATCAAATCACAAAAGGCTATAAATCTCAAGGATGATGAGAAGAATGCTGACATGTGCAAAGAGGGAATGAAAATGGGAAGTTTAAAAGATGAAAGAACTGGAAGAACTTACAAACACTTCTAGCAATTAAATTTTTATCTTTGGCCTGAAAATCTGAAGAGAATGTTTTATAAGCAGGAAACAAAACTTCATGAATAGTGAGACAGAGAATAAAGCTAGGAATGAAGATACAAATCTAATGTCCTCCAATGTAGATTATATAAAATAAAACAACCAAACAAACAAGTTGGGATTCAATAGGCCAATTAAAGGGATTAGCATGCCTTACAAATGAATGTAAACTTACAAACAGGGAAACAAATTAAAGGGGAAACAGGATGTATAATTAAAAGGCAGAATAGTTACCAAGCTAAAAAGCCATTGCTAAAATATTTAGAAAACTAACAATATGAAAGTTATTACACATCCTTAAAGAAGGCATATATATGTAGAATATATACATATATATATATATTAAATAGAAATGTGTCCACGATAGTATGTAAATCGCAAAGCAGGCTCTTCAGTTTCAGATTATATAAGAGACAAAATACCTTCCAACTATAGAATTAGACATAAAACATTTGGTGCAATCTGGGGCTCACATGAACCAAATCACCACAAACTCTAAACTTCCTCTTCAAAAGTGAACAGAAATTAGAGCAGTCTTGTGGGGCATCATAAGGGCAAATCCAGTATTACTACTGCTAGTATGGCAAAAAAGACTGAGGTCCAAGATTAAAATATTACTCCCTGACTCAGGGAAGAAACAAATATAATGTCCTGATGAGTCAATATCACTTTAGATACCCAGGTCTTGGGTATATTGATATCAGCCAGCTAAGAAGCTATAATCAAAGCTCACCAAACATACAAGGAAATAAATCATCAAATATAAGAGTCTCAGAAACAGTATTAGACCTCCAAAGGATGAGAATTTAGAATCAGATTTAATAAATATTATAAAGAAACAAAAGATGAAATCATAAAAATAAACAAGCAATGAAGAGTTATAAGACATACTTGAAAAGATTACATTTGAACATGGAATTAAAAATACACTTGCTAAAAATAATAGGTCCATAAAGAGTAAACAAAAGAGGTTTATTTTACTGACATGAAGCAGAGTTGATGAATCAATCCAGAATGCAACCACAGTGCAAATATATGCTAGAGACATAGAAGGGGGAAAGAGACAATCTAATATATTTCTATACAGAATTCTAGGAGAGAGAAGAGAGAAACAAAGAGCAGCAACAACTGAAGAAATTATTACTAAGAATTTCCCCAAGATGAAAAAAGATAAGCATCCACAGATGTATAGAACATAGCATTCACCCCAAGACAAATGGGTAAATCAAAGAAGTAAGCCTGTACCTAAACATGCTAGAGTGAATCTAAAAATTCAAGGACAAAGAACACAAGAAACAAGGATTAGACAGTATAGACAGAAGATACCTCAATATCATGATGAAAGACAAAAGAAATAAAACAAAAAAGACTAGCTCCCAGTAGAAGGGGAAGAGAAGGGATAAAGAAGTATGAGGCTGGGTGCCTACACACTTGAGATCCTACTCAGGAGGCTGAGATCTAAAGTAAGATGTTGAAGCATGGCTAGGTGCAGTGGCTCATGCCAGTAATCCCAGTTATCTGGGAGGCATAGTTAAGAGAATTTAGGTTTATGACCAACCTCCACAAACAGGATCAATTCCAAGTACATGAAAGACTTCAATGTGCAAAACTGGAACACTTATAGAATATAGAGTAATACTTTTCCCCTATCTAGTTGAGAACTTAAAATAGTCCACACAATCCTAATCATACAAAATGATAATATCAAAGTGAAGAATTTCTCTTCATCAAAGGACATCACAGAGTGAAAACAGACACACACAGTGGAAGAAAATACTTGTTATATACATAACCAAAAGGGGATCGGTATTCACACTACATAGCATAAATAAAAGAGAAAAAGACAAACCAATAGGGACATGACAAAAAGACTTTAACAGGCACTTCACAGATGAAATACAAATTGACAATCTGAAGAGAGTTTAAACCTTACAATCTGGGAAACGCAAATAAGTGATCTTATTTTCAAACTTTGAAACATAAACATTTTTAAATCTAAAAAGAAGTATTAGCAAGAACGTAGATGAATGAGAACTTTATACACCACCAGCAGAAATCTAAACGATGCAACCACTTTGGAAAATAGGTATTATTTATAAAGAAGACTATTCAGTTTTTTTGATGTCATCAAGAGAAAAATCTTAAACATGTAGATGTTGATACATACAGATACATACAGGAATGTACATAGCTGCAGGTTTCATAAAAATGAAAAGCTCTCTGAAAACAATCTAAATGTCTATTAACAAATAATGGAAATCACTGGTGGTATATCTACAGTAGAATATCTATCATATATCATAGAAAACTTGATCATTAGTGCTACATGGGTAAATCTTAGATCTATATAACTGAAGCCAGATGCTGGTGGCTCATACCCACAATCCTAGCTACTCAGGAGGATAGGGGTTCAAAGCTAGCCCAGGCAGGAAAGCTCATGAGACTCCTATTTCCAATTAACAGCCAAAAAAACAGAAGTGGAGCTGTGGCTCAAAGTGGTAGAGCACAAGTCGTGAGTGAAAGAGCTTAGGGACAGCATCCAGGCCCTGAGTTCAAGCCCCATGATCAACAAAAGAAAAAAAAAAACAAAAAGAAAAATATAACTGAACAAAGCAAGGATACCACTATATAACATTTTATTGAAAAGCTCAAACATAAAGAAAAATTGAAGAATATATTGTTTGGAGATAGATCCACAGCAAAACTATAGAGCAAAAGAAGAGACTGCACAAAGCCAAGGCTGTATCACTCTTTCAAAATGACAGTAGGAGGGAACAAAAAAGGAATCTAAGAGTCTAAAGCAACAGCACAAGAAATGCTCTAATTCTTTCCTTTCTTTCCTCTTCTTGTTCTTTTTTTGGGGAGGGAGGGGTTGGTTGTGGTTGTGGTTGTCTGGGTCTGGGCACTATCCCTGAGCTCTTCAGCTCCAGGTAAGCACTCTACCACTTGGACCACAGTGCCACTTCCGGTTTTCTGGTGGTTAATTGGAGATGGGTTTCACGAACTTTCTTGTCCAGACTGGCTTTGAACTGTGATCCTCAGATCTCAGCCTCATGAGTAGCTAGGATTACAGGAGTGAGCCACCAGTGTACAGCAGAAATGCTCTGATTCTTAAACTGGGTAATGGTTTTGTGGGTATTTACTTAATTTTTGAAATATAGTATATACATAGGTAAGTGGGTATATGCCCTATTTAAACCTAAGGAAACAAAACACTTGCCAAGCACCAGTGGCTCATATCTATAATCCTAGCTACACAAGGGACTGTGGTTTGAAGCCTGTGAGACTCTTATCTCCAATTAACTATCCGAAAAAAAATAAATAAATAAAGGCCAGAAGTGGAGCTATGGCTCAAGTGGTAGATCACAAAAGCTTAAGGACAGTGCCCAAACCCTGAGTTCAAACCTATGGGGACCAAAAGAAAAAAAAAGAAAAGAAAAGAAATAGAATACTTAACACATTGGTTATCTTCTAAGAGGGGTTGAAGAGGCCTTCACTTTTTATTTTGTACCTTTTTGTGATAGTTTTCTCCCTCTGTGTGCGTATATATATATATATATATAAACATATATGTGTCACACTAAAAATAAATAAACAATGACATCTCTTGAGTGAATTATGAGTTATGGTTTAATTTTCATTTTTACATTTTGTATTTGTTTTTTAAGTAAATGCCTTTTCCTTAAACAAAAGAAACTATAACAGATGTTTGTGAGTATTCACTTATCTAGGAACTAATACATCAAATGCCAAGAATGAGGAATACAGATTCCAGGTTTCATAAATGATTATAGCAACTTAAAAATATAGAACACCACAATCAGAACAGACAGTAAATCCCATTTCATACTCAATTTTTCACTATTTTTATAGCATTTTACATAGAAAATAAGCAGTGCTTAAATGACTTCAAGGTCATTTGGACTTCTAATCCAGCCAATTAGCTGGGTTTTTCCCCATTTAGGAAAAAAGTTAAATATCACTATCACCAATAAATTAATTTATTCGACAATGATTTATATACTTATTTTTTGTGTCAAAGTGATATGTTTAAAAAATCTTACTGTTACTCCTTCATGTTCTCTCCTCATATGTCCTTTATTTTCTTGAGTGGACTTGGGTTCTGAAGAACTCAAATTCTGTGTATTTTCTACTTTTTGACCTAGAGATGTGAGGGGAAAACATTGACAAACAGAAAATTTTCAGAAGATAAAATAGCAGAATTTGTATTTAAAGATAAAAATTAAATTTCAGATATCCTAAATATATATAAAGTAGGAGTTATGGGTCTGGCAAACTGGCAGCCTTAGGTTCTAATTCACTTATTAACCTGGCCTCTGGCCCACAGAGCAGGAATAGAGTATACTGAATGCTGTTCACTATGGCCAATAGCACCTTTTGTGAACCCAGGAGAATGTGACAAGAGCTGCCTGGGTTGGCTGTAGGGTATCCCCATCTTATTTGAAAATAAAAGCTCTCAAATGGAGAGAGAGATTATTTCAATATCTGAAAAGAGAATATTACTACAAAGCCTATAAGCACTAAAAAGATCATAGGAGAATTTACAAATAATTTGGGACCACTAAATTTGAAAAAAAAAAACTAATACATGAACTAATTTCTAAAAAAAATCTGATTTTCAAAATTCGAAATAAGGAAAATCTAAATAGTCCTACAATTTAAAATTTTTAATGTTTTTAACTAACAAAAAACTCTATATCATGTTTACCATGGACACATGCACACATTGTGGTATAGCTAAATCAAGCTAATTAATACATACAAGCCTTATATATTCACCATTTATTTTTGTAATGACAGTATTTCAAAACTACTCTCTTAGCAATTTTCAAGCCACCATATTGTATAACAATTTTTTTTTTTTTTTGGTCGGTCGTGGAGCTTGAACTCTGGGCCTGGGCGCTGTCCCCATGCTTTTCAGCTCAAGGCAAGCGTTCTACCGCTTGAGCCACAGCGCCACTTCCGGTTTTCTAGCAGTTAACTGGAGATAAGAGTCTCACAGAGTTTCCTGCCCAGGCTGGCTTTGAACCACGATCCTCAGATCTCAGCCTCCTGAGTAGCTAGTATTACAGGCATGAGCCACCAGCGCCCGGCTGTATAACAGATCTTCAAGCTCATTCTATGGTAAGTGAAATTTTGTTAAAATTCCAATGTTTATAAAATCTTCCTATAAGAAAACTCCAGGAAAACATTTTTTAAAAATACTAGCAAATTCTGAAAAATATTATAAATCAACCAATAAACCAACCAATACCAATTTCTTCCCTGCAGTGTTGGGACTCAAACTCATGGCCTCATGCATGCTAAATAAGTGTCCCATCTCTGATGTATACTTACAAAACTCCTAATAATAATCCTATATAAAAGCCTTCAGAGAATTTAAAAAAAAAACAACCTTTCAGAAAATATATCTTTATTGTATTTACTTTTTTTTTTTTTTTTTTTTTTTGGTTGGTCATGGGGCTGAACCCTGGGCCTGGGCACTATCCCTGAGTTCTTCAGCTCAAGGTAAGTGTTTGAGCCACAGCATCACTTCTGCTTTTTAGTGAATAATTAGAGATAAGAGTCTCAGGAACTTTCCTGCTCGGGCTGGCTTTGAACTGCAATCCTCAGATCTCAGCCTCGTGAGTAGCTAGGATGGCAGGCGTGAGCCACCAGTGCCTGGCTAATAGCAAACATACTTTAAATGTGCTTTTGCATTGTTCAATACACAATTCACTGTTTACAGATTGAAACATCTGTCTGCTTTTCATCTTGTTTCTGATATACATGGTGATAGAAACCATATATTTAAATGTTATTGGAAGTTTTTGTTTTTAGCCAGGCTGGTGGCACAAGCTTGCAATCCTAGCACTTTAGAGGCTAAGGTAGGAGAGTTGCAGGTTTAAGGCCAGCCTGGGCTATGTAGTGAGACCTTTTTGTTATTATCTTCAACCTCAACCTCAAGTTAAGTTTTCAAGCTGCTAATAGACCTATCACAAGTTTATTTAGTTTTCTACTCTCATTTTCAACTTCCAGGCCTCTTCTCATACATCTTTCTCCCTCCCTCTCTCTTACCTCATTTGCTGCCCTTCGGCCTTAAACACTCTGATCCTACCTACTCTGGTCACTCTAAATTCCCTTCTTAGTCTTCAACCATCCCCACCTAAAGAGTGAGCATACATATGTGTAAAATTTAGTCACTGTAGTAATGAAAATTAGATCCTTGCAATAAAATTTAAAAATAAATTCACTTAAAGTGAACAGATTTAGAATAAATGTAGAAAGGAATACTACTTGCACTTCATCCTGCTCCTAGACAAAACTCTATGCTTCTGAATTAATAACTGAAGACATTGTGTACCCTGAGAAGAATCTGAGCACAGTGGCTCAGTAATGTCAGACGTGCTGCTGCTCCGAAGGACCTGATGCTGTCCCACCATGAGATGACCAGATTCAAATGCAGGTGAATTTTCTGTCTGCTGATACTCTTCTACTTCTGTGAACATTAACACAAAACATTCCAAGTTAGGCATCCAGACATTTAAACATATTTTCACTAGTTAAAACAATTGATTTAAAATTTTATAAGTTTTTCACAAAATGTTTATAATAAGATAATCTACATTTACATGATAAAGTTTCATATACTTGCTAACATTAATATTCCATTCTCTAAGAATATATTTTCTTCATTAGTTCTACTCAGCCTTTTGTTTTCAACCAAGAGAAATGGGCAGAGTGAAGAAGGCCACAAAAATGACATAGAACTCTAATGAAAGATTCAATGTTATAATTCCTGAAAATGTACAGAATGGTAATTGCCAATTGAGGAGTGTAGAAAGTCTCTCTCTCTCTCTCTGTCTCTCACTCTCTTCTCTCTCTCTTTCTCTTTCTCTCTCTCTCTCTCTCTTTCTCTCTCTCACACACACACACTAAAGAAAAGTGAAAGAAAATAGGAATTTCAACTGTATTATCCCTGTTCCCTATTAACAGATTCACAATTGCACAACATAAGGATTTTTTTTTTTTCGGTTGGTCATGGGCTTGAACTCTGGGCCTAGGCGCTGTCCTTGAGCTCTTCAGCCTACGGCATGCACTCTACCACTGGAGTCACAGCACCACTTTGGTTTTCTGGTGGCTAATTGGAGATAAGAGTCTCATGGACTTTCCCACCCAGGCTAGCTTTGAACCATATCCTCAGATCTCAGCCTCCAGAATAGCTAGGATTACGGGCATGAGCCACTGGTGCCCAGCTAATAAGGATTTTTTTTTTTAGTGGCTTTTATCACCACATACAAGCTGAACCAACCACTAAAGTACAAAAATGATCTATTGATAATTACAGATAATCAATATATACATAACATAAAATAGAAAACTATAGATGAGTTCTGACCACTGGATAATTTCAGCTATATTCTCCAGAGAATATAGCTCATTTCTAAAATATAATATATCTTTTATTATTTTTGAGACATGGCTATAGTCTCTTTGCTTTTTTTGTTTTTGAGATAGGGTCTTATATTTATGCCCAAGTACGTATCTGAATGTATCATCAAACTTAACGCTCTGAGAGGTCCTCTGACATCAGAGTCAAGCCTGTCTGCTCTTACGGTGAAGATAGTCTCTTCTGGATCTTACCCCACATACATATCCCCAGGTCTCTACAACTGGCACCTCTTTGACCTACTTGATACCCTTTCCTCTCTTTCTCCTGCTATTCACTCCTTAGGCTAACTTCAGTCCTGCTCTCTACCTTTCCTGCCCAAGCAAACCTAAGCACATTCTCTTACATCTTGCTATATAGCTAGCATCTCTTATGTCTTATTATGTGGCTAGCATGTAAACATCACAGCTCTATTCCTTATTAGACTCATATTCACTGATGAAGTCATAAAACTTGTCATCCACAAAAATGTACCATCATATTTTTTAAAAACCTTAGTGATATGGTTCACTACTTTTAAGCAGACTGACCAAAATTCAGCCTGAAATCATCTTCCATGGCTGTGACACTAGGGTTCTTTTACTCAAAATGGAGACTCACTGTTTCTAATCTGAAACATAAACTAAAGCAATCTTACCTTAACTAAGAAGCTGTACATAGGATGATACTAAGTTTGATACAGAAGATTTCCACAAAGGGTTACTACTCTATTTTTTTGAGCTAAATGAAAATTCCAATTTGTAGTCCACTGATATACATATGAGAGGAGAGAGAGAGAGAGAGAGAGAGAGAGAGAGAGAGAGAGAGAGAGAGAGAGAGAGAGAGAATTTTGCAGCTTGAACTCAGGGCTTGGGCACTGTCCCTGGGCTTTTTACCCAAGGCCAGAACTCTACCAGTTGAACCACAGCTCTACTTCTTTTTTTTAAAAAGATAAGAGTCTCACAGACTTTCCTACCCAGGCTGGCTTTGAACTGTAATTCTCAAATCTCAGCCTCTTGAGTAGCTAGGATTACAGACATGAGCCACAGGATCACAGCTTGAATTCAAGGTTTTTTTAAAACTCAAAGTTTTACACTATAGTTTAAATCTGGATATTAATGGATAGGTCAGGATGACAAGAAGACATAGATTCATTAATATCTATCTGATCTTTGCTGATTGACTTTACCTATTGTTTCTCATGAGTAGCCAAGGACTGTTCATTTTTCCAGAGGAAACAAAAGCATATGTGTATTATTTTTTAAAATCTACATACACATCTTAAAGCAGAACTAGGCCCTTTCATGCATCTCCTTTCTAGGGTCTTCAGTGTTAGGCAACCCAAGCCAGCTAACACCTTGGGGCAAGTCCTTCAGGTTGTCATTTTTTCATTGTTTATTCTAATTAGCAAGACACTAAAATGTGGTAGGAGACTGTATTTGTTAATGAACCTACTTGTTTATCCAGTATCAGTAGAGGGAGCCCAAGAGCTTCCTAGCTTACAAGGGGAAAAAAAAGTTGGCTAGTGCCCATTTTTATGGATAGTTGGAAGAGTGGTTTTTAGTCTCTTAAATCTACTGCCAAAAGTGGTAGATGTTGGTTTCTGGGTATGAGTAGAAGCAAATATAAGCTGAGCCAACACTGGCGCTTTTTTTTTTTTGTAATCATAGATAAAAAACATCGCCATCTGGTGGGATGCAATACAGCCACAGCGCCATTGCTTCCAAATTAAGAGTGTCCCCACTGGTCCTCGGCACAGCAGACGGAGAAGAGTCTGCCACCACCAGCTGGTCTGCCTTCCCAACAAGCGAGCCTAATACAGCTTTTAAGGTTTTGTTTTTGTAAAACTGTCAGGAGGGACTTTTTAGATGGAAAAAGTCCAAGCCAGCAGAAATAATCCAAAGTGATGGTGACAGAAGCATTTGTTATTGGAATAGATGGAGAGAGCCACAGGGTTGAGTGTGTTGTTGGGTTGTGAGAGGCATGAGCTACTCTTACAATTAGTTGACGGTCAAGAGAAGCATATATGTGTGTGTGAGGAATTTCCTCCTCCTATATATAAGCATACATACGTAAGACATTTTCAGTTTTTCTTAGGCCACAATTAAAATCCAATTTGATTAAGTGTACACTTCTTGATCCTGTTTTGGTTTTTTTTTGTACTTTACATTAAGTTTGTACTCAACACAGGTTCTGTATAAATGGACAAGTTTCTCTTTTTGAACAGTTCTTGGGCTCCCTCTGCTGGCACATTATTTGTTAAGAAAGCAATTTATGTTGCTCCCATTCTACAATGTCAGCTATACCAGTTGTTCTTTCAAAACAAATGAAAATAATTTTAGCACTGATATCAAAATTATATTAGGATACAGGATAACAATCTGAGTTATAAAAAAGTTGTATGATAAATTTCAGATCTAATTCATCCTGTGTTAACTTTTCACTTCAAAGACCTGAATTCGGGCTCAGATTCATAAACTCATTTACTCTCTTTAAAGCCAACTTAATCCCAATAGCTCATATTTTAAAAGTACTAATGGTTTTGTCTCTTGATGATATGTTACACAATTCTATTACTAAACCATACTTTCAAAAGCTCCATTCAAAACATCAGAAAAGTGATCAAATAAGAATTACTTAATTTTATTTTTTTCCCATTGGAGGAAGAACCAGTATGATTAAATTAAACTAAGCATGGAGTCTCTTCAGTAACTTCTATTTTCTCCAGATGTCTGACTACTTTTCAAAGCGGTTTCACTTACTCTTTAATCTAAGGCTTCTTTAATCAAAGCCTTCCTTATTAAATGGAGTGAAGCTCATTCTTCAGTAACCAAAGTTTTGGGTTCCATTTACCCCTCATACAAAATTGCACAAGCAAAATTAAGTGTCTAATTTCTTAATTGTTAAAACATCATGCATGATAATAACTAGACATGGTGAAAAGTACAGGACATTTATATCCACTCAACACCTGAGGTCAAGCCTTCCAAAAACAAACCAGTCTAAGTCCTAACAACATTTCCTTGGAGCCTATGAAAAGATGCAGAAGCAGCTAAACAGAGCCTTTCCTTAGGTCCCCAGCCCTAACCCATTTTAAGATCAGGAAAGATGACTCCTCCAATTACTAGAATTACAATATTCCCCAAAGAAAAACAAAATCTACCATCTGCACAGCCTGCAAAGGCTACAGGCTGATAAATATCTCAACATAAAAGAATGATAAAAAAAAAAAAAAACCTGCAAAAAAGCCAGAAGGAGCTGTTCTCACAAAGGAAAGAAAGGAGACTATCCCAACTGCCAAGGCTACTTCAAAAATGTAACTGTGTCTATAGCCACCTAATCTTTGATAAGGGAGCTAAAAAAGTAGAATAGAAGAAAAACAGCCTTTTCAGTAAATAGTGCTGGCAAAGTTGCTTAAACACTTGTAGAAAACTAAAGCTAAATCTTTATATATCACCAGAATCAACTCCAAATGAATCAAAGACCTGGAAGTAAAAGCAGACACCCTAAAAACATTACAGGAGGGAATAGGAGAAATTCTAGGGCTCCTTGCCACAGGCCGAAATTTTCTTAATTAAGACCCAGAAACACAACAAATCAAAGAAAAGTGGGACAAATAGGATTGCATGAAATTGCAGAGCTTCTGCATAGCAAAGGACATAGCTAGCAAGACCAATAGAAAGCCCACGGATTGGGAGAAGATCTTCACTAGCCATACAACGGACAAGGGTCTCATATCTAAAATATACTTGGAACTCAAAAAATTAAATCCCCAACAACAAATCCTCAAAGAAACAATCATTAATAAGTGGGCTAAAGACTTACAGACTTCTCTCAAGGAAATAAAAATGGCCAATAGACACATGAAGAAATGCTCAACTTCTCTAGCTATACAAGAAATGCAAATCAAAACAACATTGAGATTCCACCTTACCCCAGTTAGAATGGCTATAATCAAGAACTCTAATCTAAACAACAGATGTTGGAAGGGATGTGGCCAAAAGGGAACCATATTGCATTGTTTGTAGGAGTGTAAACTTGTTCAACCACGTTGGAAAGCAGTATGGAGGTTCCTCAAAAGACTACACCTAGAGCTCCCTTATGACCCAGCAATCACATTTTTGGGCATTTACCCATGTGATCACAAACAAGGCCATACTGAAGCTACCAGCAAAACTATGTTTATCACAGCATTAGTCTCCATAGTTAAGATATGGAACCAACCCAGATGCCCCTCAATAGATGAATGGATCAAGAAAATGTGGTATACAGTAGAATTCTATGCCTCCATCAGAAAGAATGGCACTGCCCCATTTGTTAGGAAATGGAAAGACTTGGGAAAAATTATACTAAGTGAAGTAAGCCAGGCTCAAAGAAACATAGGTCCCATGGTTTCCCTTATTTGCAATAACTAGTATACGTCTAGGATAATCTTATCAGGCAAGTAGAAAAGGTCAAAAGCTATGCACATATGAGCATATGAGATGGTGCTAAGTGAATTGAATCCCAAGATAGGGACACAAGAGGTTTTATATTTCTTGCTGTTGTTTTCAATGTACTTATAATGTACAATGTGATTATTTTGTTTCTTTTGAATGTTTCCCCCCTCTGATATAACCTGTTTTCACTGTATTTGATTCCAGTGCCCTGCATCTTCTATATACATTTTTCTAATTTGGGGAGGGAAATAACAAAATGCTGAAATAAGGATACAGGTTGACCTGTTGTAACAATGAGATGTATAAGACACTATGTTGAAAACGATCTTTACAACTTTGGGGGTGAAGGGGAAAGGGAGAAGTTGGGGAGGTGGGGAGGGAAGGGATGGCTGAGGAAAAACAAAGGATGGGGGAACAATGCTCAAGAGGAAATGTACTCATTACCTTACTCATGTAACTGTAACCCCTCTGTACACTATCTTTACAATAAAAAATATATATTAAAAAATGTAACTGTGGCCAGGCGCTGGTGGCTTACACCTGTAATCCTAGCTCTCAGAAGGCTGAGATCTGAGGATCGAGGTTCAAAGCCAGCCCCGGCAGGAAAGTCCATGAGACTCTTATTTCCAATAAACCACTCAGAAAACCGGAAGTGGCGCTGTGGCTCAAGTGGTAGAGCACTAGCCTTGAGCTGAAGAGCTGAGGGACAGTGCCCAGGCCCAGAGTTCAAGCCCCATGACTGACAAAAAAAAAAAAGGTAACTGTGGTCTTATTAATGAAAATCAGTGTCTATGACTCTTCTAAAATATAAATAATTCTCCCCAAATTCTGTTGCCACCAAATTGAGTCCCCAAAGACTCATAACATACAATAGTGACTGAAGATAAATAATTTTCTATTGCTCTGATTATTTAAACAAGTATTTAAACAATTAGTTACATGAGTCAGAAACAAAAACAAGAACTGTAGAACTGTACCTTAAGTAAAAATAAAATTAACAATCATTGAAAGTATAAGAAAAACATAGTTAGGAAATAAAATTAAAATTATCTGTATGCTATTTAGCAACAAATTAGCACGATATGTGTATATATTTGAATTTAAGTTGGAGTACCAATTCAGTACTCTAATATGCCAATCAGCCAACGAGGTACTAAGGACTACTAAACACTTCCTTTGGCCCACTGTTTGACAAGTTAAAAAGGACAAGGTCATCATTTTAGGTAATAATGAACAATTTGGCATCAGACTAAGAAATTCATTCCTATAAATAATCAGATGAAACAGAGCAGCAGATTTTTCTCAAAGTAATTATGTCCTAAGTTTCACTGCCCTTGAAACTATAAAACCACGAATAAGGATGATGAAGGCAGGAAAACACAGTCCCAGACCAGTCTGCATCATTTCACTAGAATTTCAAGGTTCCACCCTTAATACCATTGATATTGAGAGCTGGATAATTCTTTGTTGTAAGGATACTTGGCAACATCTCTGGCTTTATCTACTAGATGCCAATGGCACCATCTCACTATATAACAACCAAAACACCTCCAGACATTATCCGAATTGTCCCCAAGGTTACAAGAAAAAAAATCTCTGCTCTAAATATTCAACTACTATGGGAAACATACAAATATACGAGAACTAAGAATCTGAGCAAAATAAAATGAAACCCTAAATAAGAAGAGTTCCAAAATAAAATTACTAACAGAAAGTTTTTTTTGTATGTGAGAACATATTCCAAAAAACTAGCAAAAAGTTTAAATGAAACAATATAGAAATAAAAGAGAGTATAAAATGTATCACCATGAAAAGAATTACTTTTGTGAACTAGCCAACAGGGAACAAAATTATTTTAAAGACTTTAGTAGTCACCTCTCAACAGTAGCATTTTCAGAAAACCAAATACTCAAGCAGTTAACACTCATGAGTAATTAAATTGATAGGGACCATTTCACCATATACCATTTTTATTGTGTTTCACCCCAGTTCGCACTAGAGATAAAAGGCTTTCTAAGAAACAGTAAAGGCTTAGTAAGATGAACCTCTTTCCTCATATTCTGTAAATTAAACAATACAATATTTTGCATACCAATCAGAGGGCTAAAGCTTTCATTTACTCTTGCCAAATTACAATGCAACATGATTTAGTGCAATGCACACCTACAGTTAGGCTATCTCCAATATTAAAAACAAAACAAACAAACAAACAAAATGTAAACTGGGTGCAGGTGGCTCACGCTTTTAATCCTAGTTACTCAAGAGACTGAGATCTGAGGAACACAGTTTGAAGCTAGCCCAGGCAACAAAGTCTAAGACTTTTATTTTCTTATTTCCAATTAATCTTCCTCCTGCCCTCCCTTCCTCCCACTACTTCCTCCCCACCACACACACACACACACACACACACACACACATACACACACACACACATACACACACACACACACACACAGAAGTAGAGGTATAGCTCATGTGGTAGAGCACTAACCTTCAGCAAAACAGCTAAGAGACAATGCCTAGGATCTGAGTTCAAGCCCCAATATCAATCTATATATCAAATTATTAAAAATAAAAACAGCATGAAAACATTTCCATGTTCAGTAAGAAGTCTACTCATCCTAGAATCACTGCAAACTATTAGAATAGCCATAATTATTCACTGTAGAGAAGTAAATTATTTTATTGAGATAATTAAGTCTAAATCACTTTTAGTCACTTTCGGTATTATAATACCTATTTTTATATCTGATACACAATAAGTATTCATATTTATGATGCAAAAGGGATGTATTAATTTTTTAACATATTGGTTAGTAATCAGATCAAGTTAATTTACATATGTATTGCTTTAAACTTTTATTATTTTTTATGGTGAGTGCATTCAAAATCCTCTCTTCTAAGTATTTTAGGATACATAATACATCATTGTTAACTATATTCATCTTAATGTGCCAGGAACTGCAACATCTTAACAAAAAATGCATAAATTCACTTTCAATTGGCTGAAATCAAGAAAAAACAATATTTGTTTTTAAAAATTAGCACTTTCTAGTCTTGTCTTCCCCCTCCCCCATAAAAGTCTTAATTATCAGCATAAATTTGATAGCCAGTGAGTCATGGAAGTTGTTCACCACCTAAATACTACTGAATATCACCTATGAAAATAATTATCACCATTCTTTGGCAAGGATAACAGTGTCAAACATATATATTATGTGTGGACATTAACAAAGGAAGTAAGATCCCGAAAACCAGCGGCAGAAACCTGAGGACATTTATGGATATAAGAGATGCATTACAGTACCTGACAGTCTGTGAGAGCAAGAGGAGTAAGAGAGACCAGGTAAGAGAGCGCTCACGGTGTGAAGGAGGAGCGGGACGCTTTTAGTAGCAGGCAAAGCCTCAGAAAGGTGGACACAGTTGCTGATAGACTGGCTTCGCTTAGCTTCCAGGAGAGATAAAGTAATAATTACATGAGAAGCACATCAAGACCTTTCACTACTTTATTTTTTTTTTCTGGGCTGTCTTGAAATATGTAAAGGAGGTCATTTTAAACTTTAAAGGAAGTCAGAGTAAATGGCAGTATTTAATCAAAACCTCTAAATACAGCCAACTTTCAGTCAGTCTCTGTAATGTCTTAACAGAATGGGCAATCCACAAAGAGTCAATTTTAGTTGGAATGCTTTGTAGATTTAGTCTTCCCTTTTCTGCTGTATATTGGGTCCACATTAAAGTTGTTTATTCAGACAGACATTGTAATTAGATTTCTTTTTTTTCCTTTCCTAAAGGATACACAACAAAAATACTATAGTAAGAGAGCAACAATCTGCCTCAAGATA
Source organism: Dipodomys merriami (assembly GCF_024711535.1). Taxonomy (NCBI): domain Eukaryota; kingdom Metazoa; phylum Chordata; class Mammalia; order Rodentia; family Heteromyidae; genus Dipodomys; species Dipodomys merriami. The sequence continues at coordinate 53,680,845 of NW_027206290.1, read as the reverse complement.
AAAATTCTTCCACAATAAATAATTCAAAAATTGGTTAACTGAGAGCTGACTGTATTCAAAAGCAAATCACTTAGTAAATCATATATCCTAAAAGCTCAAGAACATCTGAAAGTCAAGATAAACAGTAAAAGGCAAAATATCTATGAAACCTATCTTTTTATATCATATTTTATGCTTATAAAACCCATCCCATATTTTTTTGGTATCAACATTATGATCCACTTAAGATTTTTAATCACTGAAAAAATAAAATAAATAGTTTGGAAGTGGAGAGACAAGGAAGAGTTCATACTTCATATACATAAAATCACAATCAATAAAATTGAGTTTACCTTTAAAACAAATCATAAGGCTTTCTTTGTTGTTGTTTTATTATTAACATACCTTTATTTGACATTGAAGTAAAACTACTAATGGTAGTAGCACATTTGTAAAAGGTAGCCCAAGCTTTTTACAAGTTCTTCTATGAGAATTTCCAGTACTGATCAATGTATATGAGGTAATAAAGGGCAACTTCAATGTAAGTATCAAACTGACTCAGCTGCTAAAAGCTTTGTTCATCTCTCAGTATGTCAGAGACTTTTCATTTCAGTGTTGTTTAAAAACCTTTCCTTTATAAATCAAACAATTGTTCATTCTTCCAATGATCACTGATCACAACAATTTTTTGGAATTAGGGATTGAACTTACTCAGAGCCAAGTTTTTGCCTTAGTTTTATTTTTCAGATAGCATCTCACTTCTGCCTAGAGTGGCCTCAGACCATGTATCCTACTACCTCCACTTCTTACTGTAACTGGGATGACAAGTGTACACCCAGCTTCTTTTTTTTTTTTTGAGATGTGGTCTAACTTTTGCCTGGGCTGGCCTCAAACCATGACCCTTCCTATCTCTGCCTCTCTTATAGCTGGGATTAAAGGCATGTGCCATCATGCCTGTCCCACCAGACACTTTAGATAATAAAATATTGGATGTCTTATGTGGAAGTTTAATCCTTTTTTATTGTTTTATATTTCAGAAAATATGAGAACAATAGAACTCTTACCCATTCATACTTAGGTTTGTCTTCTATTTAAAACTCCTTTCTTAAGTATATTTTCAATTTAAAAAAATGTCATTACTCTGTAACTACATTTTCCTAATGTCATCACAAGTAGTATTTTCTCTACCCAACTGAAATTAGTGAGCCTAATTATTATATGATAATCTAAAACTACCCTCTTACTATGATTATGAAAATAACGTTACTTTCTATTGAATCTTCCATAACAATCATTGCTGCCTTAATGATTATTGCTAATTACTCTTTTCAGCTTCAGAAGCTATTGTGCTCTCATAAAAAAAAGTAGCCTCTTCGCAAATAAAACTCTACCATCAAACTATTCTATGTTTTCTAAAAGAAGAAAAGGAAAGCTACTATACCACATAAAAATGAACTATATCTCTTGCTGCTCTTTTCTAGCTCTCTGCTCTCTCTCTGTTCTTTTCTAGCTCTCCCTGCTCTCTGCTCCCTTTCTGCTCTTTCTGCTCTTCTCTCTGCTCTTTCCTCTCTCTTTTTTCTCTTTCCCAGCTCTCTCTCTTTCCCAGGCCTTTCCCAGCCACGTGGAGTGCCAACTTTGCCTGGTCCCAGCAGGTCTACTGAATAAACCTACCCCTTACCTGAAAAAAAAAAAAAAAAAAAAAGAACTGTGTAAGTAGGATGCGGGCAGCTCATGCCTTCAATCCTAGCTACTCAGGAGGCTGAGATCTGAGGATTGGGATTTTTTAAGCCAGCCTGAAGCCAGCCTGGGCATGCAAGTCTGAGACAAAACTACCCCCTAAAAGCCAAAAGTCAAGCTGTGGCTCAAATGGTAGAGCAAAAGAAGCTCAGGGACAATGCCCAAGCCCTGAGTTCAAGCCTTAGGACCAGAACAACAAACAACAACAACAACAACAACAAAACAGAAAAAAAATCATGTAATTTGAGGGTAGGGATAAAAGGGGGAAAATGAGGGAGGATGAAAAAAGGGAGAACACTGATGAAGAAGCATTTAACCTGATTTATGGAATTGTAACCTCTTTGTACTACAACTTAATAGTTAAAAAAAAAATAAAACAGAGTCTGGGTATGGTGGTATATACCTATAATCCCAGCTATTCAGGAGATAAAGATAAGGAGGATCACAGTTTAAAGCTAGCCAGGCCAAAAACTAGTGAGACCTTCATCTCAACAAGTAAGTTGGGCCTATGGTACTAGAGGCCAGTAGTCTTAACTACTTGGAAGGGGATGGTAGGAAGACTGTGTGGTCCAAGGCCAGCCCTGGGGGAAAAAAGCCCTACAGCCTATCTGAATAACAGCTTTAAATGAGAATGGTTAGAAATAGGAAAAATAAGAGAGGACTTCCACAGCAAGCACAAGGCCTTCTATTCAAATTATAGTACTGACAAATGAGAGTACTAAACAAAATCACTGATGTTTAGTCCATGTACATTATTTTCATAAAATAACGTCATTAAAATTCCAAAAACAATTTGTTGTATTAGTATCAGGACATATAATATTTTATAATTACAAAATGTAATAAGAAGTAATGCACATATATATCCTAACATATATGTGTAATAGCCATAAAATAATAGATTTGCCCAATTATATTCATTACCAAAAGTAATTGCTCCATTTTTAAAAAATTTAACTAATCTTACAAAAACCAACCTCAATTTTTTTTTTTTTGGGGGGGGCAGTCAGTTGAACTCGGCCTGGGCACTGTTCCTGAGCTCTTCAGCTCAAGGCTAGCACTCTACCACTTGAGCCACAGCGCCACTTCTGATTTTCTGATAGTTTATTGGAAATAAGAGTCTCATGGACTTTCCTGCCTGGGCTCACTTTTAACTGTGATCCTCAGATCTTAGCCTCCAGAGTAGCTAGTATTATAGGTGTCAGCACTGATCTCTGGCTAACCTCATGATTGGTTTGTTTTGTTTTGTTTTAGTAGGTCATGGGGCTTGAACTCTGGGTCTGGGCGCTATCCCTCAGCTCTTCAGCTCAAGGCTAGCACTCTACCACTTGAGCAACAGCACTACTTCCGGTTTTCTGAGTGGTTTATTGGAGATAAAAGAGTTTCAAGGCTTTTCCTATCCAGGCTGGCTTTGAACAGAGATCCTAAGATCTCAGCCTCCTAAGTAGCTAGGATTACAGGCGTAAGCCACTGGGGCGCCCCCTCTAAACTCATGATTTTTAAGTATATATTCTACAAAAACCTTTATAGGATTTTCAAAAGTTCTTGTTTTTCCATTGTTGTGCCATCTCTGATCCTGAGAGCACTGATAGACATAACTTCACTGCCATAATTACTCTGAATTCTGTTGGCTTAAAATATCTGTTGAAAATTAAGATGCCACCGCTTATAAGGCAAAATTTTATCCAAATACTGGCACATGAAATATACGTAATGCACATAATATACTGTCATTAACATGTGAGAATAAACTTTAAAGTATTTTGAACCATGAAATTAGTTTTAATTGGGACTCAAGGTTAGTGAGGACAGCAAGAAGTCTGGGAAGCTCAGGCAGGATGGCCTCTTTGCCACAAACTTTTGATTGCTTTCTTTGAAGGATCCAGTGGTAGAAGAAAGGATCTTTTAGCATTGGAACTAGAAGGCAAATGAATGAATGAACATCTTCAAAAGCTACTTGTCAGAAATAGTGTCTGTCTTCAAAGAGAGAACAAAGAAAAACAAGAAATGAAATAGGAGGTGCAAGTAAATGCATTGATAATTTACCAGCAAATACCACAGAGAAAACAGGATTTTAAACCACCTACATTAGGCTTTTAGTAAGCACTGAAAATGGTAGGCTGGAACAAATCTTTGTCTTAGGATAAAAAGATAACATGCTTTTCTGAAGGCAGAATACTGACTACCAGCTGTACTTACATGGTATCACTGATGAGAAAAACTACAGGAAAGTGATATATAGTTGTTTTAAACCTAAATCATGGGAGTAAAAAAGATTAACTACAATATAAAAGCACTTTTTAGAAGATTTCTATTTTTAATTTTAGGAGTAAAATGTAGCAAAGCAGTCTGATTAATTGGAAGTAATCCTGTTCATTCAAATGTTATGAAGATAATTTCTACAGACATGTAAAGCTCAAAATTTCAAAGCAAAACAAAAAAGAACACATCTCTATACTTTCTTTTTTTTCATTTCATTTTATTTTATTGTAAAGATGCTGTACAAAGAGGTATAGCAAGGTAATAAGTACATTTCCGGTCATCTTCTTTTTCTTTGTCAGAACTGGTTACCACATACTTTTAACATTAACACTGCTTGGCAACAACAATGATGCAACTCACAGTGCACTTGTCAGGAATCTGTTTTCTTTAAGGTCAAAACAAAGCCTCTCTTTTCTCTATTTTGCAAATATCTCAATGTTAACACTTTAAATTAACAACAGAAGATGTAGAAATAAATAGAATATTTAAGAATAAATATAAAAAACTATGATTTGAAAAGTAAACAGAAGAGAAAGTTGAAAAGATAAAGTGACAGTTCACTTAATAAAAGGTTGAATATTTAAAAGGTCTAAAGTATTAAGTATAAAGCCTATTACTTAATAGAAGGTCTAATACTTAAATAAAGGTCTAATATTTAAATTCTAAGTTGAATTTCAAACAAAGTTTGTCCTGTGAACTCATATTAGATAATAATTAGCTCTTTCAGAAGTAATTAAATAAATGTTTACCAGATGCTTTTTGACGAACAATATTTCTTGCCTTCTCAACTCCTGGGGCTCCAGATGTGGTAGCACTCCTAAATCGCATTGGCTCAGTCACATCTGGGTGGCTCCGCCAGCTGAGAGAAAAGGATCTCCCCACTGTGGTCCCTTTCTGAGAATCTAAAACACAACCTGAAAAAGAATAAGGAAAGTAAAAAAGGTCCAACAAGTGAGAGAATGAAATTCAAAAATAATACAAAATTCTATTTTGGGAAATCTACAAAACAATACAGGATTGCAATCTGAGATTCAACTTTTTTCCTATTGCTTTAGTCAATTATTTCAATGAAAGGTTAAATACCCAAAAGAAACACATAAGGAAGAAGAAAGGGTGGCTTTCTGCACAAGAATTATGTACTAGGGACAGCCACCTGTGACTTGTTTCCGGGTTCCTCTGTCTGTTTTGTGTTGTTTTTTTTTTTTCCAACAAATGCACTTTATTTTTTTTTATTTTTTATTGTAAAGATACTATACAGAGGGTTACAGTTACATGAGTGAGGTAATGAGTACACTTCCTCTTGAACATTGTTACCCCCTCCATTGTTTTCCCCCTACCATCCCCTCCCTCCCATCCTTCCCCGAGGTTCTTTTTTTTTTTTTTTGATTGTGATTAAGTGATTACATAATTTCCAGAATTTCACAGTATTGTGGAATAATGATGCTCATTTAAAGTCACAAGTTCATTCTAACTTTCCTGGAGCAAATTTTCTATCACAGTCTATAACATATAACGGTGTTCACATGTTATACACCATACATGTGATCAGCAGCATGGGAATATTTAGTAGTCGTTCGACCAGATGAGTGGGAGTTCTTTGTTTCTTAAGTCCTGTTTTGTCGTATCACCTAACATTTTGGATTTAGCATCCACTTATCAGGGAGACCATGTACCATTTGTCTCTTCGTTCTTGGCTTACCTCGCTCAACATGATTCCTTCTAGCTCCCTCCATTTCCCTGCAAATGCCATTATTTTGTCATTTCTAATGGCTGCATAATATTCCATTGTGTATAGATACCACAATTTTTGGATCCATTCATCTGTGGTGGGGCATCTGGGTTGTTTCCATATCCTAGCTATTGTGAACAGTGCTGCAATAAACATGGAGGTACACGTGTCCTTGTATATTGGTTCCTGTTGTTCAGGGTAGATGCCTAGAAGTGGTATGACTGGGTCGTAAGGGAGGTCAATCTTTAGCTTTCTAAGGACCCTCAAGACTGCTTTCCAAAGTGGTTGTATGAGTGTACATTCCCACCAGCAGTGTAATAGGGTTCCTCTTTCTCCACATCCCCTCCAGCATTTGTCGTTGGCTGATTTGTGGATGTGGAACATTCTGACTGGGCTAAGGTGGTATCTCAGGGTTGTCTTTATTTGCATTTCCTTCACCACCAGGGATGATGAACATTTCCTCATGTGTTTCTTTGCCATTTTTATTTCTTCATTTGAGAAGTCCCTCTTTAGTTCCCTTGCCCATTTAGTAATTGGTTTGTTAGGTTTGGGAGGGATTAGTTTCTTGAGTTCCCTGTATATACAGGATGTTAACCCCTTGTCTGATATATTGCTGGTAAATATTTTTTCCCAATTAGTTGGTTGTCTTTCTAGCTTGGTTGCGATAGCTTTATCTGTGCAGAAGCTTTTTATTTTAAGGTAGTCCCATTTGTCGAGTCTCTCTCCAACTTGTTGTGACCCTGGGACTCTGTTCAGGAAGTTCCTTCCTGTGCCTATTAGTTCAAGTGTCTCTCCTACTCTGTCCTGCAGTAGTTTCAGAGATTCAGGTTTAATGTTAAGGCCTTTGATCCATTTTGAGTTGATGTTGGTGCATGGTGATAGGCTGGGGTCCACTTTTAGTTTTCTGCATGTGGCTGCCCAGCTTTCCCAGCACCAGTGGTTGAAGAGGCTGTGTTTCTTCCATTGTATGTCTTTGGCTCCTTTGTCTAATATCAGCTGGCTGTAGGCCTGTGGATTTATTTCTGGATCTTCTATTCTGTTCCATTGGTCTTCGGGTCTGTTTTTGTGCCAGTACCATGCTGTCTTTGTTATTATAGCTCTGTAGTAGAGTTTGAAGTTCGGCATGGATAGCCCTCCCATATTGTCTTTATCCCCTAGAATTATTTTGGCTATTCTAGGTCTTTTGTTGTTCCATATGAATTTTTGGACTGTTTTCTGTATTTCAGTGATGTACGTCATTGGGATTTTAATGGGAATTGCGTTGAATTTGTATATTAGTTTTGGAAGTATTACCATCTTTACTATATTAAGTCGGCTTATCCAGGAGCATGGGAGGTCTTTCCATTTCCTAGTGTCTTCTGCAATTTCTTTCTTTAACTTTTTATAGTTCTCATTAAATAGTTCTTTTACATCTTTGGTTAGGTTAATTCCTAAATATTTTATTTTTGGGGAGGTTATTGTGAATGGGGTTGCTCCTTTTATTTCCCTCTCTTCCTGTACATTATCAGTGTACAGGAAGGCAACTGATTTTTGTGGGTTTATTTTGTATCCTGCTATTTTGCCGAAGTGATTTATGATTTCTAAGAGTTTGGGGATGGAGTTTTTGGGATCGTGGAGGTATAGTATCATGTCGTCTGCAAAAAGGGATAGTTTAACTTCTTCATTCCCTATGCGGATCCCTTTAATGTCTTTTTCTTGCCTTATTGCCCTGGCTAAGGGTTCTAGGACTATATTGAAGAGGAGTGGAGACAGTGGGCATCCTTCCCTTGTTCCTGATTTTAGGAGAATTGGTTGTAGCTTTTCCCCATTAAGTATAATATTGGCTATTGGTCTGTCATAAATGGCTTTTATTGTTTTTAGAAATGTTCCTTCTATTCCTATTTTCTCCAGAGCTTTTAGCATGAATGAATGTTGAATTTTATCAAAGGCCTTTTCTGCATCTGTGGCGATAATCATGTGATTCTTGACCTTGGCTCTGTTGATATGTTGGATTACATTTATTGACTTACGTATGTTAAACCATCCCTGTGTCTCTGGGATGAAGCCTACCTGGTCATAGTGTATTATTTTTTTATGTGTTTCTGGATTCTGTTAGCTAGAATCTTGTTAAGGATCTTTGCATCTGTGTTCATCAAGGAGATTGGCCTGTAATTCTCCTTTTTGGTTGGGTCTTTGCCTGGTTTGGGGATGAGTGTAATATTGGCTTCGTAGAATGAGTTTGGGATAGCTCCCTCCTTCTCTGTTTCTCTGAAGAGCTTGAGGAGTATGGGTATTAGTTCTTGTTTAAAGGTCTTACAGAATTCTGCTGTGAATCCATCTGGTCCTGGGCTTTTTTTTGTTGGAAGACTTTTGATAGCTTCCTGTATCTCATTATAGGATATTGGCTTATTTAATTGGTTAACTTCTTCTTTGCTCAGTTTGGGCAACTTGTATTTCTCTAAAAATGCATTCATTTCTGCCCAATTTTCTTCCTTTAGAGAGTATAGCTTTTGAAAGTAGTCTGTTAGAATTGTTTGGATATCTTGGGTACGTGTTGTGATGTTTCCCGTGGCATCCCTAATCCTATTAATATGGGTTTCCTCTCTTCTTTTTTTAATTAATCTAGCCAACGGGCCATCAATTTTGTTTATTTTTTCAAAGAAACAGCTTTTTGTTTGGTTTATTTTGGTTATGGTTTTCTGATTTTCTAATTGGTTAATCTCTGCTCTTAATTTGGTTATCTGGCTTCATCTAGTAGCTTTAGGTCCCATTTTTTCTTGTTTTTCCAGCTGTTTTAATTGCAACATGAGATTATTTACTTGGTCTGTCTCCATTCTCTTGATGTGGGCACTGAGGGCAATAAATTTGCCCCTCAGGACTGCTTTTGCTGTGTCCCACAAGTTTCTTTGTGAGGTGTTTTCATTTTCATTGAGTTGTAGGAAATGCTTTATTTCTTCTCTGATCTCTTCTGTTACCCAGGCATTGTTAAGGTGTGTGCTGTTCAATTTCAATGTATTAGAGAAATTTCTGCAGTATGCTTTGTTATTGAGAACTAGCTTGATTCCACTGTGGTCAGATAGGATACAGGGGATTATGTCGATACCTTTGTATTTGCTTAAGTTCCTTGCATGAACTATGATATGGTCTATTTTGGAGAAAGTTCCGTGAGCTGCTGAGAAGAATGTGTACTGTGTTGTTTTAGGGTGAAATACTCGGTAGATGTCAGTTAATTCCTCTTGAAGTATGGCCTCTCTTAATTCGGTGGCTTCTTTGCCAATCCTCTGGTTGGTAGACCTGTCCTTTGGTGAGAGTGGTGTGTTAAAGTTTCCTAGTATTATCGTATTGGGATCTATTTTATTCTGTAAGTTTGAGAGCATTTGTTTCACATATCTGGGTGCACCAATATTTGGGGCATATAAATTGATGATGGTTATATCCTCCTCTTGGATTGTTCCCTTTATTAATATGTAGTGTCCGTCCTTGTCTTTCTGTACTGATTTTAATGAAAAGTTTATTTTGTCAGATATCAGGATAGCTACACCTGCTTTCTTACTGGGGACATTTGATTGGTAGATCCTTTTCCACCCCTTCACTCTGAGTTTGTTTGTATGTTTGGCTGAGAGGTGGGTCTCCTGAAGGCAACAGATGGATGGGTCTTGTTTTCAGATCCAGTCCTCAGTTCGTTTTCTTTTAATTGGCGAATTCAGCCCATTTATATTAAGAGAAAGTATAGAGAGATGCATTGTTGTCCCTGCCATTCCGTTTTCCTAAGTTTTTCTTCTTTCCTTTCCTCCTGTGCTTGCTCAGTAAGACTTCGAGTAACGCCTGTTTGGGGCAGGTCCCAGTTCCTGGTTGCTTTCTTCAGGTTGTGTCCCCCCTCTTAGAATTCTTTGTAATGCTGGATTAATGTTTATGTATTCATTTAGTTTTTCTTTGCTATTAAAAGTTTTCAGTTCTCCATCGAATGTGAATGCTAGCTTTGCCGGGTATATTAGTCTGGGTTGGCAGTTATTGGCTCTCAGGGCTCGTATGGTGCTTTCCCAGGCTTTTCTTGCATTCATTGTTTGTGTGGAGAGATCTGCAGTGATTCTAATTTTTTTCCCGTTGTAGTATAGCTCCTTCTTCATTTTTGCTGCATGCAGGATTGTTTCCTTATTATTCAGATCTATCATTTTTACTATAATGTGTCTAGAAGTGTTTCTCCTGGGATCTTGCTTGTTGGGTGTTCGATAAGCTTCTGTGATGTAGTTAAGATGGTCATTTTTGAGGTGGGGAAAATTTTCATTGATTATCTTGTTAAGTAGGTGTTGCATTCCCTTGCTCTGGAATTCCTCACCTTCGTCCACTCCGATTATGCGAAGGTTAAATTTCTTGGCATTATCTGCTTGCTCTTGAATTTCCCTTTGGTTTAATTTGAGTGATTTTTCTATATCGGTCACTTTTTGGTCCAGTTGGTGTATTCTGTCTTCTGTATCTGACACTCTACCTTCCATTTCATTCACTCTGTTGACCGTGGCTTCTATTGTGGTTTGCACGGAGGAAATGGATCCCTTTATGGATTCAATGTTGGTTCTCAGAGTACTGATCTCAGTATGTATTACCTCTAATTTGGCGTTTATCTCACTTCTTACTGAGGTTTGTGCAGCTTCTATTTTTGCATCCAACTTTTGTTTGATATCCTGTATCTCTTTTGATAGTTCATCCTTGTGCTCTTTCAATTTCTGATCAATTTCTCGCTTTATTTCTTGAGTCATTGCCTCCAGCAACCCTTGGATGTAGCTTTTGTCTTCCATTCCTGCTTTGCTCCCACTGGGGCTCTCCCCTGCATGGCTGCTGTCTTTTGAGGTGAGCTTGCTGGGTGGTGCTAAACCTTGTGATTTTTCTCTGTGATTTTTGCATGGGGGTTCAGGAGACTGCTCTGCAATTTTGTTTTGGTGTGTCTGTCTTTGCTTGGTTGCTGATTCTGTATTGGTAGAGAGAGTCTGTGCCTGATCTGGGTTCTGTTGGGAGCCTATTTCCAGCTGCTATTCTGACCTACTTAGGATTCTCAGCTCTCTGCTGTAGATTGCTGGCAATTCCTGCCTTTGGAAGAGTTGAGCAGCCTAGACTGCTTGTGTTTGCTCCTATGGGTGCTCTTGGGAAGATCAGATGCTCTGGATGCACCCTTCCAAATACTGGAATCTGCTATGGGCTCCTGATGTGTTTTTGTTTGTTTGTTTATTTGGGGCTGGTTGTGGGCTTGAACTCTAGGTTTGGGTGCTGTCCCTCAGCTCTTCAGCTCAAGGCTGGCACCCTACCATTTGAGCCACAGCACCACTTCTGACCCTTTTTGCTTTTGTGATGCTGAGGAGTCAGATCCAGGACCTCATACATCCAAGACTATCACTCTACTGCTGAGCCGCCTTATCAGCCTGAGCTCCTGCTTACTATCAGGTGCTGGCAGCCTGTGTTGCCCAATTCCCAGCCTAGGGTATATGGGTGGAGTTTTGGTGGGGTTTGGGCTTCTCTTGTCCTGGGACTCCAGGTCTTTTGTTGTCACAGGCGTGCTTCTCGGGGAGTGCTGTTTCCTGATTTTCTCCCCTCTGTTGAGGCGTATGCTCAGCTTTTTACTTCAGTTGGGAGGAGTTGGTTGTGTTGTTCAGGCGCCGGATCCCCGGGCCTGGTTCCGGCCCCAGCCTAGAGCACACTCGTTAGGCCTGTGCTGATGTGTATACCACCTAGGTTATGCAGCCTGGAGGACACAGTTCAAATTTCTTCTACTGTTGGTAGTCTTGACCCAGGGGCGCTGTTCCTGGATTGGGCATTTAAGCTCCCTTCCAGGGGCACTCTTGCTCTGGCCTGGCCAGCGGAGTGTGCTCCATGGGCTGGTGGAGCTCTCGAACAGTTCCCAGTTTTAGTGGGTCCTGTGGTCCGGGTATTGGGGTAGGGAGTCTAGGTCAGGGTCTGGGGATTCCCTCCAGCTCTGGTCTCCCTTGAGGGATATACTGTCCCCTGTGGGGTACTCACCCTGGAGCTGGTTGTTTCTGTGTGGTGTAGGTCATCAGTTGTTGCAATCCGAGTTCAGTTGGGGTGGTTGCAGGCTGGGCTGGGCGGTAGTGGCTCTGTATGATTCTTTTCTGTCTCTGCCTCTATCGAAGCTGTCGGGTCCACAGTGTCCACGCTCAGGCGGCTTCTTCGCGGGTTGTAGAGATCCGGTGGGTCTGACGCCGGAGCCTCAGGCAGCTTCTGCGCTGGTGATCTGCAGGCAGCCCCCTGTGCCTCTGGGACCCAGGCGGCCCCCGCCAGGTCCTTGTGATCACTAACGGAAGGGTCTAGTGCCTCAGGCGGCTTCTGCACGGGTGGTCTGCAGACAGGTCCCTTTGTCGTGCTGCTGGTGCTGGGCGGCTTTGGCAGGATGGAGCCTCTCTGCTCGGGTGGAGAGTGAGGGGTGGGGGTGAGATCCTCGTGGAGACTTCCGGCTGGTAGGTTTCTCTGTTCCTGGCGATCAGTTGTTCTGCAAACCGGTACAGGTGGCCCCCTGTGTCTCTGGGGCTCCGGCAGCCCCCACCCGGCCGGCTGGCCGGCGGCTTGGCGCACTGCCACGCGGCCAGTAAAGGTTGGGGGAGGAGTCTTTGCTCTTCTCTGTTCTGAAATTCTTCTTTTCCTCTCTTTCTTTTTTTGTTATTATCCTGAGTATTCGTCTGAGTATTCCTGAGTATTTTCTCTGAGTATTCGTCTTTTTGTTGTTGTCGGTCTCTTGGGGAGATTAAGCGTTGGAACTTGAACTCTCTTTTTGGTTGGGGAGAGCTGTGGCGTTTCCCTACTGCCCCGTCGCCATCTTGGTCCCCCCTCCTGTTTTGTGTTTTTACTAGTTTAGTGCTTAGCAGTTAGGTATTTCTATAGTGAATATTTACCTTTTAACAATTAAAGTGATATAAAACTATCTGTCATGCTCATTTTAAAAATAATTTGTTCTGGGAGCTGGGAAGGTGGCTCAGTGGTAGAGTGCTTGCCTTGTGTGCATGAGGCCCTGGGTTCGATTCCTCAGCACCACATATGCAGAAAAGGCCAGTAGTGGTGCTGTGGCTCAAGTGGTAGAGCGCTAGCCTTTAGCTAAAAAGTTGAGGGACGGTACCCAGGCCCAGAGTTGAAGCCCAACAACTGGCAAAAAAAAAAAAAAAAATTGTTCTGTACCATTCTGAAAAGTGTTTGCCTTCCTAATACTCATCTATTATGTCTTCACAGATCAGTTTGCACAATGGGTATGGGGAAAATATTGGATGGTGGTGGTGGTGGTGGTGGTGTGTGTGTGTGTGCGCACATGTACATGTGTGTTTAACCTGGAGGCAGGGAACATAATTTGAGTAAGCAAAGTATTATCTTCCATTTTAGCTCTTCCATATTCTACACTAGAAGGTCTCCTTAGACTGGTTAAACTCTTCTTCTGGACTGAGAATTGCTGTCTTAGACAGGGCCTATATTTGAAAGTACCTTCAGCCTCTCAGGTCCTGGTTTAGGGAGAGGCTCAGAGCTGTGAAAAGGGATAAGGCAGTAAGGGCCCAAGCTCTTGACTCCCTGTCTTATTTTAATGACAAATACCACCTAATTTATGTTTTTTCAAAAGGGGTTCTGTTCAGCTTCAACTGGAAAGGGGAAAAAAATAAAAGGACTTGCTGCTAAAAATAAGTTAGGAAATCATTACATTGCACAGTGTAAATCTAAACTGTTCCACTGGAATGCCAGTGGCTTCTTTGTTTTGACTTCTTATGCATTTGCTTTTATTAACTGTGGCTTTAGCAAGCCATCCTCAGGCTACAATGAAGACATAACAGACTAAATCTCACACACACACACACACACACACACACACACACACACACACACACACACACACGTCCGACATGTGGCTTGTTCAATCCCTTATGAAATGTCATGCACTAATAATGGGTTAGATATATAAATATTCATTCATCAGTCTCATTGCAATTGTAAAAATCCCAAAGAGTGGAAATACCTTTGCCTCGCTGCTTCTTTTCCTTTTGCTCACTTAATTTATCCAGAGGTAGATTTGTCAACTCAACTCCATAAACAGTTCTTGCAAGGACTGCGGTCAAAGAGTCCATGATGTTGGCCCACTCATTGATAAGTTCCTCCCATTCAGTGAGGGATGACAGTACACCAAGAAAGTCATCCCATAGCTCCCGAGAAATGTACACACAGAGGTTTGCTCGGATCCAAGCCACAATGAGCGTCTAAAACCAACAAGCAACAGAGAATTCAATTGGAAAAAAAGATAATTTTTAACAAAATATTTCAAGCTGTATTTAAAAAGTAAGTTTTAAAATTAAAAAGTTAGCCAGGTGCTGGTGGCTCATGCCTATACTCCTAGCTACTCAGGAGGCTAAGATCTGAGGATAGCGGTTCAAAGCCAGCCCAGCCCAGGCAGGAAAGGCCGTGAGACTCATCTCCAATTAATCACCAGAAAACTGGAAGTGGCGCAGTTGCTCAAGTGGTAGAACACTAGCCTTGGGCTGAAGAGCTGAGGAACAGTGCCCAGGCCCAGAGTTCAAGCCCCATGACCGACAAAAAATTAATTAATTAATTAAATTTAATTAAAAAGTAGTTTGGGATGATGTTTTTCCTAATCATGAACAATTATTATTAACTCAGCAAAATAGTTATCACTATGAACAGTTATCAATCCAATATTGCTTAGAGCATGAGGCTGGTCCTGGCTATATTTAGTAAGAAGACAAAGCCTTCTACAACTACTCTGGCTTTCCTGACTCAGTTTTTGCTTTCACTCACCACAGTTGCCACTTCAAACATCATCCGTTATAGATGAACATTCAACCTACTGTTTCCTCTTGATTTTTAGCAGATGGGCTCATTGTAAACTTAGAAATAAGAAAGCCTTCAATCTCAGCCTGCAAGACCAGCATGCTTATCTGGATTCAACCAATATAATTGCCTCTACTTACATTCTGGATCTCATCCTCATAATCTTTACCTTCTGTTAACTCTTCCATTCTCATCCACAAAGCAGATTCATCCTCTAGGTAAAGCCCTCTTCTTTCTCTTTCACAATCAAACTATTTTTTTTCTTTTCATTTTTTTTTTTTTTGTCATCATGGGGCTTGAACTCTGGGCCTGGGCACTGTCCCTGTGCTCTTCAGCTCAAAGCGAGTGCTCTACTGCTTGAGGCACAGCAATACTTCTGGTTTTCTGGTGGTGTATTGGAGATAAGAGTCTCATGGAGTTTCCTGCTCGGGCTGGCTTTGAACAGTGATCCTCAGATCTCAGCCTCCTGAACAGCTAGGATTACAGGCGTGAGCCACCAGCGCCCGGCTTTTTCAAAGTCAAACTTCTTAAGAGACTGTTCCATACTCACTCTATCTCTCAGCCAACTGACTGCTCCTGCTTTTCCCCTTCTGGCACCTTTCCACCTTCTGCCTAGGTTCCAATCTCTATTCGCCAGCCACATTATCCTTAATACTGTGACTCTGAGACCAGCGCAGATCTCTTTGCTCACTTCTTTTCTAACCACTTGCCTACTAATGAACTCAGCTTAAACAGCCACCAACACCTATCACATAGATAAGAGTGGGAAGAATTTAATGTGCTTCCCTAAGGTTCTCCCTAAGGTTCTCTACTCTTAATTTTTGTAGTTTTGCCTCTAACTCCCACTGATTCTTCAAGTTACAACTGGGACATCACATCATCCAAGGTGTCCTAGACAAATTACAGATTTTTTAAAAAGGTTTTTTTTTTTTCTTTAATATAGGCACAGAAAAAATTGAGAGGTAGGTATTATGAAGTCTAATCAGGCAGGCCTGCTCTGACTACTTCAAAAGTAATATTTAAAGTGACTATTCTATAATATAGTGTTCTTCATGTTTACTATACTTTGTAAAAGGGTAAAAAGGTCAAAATACAATTAAAATAGGTGTATCAAGTTATGATACATGAACAAATTTTCAAAACTAACAATAGCATGAAAGAAAACTGTGAAATAAGTGAGATGCTAGAATAATACTAATTACTATAATGCCTATAATACTAATTACTCAGGAGACTGATACATGAAAAACAACAGTTTGAAGCCAAATCAGGCAGAAATGTCTGTGATTCCATCTCCAATTAACCAGAAAAATGCTGGAGTCATGAATAAAGTTGTAGTGTACTAGATGTGAACAACCAAGTTGAGAGAGAATGTAAGGCCCTGAGGTCAAATCCCTGGTACCAGAATAAAATAATTATATTGATTACCACTTAATTTAATAGGCATTTTAACTATGACTAAAATAGCAGGTTCTGTCTATTCATTTTTACACTCTTGTTTTCAAAAGCAGCTTAGTATTATCATAAAGTACATGAATAGTCTTCCTCTAATAGTAAATACTTATTTATTTATAAATGTTGATGTATTACATTATTACATCAGTAAATACAATCTTAGCAGAGTAAGAGGAAAGAGTGGAGACTAGTAAATTAACCATGACTCAGCCTCACATTTGTTTGTGGCATCAGCTTCAAGAGCAAAATCAGAATGATGTCTTGGTATAATAAAGTACTCTATTTTGGGAGTCTTGTTTTGGCTTCATTTTATTGACTGATTTATAAAACATGAAATCAGAAATTAACTTCCTGTAGTTTATAAAATTCATTCTTCCCAATATTGCAAACATGTATGAAGATCTGCTGAATCCTCAGCACAATTCACCCTAGCATTTGCACAAAGCAAAGTCATGAAGGACAAGTGGAGTGGGGCAGGGGGTAAATGTGGCACCTCTGGACATCAACAGAGGGTAGGTACCCTTTTAATCAATTGCCTCTTTCTAAAAAGAAAGCAGGAGATGAGAGCCCCAGCTCAAGTTGTAACACTAACTTAGTTTAAGACCTGCAGCAAGTCACTTGACTTTTCTGAAGTCACAATTAAAAAGCAAAGAGATAGATAAAGGCACCTCAACATTTCTCCAGCACTGACACTGAATGCTTAATCAGATACAGCTTAGCACATAAGCTGCATGAAAAGAATATTTTGCTTCATAAATCTCTGTCTTATGTACATTTGTTTACCAACCACTTCCTTCCTCCACAGCAAGACCAGAGTTTCCTGACATACCTTTGGAGCCTCAGTTCTTATTAGTAATGACAATAGATTAAAACATCATTAAAGCAATAACCATTATCTGATACATATGTAAAATGGAGTCAAATTCTACCATTATTTGAAGAAAGTTTTCTAACCTAGATTATTTATTGGCAGAGAAAAATACACACTAAGGAAAAAAGTACCCTTGTATTTAAAAGGATAATGACAACTTAAAACTTCTTGTCCCCTTTAGTAGATGCCTGTATAAAAATATCAAGTACCTAGCCATTTCAGACATTTTATCCATGTGACAAATAAATTACAATTAGATAGCACTTGTTCACTCTAGTGTGGCACCAAGATAGTACCCACTTCACAGCCTGCCCATTCTATTCAGAGCACTGCCATATTCCCCCTCTAGGATCTTACACAAAGACATGGGAAGTCAACAGATGATTCTAAATCCCACTCTGTGTCCCATGACAACCCTAAATTACAGGAAGAGAGTCCTCTCTTGATTATGGCAGATCAGAGGAAAGAAAGGTGAAGTGGTATGTTCAAGGCCAGATATTCAGAAACTGCCAAATCTGGGATCACAATCAGGATCAATCAAAAAACAAAAAGGTTAATCCTTCTTTCACTATTCTGTGGTTAGTCCTAAATGTAAGCAACTTTTTTATTTACTTATTTCCAAAATATTAACAATGGAATCAAAATCATAAATTATCATGGATCCCTGAAGCTTCCTTGATAAGATTTCTCAATAAATAAAGTGTAGTTCCCTGATTAAAAAACAAAACAAAAATACAGAAAAGATTGCTCCAAAATAGACTTTTGCTTGATTCTCTAACAAATTCCTTCTCTAATTCCAACACACACAGTAAATGTAGGCCCAGACAACTTGTGGTAATGAGGCCTAAGTACCTTTCAGCCTAACTTTAGCCATGTCCACTTGGCAGCCCACTCCCAGTACTGAGAGCCTGGATAGGTGCCAACATTAAGAGGTTCCACCAAGACAATAAACAGAACAGTGGCCATCTGTCCATGCAGGCAACAAAGCAATGATCAGTATCACTCTCCAAGGAAGAGCAAGGCCAAGTTGAACACATGGCAAAAACAATGTGAAGAACAAGCATAGTGGGCCATACCTATAATCCCAGCTCTCAGGAAATGGAGGAGGATCACAAATTCAAGGACAGCATGGACAACGTAGCAAAATCCTGTATAGACCCACTCCACATGTCTACAAGCTAGGTAAGGCAATCAGAGTGAAAGGGATACTATTCAGGAGGCAAAAGTATGTGCCAATTACTTCTGTAGCCTCATATATTTTTCATGAAATCACATTAACATGTTAAAATTCAATATGAATAGTTGACTTCTCTTACATATAAAATGGGAATATTCAGCTTCAAAGAAATATTTCTCATCAGAAGCAGCACTGTGGCTCAAGTGGTAGAGTGCTATCCTAGAGCAAAAGCTCAGGGACAGTGCTCAGGCTGTGAGTTCAAGCCCCAGGACTGGCAAACAAACAAACAAACGCAAAACCCTTTGTAAAGAAATATTTCTCTTTTTGTCACCTTTACCTACATGTCTTATCGGTACTCTACTAATGTTCTTAATTAGTATCTATCTTCCAAAACTTCCTTTAGGGTAATCATCACTTCAGCATATGTCTCACCAGGCAAAAATTTAATGTTAGACCCAACCAGCTGTGCATATTTCCAGAGCCCATCTATGCTATTCTCTCTTACAAATTCTATATACCCATATATTTACATATATACACATCTGTATCTATATCTATCTATATCTATATATATAGGCAGTATTGCTTCCATTAAGAGTCCTATGCCATTTCTACCTCCATGACAGTTGCAGGCAGCACAAGCATCTCCTGGAGCTCTATACTCACACAAAGGGTCATCAACCCCTCCTCCATATTTGAGATTTCCATCCAACAATTCTCCTCCCTCTCCCTCATACCATCCTGTCCTTCCTCACTGGACCATCACACTAATAAGCCAACACACTTCCCTAAGCCTCACCTTCCACACATTGCCAACTCCATCTGGCTCCCTTCTATATCAAGACCTCTCTTTTATTCAATTTTATTTTATTGTAAGCATGATGTACAGAGAGGTTACAGCTACACAAGAAGGTAATAAGCACATTTCTTTTCGAACATTGTTACCTCCTCCCTTGTTTTCTCCCACTTTCCCTCCCCTTAACTCTCCTCTCCCCACAAATTATAAAGTTCATTTCCAACATTGTGTCTTCTGAGTATTGCTGTTGCACTAATTCAAATTTCGTCCTTTGTCTCAACATTTTGTTATTCCCTTTTCCTTAAACATATATACAATATGCAGGGTATCTTGGAGTTCATTTCAATTAGCAACATTTTTTATGGTCATTTGTACATAGATATTGAGCTAGTGTGATCCTCTGCTAGGACTATCCTAGACATATACTAATTATTACAAATGAGGGAAACTATGGAACAGACATTTCTTTGGGTCTGGCTACTTCACTTAATATGATTTTTTTCCAAATCTTTCCATTTCCTTACAAATGGAGCGATGCCATTCTTTCTGATGGAAGCACAGAATTCCATTGTGTGTATATATGCCATATTTTCTTGATCCATTCATTTGTGGAGGGCATCTGGGTTGGTTCCATATCTTAATTGTGGTAAATAATATTGAGATGAATATATGAGTGCCAGTAGCTGTAGTGTAGCTTTGTTTGTGATTGTATGGGTTAAAGCAACACTAAATGTAAATAATAGGCCACAAACGATAGGACAAAACTAAGAAGGCTAATTTCTAAAAATATAAAGTTAATATTACTCAAAAATTCTCAATGATTAAAACTGATTTGCTGTATACAAAAGTCTGATTCATTTCTTGTATTTGCAGTATTTTAATAAAAATGACTTACCCTAAATAGTAACCCTGCCAAGCTCTGGGCAAACAAGTCCTTTATTTGTTTATCCTTTGGCTTCTGCATGACAGCTTCTGTTATCCTGAGTAGTATTTGCAACATCTGTTCCCTAGGCCACCCAAAATAAAAGCTCATATTAATGATCACATTTCCAAAGAACTTCAATTTATAAGTACAGGAAATGAAATCCTCTTAGGAATAACATTGATTACTAAATGCCAATTATACAACATTATATATGTTATCAAAATAAACTACAACAATTCTACCAATATACCTTTCTCTTCCTCAACAGGTAGGATGAAACAGATACTTCCCGAGGAACACATGCAGTCAATACCATAGCATGACTGAGTTCCAGACTTCTTATAGGCAGATGGGGTTTGGGAAGGTCATAGCTGGGCATAAATGAGCAATATGCATATGTCTGGAGGCTCCTGATTGCACTTAAGTACACAGTTGTTAAAACTGGAGTCACAGAATCTTAGTCACAATGTGCCAACACTTTCAGAGTCTCTTACAAAGAGAGATACTTGTAAAGTCTTTGAGGAACATGAAATGCTATGAAGAATATGTAACACTGCTAGTTTAAAAAATCAGTGTTTTAGAAGAATAAAACGGGCATTTTTCTTTCACACAGCTAAGCTGTATTTCTCTTATCAGAGTATCTTCTCAATTTTTGTTGCCCTAGATTATGTGGGAATCAAAAATACATTACCTTCTGCATATAGGAAAGGATTTTTAATTTGAGAGGAATTGCTCTGGTGTGAAGTTTTATGCTTCAGTCATTTGTTCATCATTACTAACTTTCTCTTTGGCCTTGTTGCTTTTTAGTAATAAAATCAAGAATAGGACAGAGTAATCTAATGCAGATCAGAGGAAGAGACTTTTAAACTATAGTTCTTTTTACAATTCTCTCTGCATAGCAGGACATTATTTTCCCTTAATTTATAATGATGAATCTCATTAACCTTCTCCTAATACAGTGACCTCTGGCCATTTAAAGCCATCTTTATAGCTGATCTCATTTAAATTTTTAGTGTGAAGGTTATCAGTTTCTGTAACTTCTTACAATATCTTCTATTTGTTATCTGTATCTTGTTCCAACACTATCAATAACTTGTTCTATATACTGTCTATGGATTCTTGAAGCACAAAAGAGCAAGAAAAATCAAAGGTGCCTAAGATCTGGGAACATGCCCATGGACAACCTGTTCAAAGTATCTATTGTGCTGATTTGAGGATACTCAGAAGATAGGCATGATGATAGGAATATTTCCAGTGCAGGATGTCATCAACACAGGACTTCAGTAGTCTGAGGGACTGAGAGTAGAAGCCCTAAGTAGTGTGTGTGTGTGTGTGTGTGTGTGTGTGTGTGTGTGTGTGTGTGTGTGTGTGTGTGTGTGTGTGTGTGTGTGTGTGTGTGTGTGTGTGTGTGTGTGTGTGTGTGTGTGTGTGTGTGTGTGTGTGTGTGTGTGTGTGTGTGTGTGTACACATGCGTAGGGAAGCTGTGAGAAGCATTTGGAAGACAGAAGTCAGAAGGGAAGTCTTCTAGAATACAAAGGGATCAACAAAGAAGGGAAAGTGACAGAGAATACTGCAAATACCTCACAAGATAGGATTTATGGTAACATTACTAGAGAAGAGCTCAGGAAAATATCTAACATATTATTTACCTTAAAATGTGGAAGAAAAAAGAAAGAGAGACAGAAACTGAGAGAAAACTTTATACTTCAGTGAGGAAACTCTATTATTAATTGAATTTTAAATTAGATATTTCAATAATTTATTACTTAAAATATAGTTCTTCCAAAGTGAATTTAAAACATCAAGTTGAAGCAACAAAAATCAGTTTATAGTATTTGGAGGCAATTAACAAATTCTCTGTAGCTTATAAAAAATGGTAGTATAAAACACCATAGTGCCTGTTCACAAACTACATTTAATGTGTAAAATGGAAAAAATTACTACTAATATGATTATTCTTAGTTCAGGAACATTTATTAAAACAATAAGAAAATAAATGAACCTGATGGTTCATTTACTTATTAGGTTCTTACCTTTTCCCCAAATTCTCAGAAGTTTTTATAAAAGACTGGTTATTGTCCTATTGTCAGCTTCATAAAGTCATTAAGTAAATGGAAACCATAACATTTTAATTATGTTAAAAAACAAAAACATATGTTTTACAATATTAATGAATTTGAAAGAAACTTACCATGTCTTTTTATTCATTGTAAGTTCCATTATCATGCGCCTAAAAATAATCAAAACAGCTTTACAAGCATCAACTTGTTCTTTCAAGAGCATGGGAACTTCAGCACATGGTTCCAGCAAAAAGACGTTTGCAGCATTTGTAAGAAAGACCTTAAAGTCAACATTAGAAAATACAATTAACCATATACATTAAAGCAAATTTTGCCTAAAGATAAATGGTATTAATTCCCTTCTAACAATGAGTCTTCTGTATATTATTTCACAGATTCTGTTCAGTATAGCTTGTAGAACCAACATGTGCTAATGATATTTATACTTAGTTAACCTGTCCATATTAGTTATATAGATACATGAAAGGCCTTTTCATAGGGAGAGTGATTACTATTACATATATGTAGGGCAACTTCTGCCACCAAGCACAAATGAAGACTTCTTTTCAATGTCTCTTCAACAAGGGCAAAGGGAGAATAAAACATAGGATCATTGTGCCTGAATGAAAGAGCTTGGAATGAAGGAAGGGCAAAAGAAGGAATATGACTAGATAACAGAACTATATGACTGAGTCTTTCTGTATATAGATCCCTCTCTTGGGCAGCTGGCCACCCAAAGTAGGTATGCAGTGGTATGTTCATAAACAGACAAAGCCACATGATCCATACTATACATTTTCCTAGAACATGATTTTTTTAGGAGAAATATATTATGCAGCAGGATTATAAAATCTAAGTGAATTCTTAAGACCAAAGCAGATTACAAAAAAATTTAATCATCTATTTTGGGCTCTGTCCAATACTTATGGATTCTAAGTTCACTATTCACTATGTGCAAGAATATATCAGTGGAAAAATATGATTGACATATGGCAATAACAATCCACACAAAGGGAGGAGCTACAGAGACATGAAGGGTAGGACTCCTCCAAGTTTTCTATGCTTAGGACACAGGTATACTTCTGAGTTGCACGCATGTGTGTACAAATGTGCACGGGTACGTACACACGCATGCGCGCACACACACACACACACACACACACACACACACGGAGAGACAGACACTAATCTCTCTCTAATATATATGAAATATATAATATCTCTATATAAATGTATATAGATACAGATACATATATGTAATATATAAATATATGTGTAATAATACATGTATAATATAGATAATTTGACAGGCAGAGACTCCACTAATTGAACAATACTCCCAGCCTTTTTTCTTTAGTTTTTCAGGTAATATCTTGCATGTTTGCCTAGAGCTGGCCTCAGACTGTACCTTCCAAGTCGAGGATTGACAGGCACATGAATCATTATGCCCCCCACCAGCTTGTTGGTGGAGATGGAGTCTTTCAAACTTTTTGCCAGGACTCCTCTTGGTGGTTTTTTTTTTTAAAGATTAATTTAAAATTACTTGCTGATTCTTAATGAAAAGGAAATGAGAAAATGTATTGGTACTTCATATTAAATAACTAATTAAACTTGAAAACAAAAAGGATACATGATAATTAGTCCTATCAAGAGACAGATAATGGGCTGGAAATGTGGCTTAGTGGTAGAGTTCTTGCCTAGCATGCATGAAGCTCTAGGTTTGATTCCTCAATACCACATAAACAGAAAAAGCCAGATACAATGCTGTGGCTCAAGTGCTAAGAGTACTAGCCTTGAGCAAAAGAGGCTCAGGGACAGTGCCCAGGACTGGCAAAAAAAAAAAGGACAGAGACAGAGATGTAGAGACAGAGAGGAGAGACAGAGACAGAGAGAGAAAGAAGAGGGGGAGACAAAAGCACTCACTGAGAAGTGGATAACATGTATAGTATTTTCATGCTTACCTAGACTCTAGGGCTCTATGTGGGAAGCTTCATTAGCCACAACTATAAATTTGGATATAGATGGGATAGAGTGTTTAGGGGCCAGGAAATAGAGTAACTGAAAGGCACCCTGTAGTTTTTCTTATATCCTAACATCTTTTAAGTAGCATATGGCTGAAAAGCAATTCCTCAATTCCTATTTTTAAGACAAAATCCTGAGATATGAGGAGGGTAAGGAATGACCAAAGATGTTTTTTCCAAAGTTCCCAAATGATATAAGCTCTATTTTGAATTCATCCAGATAAATATCTTAAAGAACTTGTCTTGTAAATTAGAGTCCAAGTAACTACTCACATGTGTTTGGAAGATATTTTTAGGATTTAAAATTGAGACACTTCACATTCTCTGTATAATAATCCTTTTAAAAATATTCTAGCAGTTCTTGCATCTTCTTTTACCTTCAAAAGTCTTTATGTTTTCTTTTATCTTAAAAAATCTTTACAAACTTTTTAAGAAAAACCTTAAGAATTTAAGAGCTGTTTGCTATCTGATAGTTAAAAATATCACCCTACTTGAAATGACATTCACGTGACTTCATCTTGGTGCAGGAAGTTTTCTGGTAACCTTACCCGCAACATACCTGCAGTGTAGCCTGGGCCCCAGCTTTCACATTTGTATTATCCTCCTCTGTCACACACCCTCTGCTCATGGCACTCGTGAAAGAGTATGTACGTCCCCAACTAGAAGATCGTTTATGACCAGAACTTTCCAATGAGACCTTTCAAAGATAACAATCCATTAACAGAAGAAAGAGGCATGTTTCCACATTCAATTCTTTACACTCAACAAAATTCACAAGAAAATAGATTTCAGAGGGGTAAATATTTTCTCTGTTTGCTCACCTCTCTACTTCCAGTACAAAAGCATGTTTAGTACTTAGCGTGTGCTGAAGGAGTTACATTTATTCAATGCCTTGTGAGCATAAAATGCAAGCTTCTAAAACACTTGAATTCCAAATACTTGCTTCCAAGTACATGGAATACTTGTTCATTTTGACCTCATGACTAGTTGTTAAAATTATTTTACCAATATTGAAAAATCAACATTATGGAATACCAATATTATAAAGTAAAATGCTTGTAGATAAGAAGTTTAAACATTTTAAATAACTTCAAAATAGCTCATTAGGAATACAAATATGTTTCTTTTGTATTTTAGGAGGGAGCTGTATTGTTATTTTAGGTTTATCCAGCCTGTAGCTTTAACTAACATACCCCTTCCAAGAGAACAGCACTCAGCACTGTTATTAGCCCAGAGAACACTTGCTGTTTATTTGGATAGCCCTTTTGAAAATTTTAACACCGAACTGATTCTGAAAGGTACTGCAGAAAAAAAGTTTGCCAAACTGTGGCTCAAGTGGTAGAGCGCTAGCCTTGAGCTGAAGAGTTGAGGGACATCACTCAGGTCCAGAGTTCAGGTCCCAAGACCGGACCCAAAAAAAAAAAAAAAGTTTGCCAAATAGTCAAAATTTCATTTTTCAAAATGCTATTACATAAATAGCATTTTACTTATTTGGCCACGGACGGCTCATTGCTATAATCCTAGCTACTCTGGAGGCTGAGATCTGAAGCTCATGATCAAAGCCAGCCTGGGCAGGAAAGTCTATGAGACTCTTATCTTCAGTTAACCACCACAAAGCCAAAAGTAGAGCTGTGGCCCAAGTAGTAGTGGGCTAATTTGGAGCACCAAAGATCAGGGCCAGCACTCAGGCCCTGAGTTCAAGCCCAGGAGCAGCACATACACACCAAAAAAAAAATGCTATTTACTTAAATAAGTGAAGGAGAAGACAGTGACTGTTTTAGTCTCAGAGAACCATGAGAAATGTGATGGCTAATTAAACAACTCTTCTGCCACAGAAACTAAGAAATCTACATATGCACACACCTCTGACCTCAGAATTAACAGATGACTGCCAAGTGAGACCAGAGCGGAGATATCCCTCTGAAGCAGCTCCTCCTCACAAAACTCAGCAACTCTGAGGTTAGTTCAAAAGAGATCTATGGGCCTACTTGCCACTAAGGGTGCCCTTGTTTGAGCAGGCACATTCTGTTCCCAACTCAGAATACAAGTGAAAAAATTACCTCTTTGCTATCAGTTTCTGAAAATTCTAATTTTTCAGTATCATCTTCAGCAACATCTTTTTTATCTGGTTCTTCCATGAATACAGGTTTGTCCTGAAGAATCCACTTTCTGTATACCTGAACTACTTTTCTTGTTACAGCTATCTCACAGGAAGGCAACAGGAATGCCTGAAAAGAAGAAAAATTCATTTAATTCCACACAAGTACCACACGAAAGACAAAACATACAGCTTCTACATACACTACACAAGGCCACATGTCTTAGTGTATACCACTCATCTGAAGAAGGGGCAAGACAAACAGGGCAGTTTAAAAATAACTCCTATACTAGATAATTTTTCTACAAATCAAATCATACCTAAACAGGGATTTTTGTTCGTTTGTTTGCTTGTTCTTGTTGTTGTTTGCCAGCTTGGCCTTGAACTCAAGACCTGGGAGCTGTCCCTGAACTTTTGTGTTCAAGGTTGGCACTCTACCACTTGAGTCATAGCACCACTTTCAGCTTCTTGGTGGCTGATTGAAGATAAGAATCTCACTGACATTTCTGCCTTGACTGTCTTCAGCCACAATCCTCAGATCTCAATCTCCTGAGTAGCTAGGATTATAGGCATGAGCCACAGTACCCAACTCTACACTGGTTTTTTAATTGTCTATATAAAACAATCTTAACTGTACAACTTGGAACTTTTCCCAGGGAATCAGAAACAGGTTATAAAGTAGACTGTGATAGCTAGTGGTAATTATCTAATATACTTTACAATTATGGGCTCAGAGACAGGCATGCTGGTGGCTTAATCAAGCATAGTAAGAGTGGTTACACTACAGATGTTGACAACAGCTACAAGTCAGAGATTTGGGTTATTTTTTTCTTTTCCTTGTCTTCCTTCCTACCTTTTATCCTCCTTCCTTCCTTCTATATAAACTACTTCAACATTTATCAAATACCATTAAATATAGCCACTAAAATGTAAACAAGAGCCACTATTTATAGCATTGTGTACATTTATAGGAACTTTTAAAATAATTAGTATAATATTATTTTATTTATATATTATAATATCCCTGAAAACATCTAACAAATATTTTGAGTACAAAATTTTTCACAACCATGAGACTTTTACTGTACTCAGAAATTTTCAATGAGTTTAATCTAAAGTGATTCCTATGACCCAAGCTGCTCAGGAGGCTAAGATACGGAGAATAATCTAGAAGGAATTATAGACAACATACACTAAAGATACCTGTATACTCATGCTCATGATGGTTCTTTTCTTCTTCTCTTAATAGTCATTTTTCTTTATTTTAGCTACTACATAGGACATGTAAATCTATTGTTTGGTTAATGGGCTTACCTACATAATTTCCAGTTCTGCTTTCCTCAAACATAACTTCTTTTTTCTCTATGGCTGAAAATATTCCATGATGTGTATTTTCCTTTTTTTCTGGCCATTCATCAGTTGGAACTTTTATGATTAAAAACTCCATTATAGCCAGGCGCCGGTGGCTCACGCCTGTAATCCTAGCTACTCAGGAGGCTGAGATCTGAGGATCAAGGTTCAAAGTAGCCCAGGCAGGAAAGTCTATGAGACTCTTATCTCCAATAAACCACCAGAAAACTGGAAGTGGAATTGTGGCTCAAGTGGTAGAGTGTTCACCTTCAGCTGAAGCACTGAGGGACAACGCCCAGGCCCAGAGTTCAAGCTCCATGACCAACCAAAAAAAAATTCCATTACATATTTCTACACAACTTTTGACTTAATGTTGTAAAAATCCTAAAACCATACATAAGAATTTAAAAGAAAACTAGGCGGGCTGGGAAGGTGGCTTAGTGATAGAGCACTTGCCTTGCATGCATGAGGCCCTGGGTTCGATTCCTCAGCACCACATAAGAAAAAAGAAAAAAGCCGGAGGTGGCGCTGTGGCTCAAGTAGTAGAGCGCTAGCCTTGAGCTGAAAAGCTGAGGGACAATGCCCAGGCCCAGAGTTCAGGCCCCATAACCAAACCCAAAAAAAAAAAAGAAAAAGAAAAAGAAAAGAAAACTAGGCACAGAGAGTCATAATTTGTAATCCCAGATACTTGAGCCTAGACAAAAAATTAGCAAGACATGAGAACAATATCATCCTCTTCATTCTAGACTCATTGTAGGGTACTCAAGAATGGCCTGCTCTAGTTTGGCACTACTGGGAGATGGTAGAAACATTAAGAACTCAAGTCTAATGGATTATAAATCATTATGGTCGTGCCCTCAAAAGGGATTGTAAAACTCTGGATCTCATCGTCTTCCTTTAATTTTTCATACCTGTCCCTGCTGTGATTTACTATGAACCGAAGGCTGAAGCAATAAAGCCAATCACTCAGAAGCCAAAACCTCTAAAACCTCAGAAATGGTGATCCAAAATAAAACTTTCCTCCTTTCTTTTTTGGTGCTGATACTAGGGCTTGGATTCAAGTTTTGCATTCATGTTTGGCTTATTCATGCAAGGCTAGCATTGTACCACTCAAGCCCCAACTCCACTTCAAGCTTTTACTGTGTAACAGAAATAAGAGTCTCTCAGATTTATCTGCCCTGCTGGATTTCAATTGCGATCTTCAAATCTCAGATTCCTGGGTAGGTAGGATTAGAGGCATGAGCCATCAGCATCTGAGTACTTTCCCCTTTTTAAGGTGATTTAGGTCAGGTATTTGTAAAGAATAATGGAAAGCTAACTAATGCACAGAGGAACATAAAAAATCTCTTCAGTCTCTTCAGTTTTGTAAGTTTGTAACACACACACACATACACACATACTAACCTGTCGAAATACTTCATTGACAAAATTGACGTAACCTCGTGTTGACAAAAGGATCTGCTGTACCATTTCATACACTGTTCGATGCTCTTCTTCAATGCTACAAAGGCTGGAGTTGCTGAGTCTTCGGTCAGACAAGGTGCTACTGTTAGAATGGCCTCTGTCCTGTTCTGTAGGCCCACTACCATCCAGCTCCGGAGCTTTCTCTTGCACTGCACCACCAACAGTCTAGAAGACAGTCATTATACTTCTGAAAGACCCACATTCCCACTCAAGAGCATTTGGCAGAATTTGTTGCTTTATGCTTTGCATTTTGGATTTTGTGAGGCAATCTGGTGTTGTGGATTAAATCAAGTGTTTATGTTCATCCACCCTAGCCCCAAAGTACTCCATCTCTCACAACTTGAACAGAACACAACAAGCTGAAAAAACAAGCAATTTCTTATAAACTTAGGATCTAGAACCTGTACTTATCAACTTTCTAATTAACCAAATAATCCATCCTCTTCTAAGTTGTTTTAACTGGAAAAGTACTAAGTTATTTCAAGAAAGAGGGCTATGAAATATTATCATCTAAAAATTTTATTTGCATTAGTAAGCTCATAGAATAAATTAAAATGTAAATAAATACATGAGCATTATTATCACTCTACTCTCTACACTTCAGCATTTACTTTATGATCACGGAGATGTGAAAATTCAGGAGACTTCTTATAGCAACCACACTGGAATACCTCATATGATTCAAAGCTACAGGTGGACATTATTAGTTCCAGGACCAAAAGGCTGAAGTTAAAATTTCTTATCTCTTGAAACAGTATGCTCCTGGCGCTCCATGCACCAGCACAAGTCCAACTACTCCAGTAGTGAGACAGCATGGAAAAATGTTTCAGCTGGGTTCAGCCTTCTGAAGTAACAGGTATATGAATGAGGGCATTTCGGATCCTCAAGACCAACCAACCAGCTGCCAGCTGAAGGCTGCCACCCAGTGACCCTAGTCAATACAACAGAAAGCACATACAAATGTCCCAACCAAATCCTGACCTAATTCCTAGCACCCCAAAGTGAAGCACAAAGCCGTGTGCCAGGGGCACACACCTGTAATCCTATCTACTCAGGAGGCTAAGATCTGAGGATTGTAGTTTGAAGCCATCCTGAGCAAGAAAGTTTGTGAGGTTCATCTCCAATTAATCACAGAAAAAGCTGGAAGTGGCACTGTGGCTCAAGTGATAGAATGTTAGTCTTGGGTAAAAGGAGCTCAGGGACAGTGCCCTGGTCCATAGTTCAAGCCCCAAGACTGGCAAAAAAAAGTGAATATGAAATGATATAATATGAAAAAATATATATAAATTCAATATGAAAAAGGGCTGTTTTAGGTTACTAAATTTTGAGGTAGCTTTATGACACAGAAATATAACTAACAACATAGATAGATAGATAGATAGATAGATAGATAGATAGATAGATAGATAGATAGATATAGTTTTATACATACATATATTAAGTTTAAAGGCATTAAGTCATTTCAAAATAAGTTTTACCAAATAGAACACAACAATATCATAAAGGGATTTCTCATCATGTCAAAACATAAAATGCTTTCCTTGGCTTTGTCTTGTCCACACAGGCGCAGCTCATAGGTCATTAATTAAAGGCTGGCTAAAAATTAGTAAAAATGCTATTTTATTGATGCAATTAAATAGTGCTATAAATAAATATTGTTCTGCCATCTCAAACTTCCTTTTTCAGTCCCTGAACTTCCTTGCATTGTAATGTCTAACTAATATATACAAGTGACAAAAACTAGCTGCTGCTAAAATGCTGAAATCGCCTGTTTGCATTTTTGACTTTAAAAAAGTATCAGTACTTTCTGTATGCCAGTGGATTATGCCTGTAATCCTAGCCACTCAGGAGGCTGAGAGATCATAATTCAAAGCCAATCTAGGCAGGAAGTCTGTGAAACTCTTATCTCCAATTAACTACCAAAAGGCTGGAAGTAGAGCTGTGTCTCTAGCGTTAGAGCACTAGCCTCAAGCAAAAAACCTCAGAGACAGTGCCCAGGCCTTGAGTTCAGGCTCCAGGACAAGCACCAAACATCAACAAAAATTACCAGTTCTTCTGTCATATCTAAAAGTAAATTTTAGCTATGTACAATAATTTACACCTATAATCCTAGCACTTGGGAGACTGAGGCAGGAGGATCACAAATTTGGGGCTAGTGTGAACCACATAGCAAAATCTTGTCTAAAAAATTAAAAAAAGAATTTCTTAGGAATAATACTTCACTAAAACTATTTTTAGCTGAAATTATGTACCAAGAACTACAGAGTTAAAAGGGAAGCTTGCTTCTGCTACACCATAATATGGCATGTACAAGTGACTGTATTTTCATTTTACCATGAATGATGTCACTTGGTACTGTCTGGATCTCAAGTGTCCCCCAAAGACCTATGTATTGAAGGCTTGGTCCCAGCCTGAGGAACACTGGGAGGCTGTGGAATTTTTAGGTGAAAGAGCCTACAGTTAGGAGGAAAGGTTATTGAGAACATGCCTTTGAAGAAGATATTTAGACCCTGACCCTTTTCTGACTGTCTCTTTGCTTCCTGGCCACCATGGAAACAGGCCTCATGTGGGTCTTCTTGCCATGATGTTCTCCCTTGCCAGAGCAACAAGACCAAACAACCTTCTAAATCATGAGTCTAAATAAACATTTCCTTCTTTTAAATTGACTCAGGTATTTTGTCATAGTAAGAGAAAGATTACTAACACAACACTGAAAAGGAAATCCCTTCATAGTAAGCTAAGTCTAGGTACACTAATTTTTTCCTTTCTGGTAAAATGTACTGTCAAAGTCATTTGTTTGAGATCAAGAGAAGGAAGTAATTTCAGCTTTGGAAACAGCATTTCATATATGATGACCTTTAACAAAAAAGTGACCAAAAATGAGCCCTATTTTCAAATAGTTGTTTAAATATTTTTAAAGGTTACAAGAGTCCCATGAAAAGGGAAAGTCTTTGAGGAAAGTCTTTGAAAAGAGGTTTGTGATCACCCAATTTGGAAAGTAATTTAGAATTTAAATTCTAAACAAAATTTTGAGGTGACAAATATACTCAGCAATCAAATATTCCAGGTTTAATCTGTTCCTTTTTCAAGAAATAACATAAAATTCAAATGCTCTTACACATCAAAGGAAAAAAATAATAAAGAGATAACCTATATAATGGGAAAAATCTTTGCTAGCTACTTATTCAACAGCGTATCAGAATATATAAAGGACTAAAAGGCATAACATAAAAACAAATTAAAAATAGGCAAGTGATCTAAATAAACACTTATCTCAAAAGAAGAAATTTAATCCTAGTTACTCAGGAGGAGATTCACAATTGAAGGCCAGCCTAGGCAAAAAGTTCCAGAGACCCTCATCTCAATCATTAGTTGGGTATATTGGTGAATGCCTGTCACTCCACTTAAGGTATCTTAATCAGGAGGATCAAGCTTCCAGAACAGTCTTATCTCAAGCCCCTCAAGTCCTACTGTCCAAAAAGCAAGACCCTGTGAAGCCCTGAGTTTAAATCCTTGTACTGAAGAAAAAAAGAAGGAAGAGGTGAAAGAGAGGAAGAAAAGGAGGAACAAGAGGAGGAGGAGGAGGAACAGAAAGAGGAGAAGGAGGAAGAGGAAGAGGAAGTGGAGGAGGAGTAGGAGGAAGAGAAGGGGAAGGAAGAGGAGACAAATGGACAATGAATATATGAAAAAATGCTCAATAATTTTAGTTATCAGGAAAATGCAAATCAAAATAACAATAAAATTCCATCTCACCCCAGTTAAAATAGCTATTATCAAAAACAAAAGAAAGAAATGCTGGCAAGATAAAATAAATGCAAATCAAACAACATTGAGATACCACCTCATCCCAGTTAGAATGGCTAGAATCAAGAATTCTAATAACAACAGATGCTGGAGGGGATGTGGACAGAAGGGAACCCTACTGCATTGTTGGTGGGAGTGTAAACTTGTTCAACCACTTTGGAAAGTAGTATGGAGGTTCCTCAAAAGACTCCACATAGAGCTTCCCTATGACCCAGCAATCCCACTTCTGGGCATTTGCCCAAATGATCACAAACAAGACCACACTAAAGCTACCAGCACAACTATGTTTATTGCAGCATTATTTACCATAGCTAAGATATGCCCAGGGGGCTGGGAAGGTGGCTCAGAGGTAGAGCGCTTACCTTGCATGCACGAGGCCCTGGGTTCGATTCCTCAGCACCACATAAGCAAAAAAAAAAAAAAAAAAGAAAGAAAAAAAAAGCCAGAAGTGGCACTGTGGCTCAAGTGGTAGAGTGCTAGCCTTGAGCTGAAGAGCTGAGGGACAGCGCCCAGGCCCAGAGTTCAGGCCCCACGACCGGACCCCAAAGCTAGCCCAGGCAGGAAAGTCAGTGAGACTCTTATCTCCAATAAACCACCAGAAAACCAGAAGTGGTGCTGTGGCTCAAGTGGTAGAGCGCTCGCCTTGAGCTGAAGAGCTCTATGACTGGAAAAAAAAAAAAAAAAGAAAGAAAGCTGGTGCTCATGGCTCTTGCCTGTAAATCTAGCTAATAAGGAGGCTGAGATCTGAGGGTCATGATTTGAAGCCAGCCAATTAACCACCAGTAAACTGGAAGTAGTGCTCAAGTGGTAGAGCACTAGCCTTGAGCAAAAGAGCTCAGGGATAGCGCCCAGACCATGAGTTCAAGCCCCATAACTGATTTAAAAAAAAAAAAGGAAAAAACAAAGAAAAAGATTACTTGAATGTAAAAGAGGAGCTATTATAGATTACAAAAGTGGCTGATGGAATGAAGATAAGGGAGAGGTAGAAGAAGAAATGTTGATAGACATCATCAAAGCATGATGCATGTAAAATATATGCACGCATGGACATATGAACCTTTAAGATATGTAATCTGTATTAATAATTACAAAAAAAACTGTGGCTTTTTCACTTACATGAATGAAAAGTGCAGTAGACATACATGAGATGAGATGGGAAACATACTACTCTAGGGCAGAAAAGGGAATACAAGAAACAACCAAGATAGGCCCCAAATAAAGACCTTCCCCAAAGATGTCCATCTCAATTCCCCAAGTTTGTAACTACATCACAGATGTAACGTAACATAGCAAAAGGGACTCAGCCAATGGTGATTAAGGATGTGGAGATGAAGAGACAGTCCAAATTATGTCAATGTAATTGAAAAATCCTTATAAGAGGAAAGCAAGAGGATTGGGGATTGGAATTAGTTGACAATGGAAACAGGACGAGAAAATGATGTGATACGAGGACATGAGCCAAGGAATGAAGTGGAACGACAGGGCAAGGAAACAAAAATCTTCCTGAGTGCCACAAAAGAAACCCGGACCTCTCAAAACCTTGATATTTTAGCTCATGGACCTGGGTTTTTACCTCCAGAAATATAATACAGTAAGTTTGCCTGCCTCAAATCTTACATTTTGTGGTGATGTGTTACACTGGCAATAGTAAACAAACACATCCCACTGCGGATGATAGTAACAATCTCTCCACAACACAGTCATCAAGGTATAGGTCTTATTTGATTCATTTTTCCCAGGACTCAAAGGCCCTTTCATTCTGAGACATACAAGTCTTTTATTTCAGCCCAGGTAAACTTTTCTTGTTATTATTTGCTCACTTATTGTTATTCATTCTTTTACCCATTTATCTAAACATTTTTAAGATAGATCTGAACCTGCCTTCAGGTCTTATTAATTTCTGATTTCTGACTGCATTTTGACTCAGGGTTGTAGGATGTTTCCACAGAACACAATTTTGTTCTCAGTAGGGGTCGCTATCACTTCCATTTTATCTATAAAACTTTTATGCTATAAAATTTAAGTTCTTAAAAAAACTTTCAGCAAAATTTTTTTATTCTTATTGGAACTCTATCTCCCTCAGACTATTTTGAAAGTTCTTAGTAAGCTGTCTTCAATAGAACAATATGTTCTAGACTTTGTTTACTATTCCTGCATCTAATGACTCTAAGGCTCTAATGACCTTCAAGCATGCAAGCCAACTGGTCTGGCTTCTGGGTTTGTATGTTCTGCTAGCTCAGGGATAGGATATACTACCTGAACCTCCAGGCTATCAGCAAATCTGCAATAAGTATATCATTCTTCTTGTCCCAATTCTTGGGGACAAGAAACAAAAAAAAGCACCCTGAACTACAAACCTCCCAGTGAAGTAGCAGGTCTTGATCTCCACATGTAACAGTCTTCTACCAAATACACAGTCTCTAAGCAACCTACTGCTAAGGTCCCTTTATTTATGTATTTGAGCAAGGTCAAGAGAGAAAACTCTTTTCTGAAGGCCTTGAGCAGAAATGGTTTACTCTTCTAGGGTCCACATCATAGTAAAACAATCCTGAAAATTCTGAGCTGCTGATGCACTCTCTTCCCCAAGAGGGGAGCTGGCAGCATGAGCCTTTCTCTGGGCCACCTATGTGAATATTTCCTGAGGGTCTTCCAGTGCTGGTAACTGGTGAAGGAAAGATAGGACCTTATGCTCAGAGATCTCCAGCACTTGAGCAAAGAAGTGAGAATGAAAGCAAAAGGAGACTGCCCATCTGTGCCATCTTCTTATAACTCCTCCCCTGCCCGAGACTGCCTTGTTATGGTAATTCTTAATACATAAGGCTCCCTCTGACACCTCAACATTACACACATTAAGCCAATAAACTAAAAACTTACAGACTCACAGCTCTCATAATCAATGACTTTGGTTACATCTTGGTGTGTCTTACTCTTCAAGGCTAAGAGATTTAAAAGATGATAAATGGCATACCTGGATGATTTTAGGCAATACATCAACTCCATTTTTAGTGTTATGTGTTGCAGTTAGGTACTTTTTTTCCAAAAAGAAAGTTACAATCCACTTAATAAAAACAACACGAGCTGCCATATATGGAATTTTTGTACTGTATGTGGTTTCATTATCTCGAGTAGTAGTGATGTACACTGGCTTTGGTCTCAAATGTGGGACATCTGGTAGAAAATAAGAACATTAATTAGATGACTCTTAACATAGCATAATCTCTATACATGTTTCAGTTTTCACTTAAATTAACATATATTTGGTAGTTTAAGTAGAAACTAAGAATGAAGACCCACAAATAGATACAGTAATAGCATCTTTTAGAAGGCCTTTCCTATTTTGCTTTGCAAACTGACCTAACAAAAGCTGCAGCCACTGTTTACACACAACTACAGTATACAGCTATGGAGAAACTAGGTCAATAATTCTTTTTCACAATTTTGACAAATCTTAAGACTATAATAGTGAAGATCTCTTCATATATATTACATCTAACTTAATCTTATTTTATGGCTGCCTCAAATATAAAAGTGCATATAAACTTCTGAAAATCATTTTAGGCATTTTAATATCTAATACTTCATTAATTTAAGTCCACTGACTTTAGTTTTATATTCTTTTCTTAGAAGAATCCAAGAAAACAGAATCAACATATTCCACTTTATGTCTAAATCCAGAAAGTCACATTTCATCTTTGAGATATCCAATGTCCTTATTTCCAAAGAAGATAGTTCCTTTAACATTTTTTGAATTCCACGATATAAAAAAATTGTCAATTTTCTATCTTCATTAATTTTAGTACAACTGGAATATCTGCCTGAGCCAATAAAGTTTTCAATAAATAACTTCTAACCCATTAACAGTGAACAGTTTTTATAGTGACTATAGTATATATACATATATATACATATAGAGTAAATATAAATTCAGACTCTATATAAAACTAATAAAATACACATCCATGTATCTCTAAAAGTTAGTACTTCTTATCTTTCAAAATATAACAAGCTTCATCTACCCTCCTCCTTACCTGTATGTGTGTGTGTACATGTACACATAGCAAAGAAAGCTGAATTAGTTGAGCACATCCTCAGATGGAATAAAGTCTCTTGTGATCTTTTCCCTCCATGGTTGTTTTTGGATTTGTTATTGTTTTGTTTTGTTTAAGCTTGGGGGTCTTTAAGTGATGCCTGCATCTCAATCTCTGCCAGGAATTGTGGGTGCAATAACCACAATGCCCTCAGGTTTTGACAAAACATGATGTCTTCAAGGATAGAGGCAGGAAGCCTGGTTCTTTGAGCACAGCCTGGAAGCTGTGGGAGAGCAGAAGAACCAAGATCCACACCCCAGTCCTACTATGCTTCCAGTGTGAGAGGAGAAGCTGAGGCATCCCTTGCCAAAGTCTCTCCTATAGCTCTGCACTCAGATTCACTGCCCTGAGCTATTCTCTGCTCCTATGAAGGGGTCAGTGAAATGGGACCAGTCAGTGCAGCACTGCAGTTCAAATTGATAGTAGGGCTGGATATAGAGATGGAGCTGCTGGTGGAAGCCAATACCAGTGACCAGGTGTTTTCTGTAGGCACATTCCAACGTGCTCCTGCTGTGGATGTGTTTTTTATTAGTCTTGATAAGCCGGATAATTTCATACTATACCTTTCTCCACAGCGGTTCTTCAGTCTTCTTCCAGTCTACTGGATGTAGGAATATGACCTTGACACAGAGCTCACACAGCTTATTCTTAGACTAATGTTCTATGGTTTGAACACTTCTTGATAAGCAGTTTTGTTGCAAAGGATGAGGCCAAGTCAATGTACACCCTCCACCATAGCTCTTTACTTTGGGCTCCCTATTCTCCCCTCCAAGGGGGACCTTGGCTCATGGTACCAGGCTAGGAGGTAACTCCTAGTCACAGGCCCCTGCCACCATCGTTACCTCCTCCACTGCCATCAC
The DNA here is from genome assembly GCF_024711535.1 of Dipodomys merriami. Classification (NCBI taxonomy): domain Eukaryota; kingdom Metazoa; phylum Chordata; class Mammalia; order Rodentia; family Heteromyidae; genus Dipodomys; species Dipodomys merriami. The sequence continues at coordinate 53,643,370 of NW_027206290.1, read as the reverse complement.
TGAAGCACCACTGCCGTGAGCCCTGCAAGGCCTTCATGCTATGAGGTGGCTCCTGTGACAGCCCACCTCCACCTGCCAAGTCCCCCCAAGCTGTTTTTGATCAGTCATTTAACTGTTTTAAGAGGCAGATTCATCTCCCCTCACACTCTGAGGGATGCTTCTGATCTGTAAACCTTCGTTTCTTCTGTTTGTTGGTTAGATAGAGTGTTTTGGTTTTATTTGTTTTTTACAATTTTAAAGTTTACTTTATTAGCAGCTGAGGAGGTGAAGAGGGATTGCTGTGAATATTCATTCATTTTGTCTGTTGTTGTTTTTTTTGAACAGGCTCTTGCTATGTAGGCCAAATGGGCCTGTAACTCAGTATGCAGCTGGTTGGTGTTGCACTTGCAATCCTGCTGTCTCAAGCTTCTAAATTCTGGGATTACAGGCATGTACCACCACAGCTGGCTCCTTGTTTCTTTCTTTTCTCTTATTTTGTTTTTGGATAGTACTGGGGCTTGAACTCAAGACCTCAGGCTTTCTAGACATGTGCTCCACCACTTGAGCCACATTCCCAACCCTTTTTTGCTTTAGTTATTTTTCAGATGGAATCTTACTTTTCCCTGGGGCTGACCTTGGACCATGACCTGCCTACCACTGTCTCTTATATAGATGGAACTGCAGGCATGAATCACCATTGCTGGCTTATTCTGGGACAGGGTCTTGCTAACTTTTTGCTAAGGCTGGTCTCAAGCCAAGATCTACCTATCTCTGACAACCACTTGGCTGAGATTTATTGGTATGAGTCACTGTACCGGGTCCTCATTTTTTCTGTTGTTGGTGGTGCTGGACCAAGGACTTCAACTCAGGGCCTGGATGCTGTTGCTGGGCAATTTTGCTTAAGCCTAGAACTCTACCACTTGACCTAAAGCTCTACTTCTGGATTTTATCTGAACCTCATTTTTTTATAGAAGTAAAACTTTTGGAGCCAAGTTAGAAATTACTTTATATTTCTTAGCTCTCTGGGGCTTGCTGTCCCTTGCTTGTCCAATCACACAAATATATTCCCTCCATAATTAACTCTCAATACTATCAGCTATGTAAAAGACCAAATACGAAAGAACACACATACTGTGGGCAACTGTGTGCCTTGGGCTGGCCTGCCTCCTCAGTGAGCTAGGTGTGGGCTTATCATACACCACCCATGGGAAAAGCCTGGAGATACAAAACAGCTTTTTCCATTAAAAGATGGCTAATATAACTGTACCCAAAACTTCATAAATTATTTCTAAGTATAGAAGCCACGGTTCCCCCTTATTGCTATGAGGTAAAATATACCTTAGTTGGGCCACATAATTTAAATAACTTATTAGAAAAATTTAAACCTCTTACAATAGTAACATTACTATTCAGTACAAAGTTAAAGTTATTTTTCTCTAAATAAGATTACTCTGAAAGTGACTGCATAGCTTTCCTGTGAGTATCTACACAGTCCAAATGTGTACTTACCAAGTACAGGTTTGTAGATATTTGTTAACTTAGTAAAAGATGGAAACAAATGAGGAAGATAATATTTTCGAAACAGTGTAAAAAGAAACTTAAACCCAGTATCCTGGTTCTCCTTATTCTTCCACTCCAAGCTTGCAGCCTAAGGAAAATACATGAAAAAGAACACATGGATATTTACACTCAAATTAACATATACTGAAATGAAATGCTTTTATGATTAAAATTCATACCCTACATTTTAAAAAATATTAACTACTATTACATGTAATGAAATAATATCTTAACAGTTCAAAATACGACCATTTTGTAAATGGTATCAAGTATTTTCAAACATACTCTACTACATAAACCCCACATTACTCAGGTGTTTTGGGTTTTTCTTGGGGGGGGGGGGTGTAGGGACTGAACTCTAGGCCTGGGCACTGTCCCTCAGCAATTTAGCTCAAGGCTTGCACTCTACTACTTGAGCCACAGTGCCACTTCTGGCTTTTTCTGCTTATGCGGTAGTGAGGAATTGAACCCAGGGCCTCATACATGCAAGGCAAGCACTCTACCACTGAGCCACCTTCCCAGCCCGACTCAAGTGTTCTTTAAAATGATTAAACATTTCTATGCCTTTAGAAGATTTAGTCAAGAATAGTCAGGTACTTTTCCTAAAATCAAAAAAGGCCATTTATAATAAGAGGAGTTAAAGACAAAATTCCTCTCAGTGATTTCATCCAATGTTATCTACATACATAATCAATATCTAAAGGCAAAAGATATAGAATCTTGGAAAATACATTCCCCTCATTAAAATGAATTCACTGGCTAAGATAAGCCAGGTCTGCTAGTCTAGCTTTGGTTTCAATGTAAAGCTTTTACAGAACTAAAAAAAAATCCTCTCCCTCAATAACCTAGTATACTGTGTATATAATGTGAACAATACAAAACAGCTCACTAACTGGCAGCACCCCCAGGAACCAAGAGGAAAGCCTGTTATTAAGGCACAGTCACCTGCTTATTGCCAAAGGAAAGGTGGTGCGGAGGGAGGGAGGGCAGTAAGAGAAGACCTATCAGTGGTTCTTAACACTTGTCAAACTAAAGCATGGCTTCTCAACTTCCTTCATGAGTAGTGCAGTTAGAAAAGGATAATATCTGTGTAGCACCTGAAATAAAAAATGAAGAGATGCTTTGGCTGTCCCTTAGGCAGATGGGTTCAGCATCCAAATCTGCCATAAGCTCTCCTATGAAGACTCACCCCAACAGACAGAAGGGAAGGCAAAAGTCACAGATATGAACATAACCCACCCACAATAAAGCTCTATGATCTATCAATGCGAAATCCCTCTGAAGAGGATCAAGGCGATTGATGTGACTTAAGCATTAGTGACATATTTAAAATAAGAACCTAGGACCCCCAGTGTGTGCAAGTTCTGGGTACTCTTGTGCTGACTTCCCAGGAAAAATGAATGTCCTCTTTTGAACAGGTAGTATTTGAGACACATATCTAAAGGTAAAAACTCAAACATGAGTCAGATAACACACACTCTGTCAGATTCTCCATATGTGTTTCTAGTACTGACTAAATATCATAGAGTAGAGGCAGAGATTAGGATTGCCCAGCAAGGTTGAGTAGTTAGAAATGGAAGTCAAGTACTAAATCTTGGGAGATGGCAGAGAAAAGCACAATTCCCTAAAGATAAGTGGAAAGAAGTGGGAGGAAAAAGAGGAAATGTTAGAAGAAAACATGAGAGAAGAGTCTCATAAGAAGGAGATAGGTAAGCCGGGCACCGGTGGGCTCACGCCTGTAATCCTAGCTACTCAGGAGGCTGAGATCTGAGGATCACGGTTCAAAGCCAGCCGGGGCAGGAAAGTTCGTGAGACTCTTTATCTCCAATAAACCGCTAGAAAACTGGAAGTGGTGCTGTGGCTCAAGCGATAGAGTGCTCGCCTTGAGCTGAAGAGCACAGGGACAGTGCCCAGGCCCAGAGTTCAAGCCCCACGACTGACAAAAAAAAAAAAAAAAAAGGAGATGGGTGGTCATTGCCAAACCATTTCAAGGAATAAGTAGAGTAAAAACTGGAGTACACTCCCCACATATAGATTAGACCCCACCTTGTACCACTGTCTGGGAACTGGCATTTCAACAGTGGCTGGCACAAGGTAAACAACAGTGCTGAAGAAGTGTACAGTGAGGAAATTGACAGAGAAGATAGTGATTTCAACAGAGTCGACTATGAAGGGAAGGTTAGACTGGACTACAGCTAAGAGCATATGAACAAAAGAAGAATTCACTAAGAAAAAAGAATGGAAGGATTTTATTCTAACTATACCAATGTACAAAAATAGAAAGCAAATAACAAATTAGCTATTAGAATCAGAAACTGATTTCAGCTCTATATTCCATTGATGAATCTAAGAAAAAGGAATGTGTGTCATGAAGCAGGTCAGCTCATAGCCCCTCATGGCTGCTTTCATGAAGATAACCCTGCCGGCCCTGCCTGTTCCTGACTCTTTGCCCAGGCTCTAGGCCTGCCTCTTCTCTAGAGAAGGGACAAAGAATGAGAAGTTGTTTAAACACATTCCTACAAAATAGCATTTATGACTGCTCTTGCTTTAAATCACAAAAAAAAAAATCACGTCAAAGAAAAAGAAAAAGAAAAAATATGGATATAGAGAAAAAAAGCTGAGAACAAACACTTTACTCAAAGAGGTTTGCTTTTTCTCTGACCTGAATAACCATATACTTCAACAGTATTTGAAGAAAAAAGCAGGTTTGGTCCTCACTGATCTTCTCTCCTGATATGGCTGGTAGGAGTGGAGTTATTTCTTCTGGATATATCTTTGCTGTAGAATGGAAAACATCACGTTAATAACTTTCAAAGTTAAATTGTAAACAGGGTTTTGGAAAAAATGGTCTTTATTAAAATATACCACTGGAGTACTTAAACTGAACTCCAAACTAATGTGCATAAAGGGTACAGAAATAGAAATGCCCACCTTTCCCACTGAAACATTCCTTCTTTCAAGTTCTACTTTGGTTAGTCTTTGGGTGGCTCATTCCTATAATCCTAACTACTCAGAAGGCTGAAATCTGAGGATTATAGTTGAAAGCCAGCCCAGGTAGGAAAGTCTGTAAAACTCTTATCTCAAATTAACCACCCAAAAGCCAGAAGTGGAGCTGTGGCTCAGGGAGTAGAGTGCTAGCTGTGAGCACAAAAGCTCAAGGACAGTGCACAGGCCCTAAATACAAGCCCCAGAACTGGCACAATTAATTAATTAATTAATTAATTAATTAATTTTAGGAAGATCAAATGCTAGTCATGTGGCTACAAAAGGATATGTACTAATAACCCAATGGACCCTACCAGGAGTTCCTTAAAAATCCATCGGACACAAATGGTCCCATGAGATCACTACTGATCTTTTATTAATACTGCATGAGAGCACATAGCTGACAACTAAGATGATTATCCACTTATCAATAGTGATGAGAACAAAAGTCAGTCATTTGGGAAGGCAAATTTAAATTTTATTAGCAAACACTTCATATATATCATGTGTCTCTACTTCCTGCTGCAGCCAAATTCTGTTCCTTCCATTTCTACCCCTTCATTAAACTTTTCCTATCATTTCATTGAATATACACTATTTACACAAACATTTATTCTAATGTTTGTAAGGACAGTCTGTAAATTACAGAGAACTGTTCCTCTTCAGACCCTATCAGTATTTCTATTTGCGAAAATGAGAAACCATTAAAATGGGAAACCACGTTAAATCTGCTGACAGATACTGCTTACCATCAGCTACACTAGGGCTAGGATTGATGAGTGTCTCCAGTGTGCAGGGCCCCCTGGATGACAAGACTGCCGGGAAACCAGGCACGAGGCATGCAAAAATCAGCACCTGTTCTTCTGCACAGTTTGTCTGAAGTGCTTGAAGCCACAAAAGAAACAGCCTGATTCCTTCACATCTTATCTGAAAACAAAATAAAAAGCAATGAAAATAGCATACATGTGTTTACAGAAAAAGCACTGTGAAGTAGCATCAACCTTAAGAGAGAAAAACTAGAGAGCTAGGTATGGTGGCCCATGCTTGTAATCGCAGTGCTCCAGAGATTGAAGCAGGAGAATCAAGAACTTTAGAATAGCCTAGGCTACATAGCAAGACAAGAGACAGAGAGACAGACAGGCAAACACATAGAGACAGATACACAGAGACACAGAGAAGAAATATAGTCATAGTATTAAATGTGCATGTGTGAAAATGAAACTAGGTAACGTGAGGAGATAGGTGGGGTTGGGAGAATCGGGGGAGAACTATGGAAGGAGTGACACTGATCAAGATAATACATAAATGTATAAACTCATAAAGCAATATGGTGAATTTTTTTAAATAAAAGTGAAACTAGAAGTTAAAGGTATGATTAAAGTACTAGAGAGCAAGTTCTTCATTTAGTGACAAATAAGAAAGATTACTATAATATACCACCAGAAGTTAAGAGTCTATTGAGAGGGCTATAGAGTCAGAGGGCCTAGGTTCAAATTCTGCTTCTGCCACTTTCTAGATTTGACTAGTCTCATCTATAAAATAGAGATAACAGCTTTTTACCACAAAACACTGTCAAGTATTAAATAAATAAACATGTATAAGGCACATACAACAATGCTGGTTCTCACTGAGCAACATGTGTTTCCTATTAAGCAGAGGTGAACAGTCTTTTTCAGACAAGGTCCATGTGGATTTTTATATCATTAGGGGCCATACAAAATTTTCAGTACAGGCAGACAGGCAATAGGCAGCTGAGGAGTGGCATCACCTGCCTTCCCCATCATGTATCAAATGACTTCGAGGACCTTGCATAGCTCATGGGCTACAAGTGTAAGGCAATAGTGTCGACAGCATCAATGTTCAATTACTGATGAAAATAATGGCAAAGATAATCTCACTCCAAATTCACATCATTTCAAGAGAATTTTCATGTCATTTGTAATCTGCACCTATTTACAATGTTCTTGAAAATAAGAATACCTGCAGTTAATTAAGACTGTAAAGACCTGGCTCAGTGAGACAATGGAGCTATCCAGTTTCTCTGCTTTAAGCCTATCATCTATTCTCTTTCACATTTTCACCTTGCTCTGAATAGATGACATCACCTGATAGGAAACATGAAATTTATTTTATCCCTACACTTACTTCCAACTTCATCTTATTCCTAGAATTCAAAAAATACATATCTCCACTTCTCTGTGCTCCTAAGTGGTTGAAAAGATGATTAATAGAAGAATCTAAAGAAACAAATGAGAATGAAAATGTGCCAGATAGAGCTGAAAGACATAGTAAGCTCCAAATGTAGGCAGCTGGAGAGGCTTCCTTTTGCCTTTCAGTTAAGTGAAGATGGCACTGATTCCTCTAAAGCAAGTACTGCAAACTGAACATGATGCTCTGCAGGAAAAAAAAAAAAAACCCACAGGATACAGACATATATACTAGCATGTGCTCATATATGTATGTGTGTGTGTGTGAATGTATGTGTAGCTGTAGCCTCACTAACTCCCAACAGAGTCAAAACATACCAAGATAAACATCCTAGCTGGTGACAGTGCTACCTGATTAACTGGTGGAGTGCACAGAACACTTCTATACATGCTCCTGTACTCCATCTACACTCTTCACAAATCTATATATTCAGTCACACCTGTCTTCTTCTCAAGCACAGAAAATGAGTGGTAACATTGGCTATGCATTATTCAGCCACCAGATATGAATGATGTGGCTCTCACTATATATAATCATAATATTTAACAAGAGAAAAGGTTGTCTGAAATTCTATCAGAAGACGCCTCCCCTTTGTGCCAGTCCTGGGGCTTAAATGCAGGGCCTTACATTCTTGCTTAGCTCAAGGTTGACACTCTACTACTTGAGCCACACCTCCACTTCTGGCTTTTTGAAAGTTAATAGGAGATAAGAGTCTCCTGGATTTGTCTAACCAATTGCCTTCAAATTGCTACCCTCACATCTCAGGTTCCTAAGTAGATAGGATTACAGGCATGAGCCATGGGTGTCTGGCAAGATCCCATTTTTAATGTTAACTATATTTAAGTTCACTAGATGTAAATAAAACTAGCAATAAAAATAGGTAACAACTTGATAGCTCTTAATGACAAGACTATTCCTTTAAAATAAGAGGGACAGATATGATAGGAATAGATGGCTTCTATTTTCCAACATGTAAGAGAGTTCACATATCAAGCTTTAAGTGGCTGGTTGTTTCAGCTGATATAAAAACAAAAATGTACTAACTTATTAAAGGCATACACACAACTTAGATTCATGTGGATTATCCTCCATAAAATATTCATCTCAGGATGGCTTCATTTGGCTGCTCATGTTTTAGGTCTATTTTCTTCCAGTATCACATGGTCTGTGTCATTACTAAAGTTATATTCATTTTTAATTAAGCCAGTTCTAACCTAAATTACAAGATCCACTGTAAACAAATATTCCAGAATAATGTCCTACCGTTCTTCCCCACACACACACAATAGTTTGCAAAATTAATTTGGAGATGACTATTATTTTAAGAACCAGATAGCTGAGATGGATACCATCGGGCATGTTAGCTCTGAAGCTCAAGAGGAAGTACCCTTCCTTTCACTCTGATAAAACTGGAGCAATTGCTGCCTTGCCTGTGGTCCTTAGCTGTACCTAACAGAAGTACAACTAGAATCCAGAAGTCCAAGCCACTTCCTACTAATACTGTTTAGAATGACTTTTAGAAATCATGTCAGAACAAAAACCTATCAAAATTTGTCATGAAATTTTAAAAAAGGCTAGTAATTTTAAAAGATTACCCTCCCCACCCAATGGACATTGTTACTTTGTGGCACTAATAAGTTTAAGAATATATATTATATAATATTGATATATGATATAGAGTATTTGTATATTCTTAAACTTATCAATATTATATCTTTTTTAAAATGCCATCGAACTTGCATCTAAGTAAGTACATTAAAATAATATAAATACCTTTATAGAATTTCCAGTGTGTAGAAGCTTCTTTAAAGTTGAGCCTGAAAGTTTAAAACAACTAATTAGAAATAGACTATATAAAGAAATATTTTTTTTATTTTATTTGTGAACATACTGTACAGAGGGGTTACAATTACATGGGCAGGATAATGCATACATTTCTTACCAAGCATTGCAGCGTCCTCCTTTGTTTACCCTTCACCTCCCTTCCCAGCCTCCCCCCTCCCCCCCCACCCAATCCTTCCCCCTCTCCCCCCCCACCGACATTGTAAAGCTCGTTTTTGACATGACAATTTGTACTTCTCATTGTTGCAACAGGTCCACCTGAATCCTTAAAGGCCTTGTTTTTCCCCATCTCCTCCACAAGTTATACTGACATCAAATATATTGAAAGCGGGGGTTATACTGTGGGGATAAATAAATATTTTTAAAGTATATTGACATAGTATTTAATATACACTATGTGAAAAATGAACTATGTAATTGGTGGGCAGGGATGGGAGGGGAAAACTGGGTGAAAGTGAAGGAAAGGATGATGTTCTACAATTGAACTCATTAGCTGACTTATGGAATTGTAACCCCTCTGCACAGCTCCTTAATAATAACAATAAAATTATATTTTAAAAAACTATATGTCTGAATATTAAAGATCTATTTTAAGATATCCAATTTAATAACCAAAAATGCACTTATGACAAAAGATAGTTGCTCTAGAAACAAAGGAAAGAGGCTAATCTTTAGAAGCAAAGCAACTGTAACAGAACAAAAGATGTGTTCAAGATAAAAAAAAAAAAAACAAATCCTGAGTATGTAGCTCTTCAAAATTCGTTTAAAAGACTCAAAACAAAAACTAATCCAAATGTTCACAATGGATTATCTCTTGTCATACATAATTTTTAAAAAAATTTGGTGTTGAACTAAGGGCCTCTTACTTAATTAAGCTTTTGAGCTCAAAACTGGTGCTCTACCATTTGAGCCACATTTCCACTTCAAGGATTTTGCTGATTAACTGGAGATACAAGTCTCACAGACTTTTCTACCCTGGCTGGCTATGAAGCTGGATCCTCAGATCTCAGCTTCCTGAGTAGCTAGGATTACAGGCATGAGCCACCAGCACCCAGATATTGTTTTGTTTTGTTTTTATCTTTAAAATAGAAAATAAAGCTGGGTGCTGGTGGCTCATGCCTGTAATCCTAGCTACTTAGAAGGCTGAGAGCTGAGGCTTGCAGTTCAAAGCCAGTCCAGGCAGAAAAGTCTGTGAGGCTCTTATCTCCAATTAACTGCCAGAAAAGCAGAAGTGGCGCTGTGGCTCAAGCAGCAGAACACTTGCCTTGAGCTGAAGAGCTCAGAGACAGCCCCCAGGCCAAGTTCAAGCCCCATGACGAAAGAAAGAGAGAGGGGGGGGAGAGAGAGAGAGAGAGAGAGAGAAAGAAAGAAAGAAAGAAAGAAAGAAAGAAAGAAAGAAAGAAAGAAAGAAAGAAAGAAAGAAAGAAAGAAAGAAAGAAAGAAAATTGAAAATAAAGTGAAAGTACTGCTTACAAAGCATTTCTCCTTTGCAAATATTCAGAATGGCATTTCCCTGTCTGGACAATGATGAACACATTTATGGGTTTCAACACATCAATAAACACTTTGATAAAGGTCAAGAAAGCAGAATCAAGATTTATTCATAACTACTATCAACAGAAAAAACACATGTAATTTCTCTCTTAGGGGGACAGAAGCATATGACCCAAATATTAATTTTATAACTGTGGTGACATTCTCAATATGGGCAGAGTATGGCACTCAAATATCATATGTAGACTTAAAATAGGATCTAACTTCCAAAAAATATTCAAATTCTTAGGCCACAGAACTCTTTCTCTCAATCAGGTTACCTTTAAAGATCAGCTATCCAATTACATTTATTTTACTAATGTATTTCAAAGAGATGTTCCACCATAATATTCAACCAGTGTCTCAATGCTTGATGAGAATCATATCTATGTGGATGTTAGGTATATACAAGACAGGAATTCATTAGGAAGAACAAAACTATTGAAAGGAAACATTTATTTCATAGCTGCTAAACTGTAACTGTCAAACCTGTCTTTGGGGCCCTAATCTCTTTTATAAGGGGCATTAATTCCCTACTGATTACCATTCCATTGACTCATGTGAATAATTGGATGAATAAATAAAAGATGATAAATTAAACTGATTTGATGAGCCCTTCTCTAGGCTTTTACTGCATTTTAAACAAAATATCCTTGAATGTCTTACTACTTTTAAAGAGGCAGCAAGAACACAAGCAAAAAGATGAAATGAGGGCTCTGCACAAATTTTAAGGAAAATCAAGAAATACAATAGTCAAGAAAAAATACTGTTTAAAGTAAGCAGTTTTGAAAAGCAAAAGTAATATTGATAAATAATATTAGAAGTTAAATATTGGAAATGTGCCAAGCCTGAGATAGAAAACACACATTTTAATGGTTAATCTTTTTAGAGCATTAAAGTAGCTGAAAAATATTGAAAAATTAAAAACTAGATGTATTAATATTCACAAAGACTGGCTTAAATACTTTATTTATAATAAAGAATGTGTTATAACTACTTTTCTGGCTTTAGTAAAAGCAAATTTATCAATATAAGTTTCAAAACTCTGTTCTTTGCTTCTCATTTTTGATGGCTGAGAACACACTTGACACCATCTTCTTGGTCAGGTGACAACCTTTAAAAAATCTTTTTGAGCCCAAAAAGGTGGGGTGTGTGTGTGTGTGTGTGTGTGTGTGTGTGTCTGTGTGTGTGTGTGTGTGTGTGTGTGTGTGTGTGTGTGTGTGTGTGTGTGTGTGTGTGTGTGTGTGTGTGTGTGTGTGTGTGTGTGTGTGTGTGTGTGTGTGTGTCCTTGGGCTTTATCTTAGGGCTTAAGAACTGTCCCTGAGCTTTTTTGCTTCAGGCTAGAGTTCTACCATTTGAGCCACAGCTCCACTTAACCTTTAAAAAATCTTTTTGAGCCCAAAAAGGTGGTGTGTGTGTGTGTGTGTGTGTGTGTGTGTGTGTGTGTGTGTGTGTGTGTGTGTGTGTGTGTGTGTGTGTGTGTGTGTGTGTGTGTGTGTGTGTGTGTGTGTGTGTGTGTGTGTGTGTGTGTGTGTGTGTGTGTCCCCTTGGGCTTTATCTTAGGGCTTAAGAACTGTCCCTGAGCTTTTTTTGCTTCAGGCTAGAGTTCTACCATTTGAGCCACAGCTCCACTTAACCTTTAAAAAATCTTTTTGAGCCCAAAAAGGTGGTGTGTGTGTGTGTGTGTGTGTGTGTGTGTGTGTGTGTGTGTGTGTGTGTGTGTGTGTGTGTGTGTGTGTGTGTGTGTGTGTGTGTGTGTGTGTGTGTGTGTGTGTGTGTGTGTGTGTGTGTGTGTGTGTGTGTGTGTGTGTGTGTGTGTGTGTGTGTGTGTGTGTGTGTCCCCTTGGGCTTTATCTTAGGGCTTAAGAACTGTCCCTGAGCTTTTTTGCTTCAGGCTAGAGTTCTACCATTTGAGCCACAGCTCCACTTTCAGATTTTTTGTGAGTTTAGTGGAGGTGAGAGTCTTGAGAACTGTATTCATTACCTTACTCATATAGCTGTAACCCCCTAGTACAGCATCTTTACAATAAAATAAAATTTAAAAAAGAAAAGAGTCTCACAGACTTTCCTGTTCAGGCTGGTTTCGAACTGCAATCCTCAGATCTCAGCTTCCTGAGTAGCTAGGATTACATGTATGAGCTACCAGTGCCCAGCCTCAAAATATATATTTAATATTTCTTAAACATTATAAAGTATTTTCCTTGTGCTTGCTTCAGTAGCATATTTACAAAATATATGAAGTCCTTTCTTTTTTATGATTTCTTGGGGGGTACAGGTGTTTGAACTCACAGCTTCTCATTGTGAGGAAGTCCTTTTTAGAAGTAATTTTTTTGTGTTTGTACTCTGGTTCTGGTGCTTAAAGTCGAGGCAACACACTGTCCCTGAGCCACAGCTCCAGTTCCCGATTTTTTTTTTTTTTTTTTTTTTTTTGGTAGTTAACTGGGGATAAAATTCTCACAGACTTTTCTGCTTGGACTAGCTTCAAACCATGATCCACAAACCTCAGCCATCTAAGTAGCTAGAATTACAGGTGTGACCCACCATCACCCGGCAGTACTAATTATTTTTAAGACAGGAAGAATTTGCTAAGAATTTGCTTCCTGCCTATGTGTGTGTCTAGACCACAATCTGCATATTTTAGAGATAAAGGAATATACCATCATATGTAGTTTTCTTCAGTTAAGAAATGTCTTGTGGAGTTTTCTGCCCTAACTTGGAACCATGATCCTCCCAATCTTAAGCTCCCACATAGCTAGGCTTGAAGACATGTAGTACAGGGCCCAGCTATGCACTGAGAAGGGGTCTTACAAACTTTTCTGCCAGGGTTTGCCTCAAACCTCAAACCTCTGGATCTCCTCCTCCCAAATAGCTGAGATTACAGGCATGAGCCTTTGGTGTCTAGTTCTACCTCTGTTTTGATTTCTTTAAAATGATCTCCATATATCATGGCTCAAACCAAATAACAAGCAATGCAGTATACCACCAGAAAAGGGTAAAGACCGTGGCAAGATTCCCTCTGCAACACTGATTTGCAAAGCATGCTGAAAGTAGGCAGAGGAGCAAGACCATAGGACTTTCTGGCACTACTAGATTCCTACTAAGAACAAAGAAACAGTAGTCCACTGTAGGAATTTTACATTAACCAAAATAGATTACATTAGCTCAAAATAGATCAAAGACCTAAATGTGAATTAGAGCTATAAAACTGTTAGAAAAAAAAAAAGATCCATTTGTGACTGGGGGTTAAGCAAAAGATTACCTAGATATGAGACAAGTAATATAAACCATAAAAGACAAATGGTAAGTCTGATTTTTTAAAATTAAATAGACTCTGTAAATGACACTATAAATTTTTAAATGAGAAGACAAGACAGGGAGAAAGTATTTCCAAGGCATATATCAGATAAAAGCCTTCTACACAGAGTATGTAAAGAACTCTGTAAGTTAAAAATTCAAAAATCAAAACAACACATTTTTAAATGGACAATAGATTTGAACATATATATCAACAAAGAAGACACAGAGATGACAAGCGCATTAGTCATTGAGATAATCATTACCAATTAAGACAAGAACAAAAGTTAACTGCAACTGTCACACTGCTGATAGAAATATAAAATGGTACAACAACCACCTGGGAAAAGAGTCTGGCAGTTAAACATATACTATTAGCCATTCCTTTACCAAAGATATGAATATGCATACATGTATACACAAAAAATTGTACATAAACATTTGTAATAGCTTTATGTGTAAAAGACAAATTCCAAAAACCCAAAGGCAGATCAGTGGTAGATGGGTAAACAAATTAGTATAAGACCATACTACTAAGAAATGAAGAGAAATCAACACAGATGAATCTTAAAATAATTACACTGAATGAAAGATGCCAAACAATGTATGATTCAATTTATATATAATGCTAGAAAAATGCAAGTGAGTACATGACAAAATCAGATCAGTGGTTCCCTTGGAACTGTAGGGTGAAGTGGGGAAGGGTAAGAGAAAGATTACCAAAGCAAATGAGGAAACTTCAAGTGTGATGCCTCTGTTCGTTATTGTAATAGTAGTAATGACTTCCAGAAAACACACACCTATGTTAAAATGTATTAAATGTACATTTAAATATATTCACCTTATTATACCCCCCCTGCACCCTATAAAGCTGTTATTAAAAAAAATAGAAAAGGGGGCTGGGAAGGTGGCTCAGTGGTAGAGCGCTTGCCTTGCATGCCTGAGGCCCTGGGTTTGATTCCTCAGCACCACATAAGCAAAAAGAAAAAAGCCGGAAGTGGCGCTGTGGCTCAAGTGGTAGAACATTAGCCTTGAGCTGAAGAAGCTGAGGGACAGCGCCCAGGCCCAGAGTTCAGGTCCCACAACCGGACCCAAAAACAAAACAAAAAAACAAATATATATTAAAAAGGAAAAAAAAAAAGATTTTAAAAAAAAATAGAAAAAACAAAACAGGTAGCCTGAAAGTAACTGAGTAAAAGATCAAAAGGATGAAAGTTGTGGTCAGACAGAGATCAGCATGATAATAAGAGTCAGGAAGGCCAGGCATGGTGGCTCACGCCTATAATCCTAGCTACTTAGGAGGCCAAGATCTGAGAATCACAGTTCAAAGCCAGCCCAGGCAGGAAAGACCGTGAGACTAATCTCCAATAAACCACCAGAAAACCAGAAGTGGTGCTGTGGCTCAAGTGGTAGAGTGTTAGCCTTCAGCTAAAGAGCTGAGGGCCAGGGCCCAGGCCCAGCGTTCACTGACCAAAAAAAAAAAAAAAAAGAATCAGGAAGCCACTAGCAGATGGGATGGGATATTGAACAAGTTTCTGGGTAACTTGGCATGAAGGAGAAAGACTAGTAGAGAACAAGGTCCTGAAAAAGGCAGAAAAAAAGAAAAAGGAAGTGATAGCAAGCTGGCAAAGTCCAAGGAGGTAAGTGTGGGTGGTAGAATTTGTGCTGGAATTTGCACTGGAAGAAAAAAAGACCCTGATTTCATCCACACATCCCTGTAGGAGACAAGAGGAGCTTCAGAGCAAAGCCACGTTTCAGATGGCCAAGGACTTGAAGGAGGCAAGGCAACAGGGCCATTGCAAAACCAAGTGAGAGCTCTCACACTCTCAGGGGTATAAGTTCCAGTTATTGCTTCCCAAAAACAGAGGCACACAGGGAACTGGATTTAGCTCGGCCTGGCTGTGAGGCAATTCTGAGGAAGTCCTAGGCTCAAATGCACAGAAAAACCCTGTCCATCAAAGAGTGTGTGAATGTACAGGCTGACTGCAAGAGAACCAAGGAAGACCATCACACTCTTCCTTAGAAGAGAGTTCAATGGGCCACAGGAACTTCAAGAATTTAGGCTGGTCAGAGGTTGTGCTCACATCTCAGGCCATGTTGGGCCAGGTTGTCCCAGGCATACAGCCAAGGATACTATTGAAAAGTCAAAACAAATTTCAATTTAATTAGGCACTTGGTTTCTATATTACAATGAAATCTAGTTGAGTAAACTAGATTTAATAACAACTTACAAATAAACTACTGTACATAAGTGAATTTTCCACTAACTGAGCCCCAACTCTCTTTAAACCCAATGATTATCTATTTTAACATTTTTGCCATTAAACATTTCTAATACAAAATATATCCTTTCATTCAACAAATATTGAATTCAGTCACAGCAGCGTAACCTGAACCAGACAAAATCTGCTCTGTAGATGTTCATTAACACTAAACTCTTTCAAATCAAGCAGCCACATAGCTGTAGCCCTACATTGATGAGACATGGGCACATGAAGGAGTACTATGACACACTCTTGAATCAAATGTCCAGTTTTAATGCCAATGCTATTCTTTGGCATCTCATCCCTCATCAGTTCTCATTATTGCCCAAAGATAAGGTACCAAGCGCCCACTTTACCCCCTATTATTTACTGGCCTAAAAATTACTACAGGACAAGCTTGATGAACAATTTTTGCATTTATAATCAGTAAAGAAAACTGCCAAATAGCAAACATGTCAACAGATATTTGCTATTCCCTAGTTGTAGGAGACAGAGGAGCTTCAGAGCAAAGCCACGTTTCAGATGGCCAAGGACTTGAAGGAGGCAAGGCAACAGGGCCACTGCAAAACCAAGTGAGTTAGCTCTCACACTCCCAGGGGTATAAGTTCCAGTTATTGCTTCCCAAAAACAGAGGCACACAGGGAACTGGATTTAGCTCAGCCTGGCCACGAGGCAATTCTGAGGAAGTCCTAGGATTAAATGCACAGAAAAACCCTGTCCATCAAAGAGTGTGTGAATGTACAGGCTGACTGCAAGAGAACCAAGGAAGACCATCACACTCTTCCTTAGATGAGAGAGTTCAGTGGGCACAGGTACTTCAAGAAATAAGGCTCGTCAAAGGTTACCTCTGTTGAAACCTTGAATGACAAACAGGAACAGTATTAACAGATCCAAATAAACCAGAGAGAATGCAACAAAGCTTATAAAACAAATCTATGTAACAATAAGCCCACAACCTCTTAGGAACATCATCAAAATCCAAAGGCTGTGAAAACAAGTTTTTTGTGTGTAGGTACAAAGTGGACAGGATGTGATCTGAACTATGCTGATTACACCTGACTAAAGCTGTTTGGATTTAGTTCACTGAGGGTGAGTATTCCTATCTTAAGCTGCCGAAGTACTAACTCAGTTGGTTCACTGCCTAATCCTGTAGAGGAGTCACATACAGAAATTAAAATTGTGATGATGTTCTAAGTTGCTTATTTCATTCATATCAATATACATACTGATTATCTAAACTCAAAAAAAAAAATCTCTGATTCTCAAATATACCTAGCCTGAAGATCAGGTGGACCCATGTCCACCCAATTTGATTGATAATATAAAAATACACTTATCTACAAGATCATATTTAACACAGGCATCAAGTATGTAAACATAAGGATGATTTTCTTTATATGCCAATGTCCATGCTTTAGCATCCTGAAATATGATTTTGTCGATCACTTTAACAGACAGCCTTGTTCCATATACCGGGTAAGCAACTGCTGCTATGATGACTTGGGAGGCTAATACTTTGAAATCCCAATTGAAGAGTCTGAAGCCACATCACTCTTAAGAAGGTGCTACTAAAGTCAGTAAAAAACAAAATAAACAAACAAAAAACTACTTACGCTAGCAATTTAATCAGTTCTAGTGGTATTGGGTAGAATTAAAGAAATGCCACATACTGCTTAGAAATGTGTAAAGTTTCACAATACAAATATAAATTAGTTTTCACAAAATTCTAATAAATTTATTCATGCTGAGGGGAGCCCACTAATCTTCACACATTCTAAAGAGCTATCTAAAGAAAATGAGTATGGTTTTCATACAAATTACATAAAAAAAATTAGAGAAGGATTATACTTGGCACAGACAACAAATACTACATGTAGTTATTTCTCATTGCGGTCTCTTCCTACTGTACCATAGAACATCACAAATCCCCATGATGTCTCTTTATATTGTACTTTGCATTTAAATTTTTATTTTTACATTAAACACATACACTCAAAGCCTCAATTAAGCAGAAATGCTATGGTCAATTCTCTAAGATTTAAAAAACTTTCTTTACTTAAAAGATTTAAAGATAAATAACAAGCACACATCTCTTAGCAACAATTTCAAAATCCAAAGGCTGTGAAAACTGAGGCTTTTTTGTGTAGTTCCACAGTGGATAGGACCTGATGTGAACTACTCTGGGCAACTCTAAGACACATCCTCTTTTTTTTTCTTTTCTTCCAGTCTTGGGGCTTGAACTCTGGGCCTGAGCACTGTTCCTAGGCTCCTTTTGCTCAAGAGTGCCAAAAGTGGCACTCTGTCACTTGAGCCACAGTACCACTTCCAGTTTTTGTTGTTGTTGTTTTGTTTTTCTGTGATTAGTTGGAGATAAGAGTCTCAAGGACTTTAGTGCTTGGACTGGCTTCAAACTGTGATCCTCAGATCTCAGTCTCCTGAGTAGCTAGGATACAAGTGTGTGCCACCGGAACCCAGCTGTAAGACACATTCTTAAAGTAATGATGTATTTACCCAGTGCTATAGATATAACCTATATAAGTTTTACTTTCTTTAAATTTGTAACATAAACTAAATAATTCAGTTTCTGTGAGAGTTAGCTACATATTTTATAAAAATAATCCTCAATTAAATTTAGGATAAAATTTGGGACATCTACTCATCATGTTATATTCTTGCAGGTTCTGTAACTATACATATTGATCTCCAACAAAGAAAATTCTACTCATCTTCCAAGACTCAGATGGGAGTCACCCCTCTTGAAGTCTCCTTCAAGTCCTTTGAATAAAATTATTCAACTTTTCTTCTTTGTTCCTATTACACTTCTTTCATAGCATCAATTGTTTTTCTCATCTACCTACACACTTGGTCATATGCCCGCACAAAGCAAGGGTGGTGAGATATTCTTTGTTTTTGTACCAGAACTTAGTGCCAAATGTCTCTCCTTCAATAAACATTTGAATGAATGATTAAACAGAGTTAGATTCCAATATAAGGTTCACTCTCTCTTCCAATATGACCATCTGGTAAGGAAGAACAATTGTAGAAAAATGAGACTCTTGTACACCAGAAGGACTGAAGCAGACACTCTTTAAAACAAAAGGCAGAATTCACAATCACTACCCTGGAATGACTCCAACTGGACTGTGCACATTTAATTACAATAATATGGTATTAGCTGTTAAGAGCTGGACGGGGAGGTCAGATGTGATAACTTGCATTATTTCAAACTTTTTCTTACTACTACATCCTAAGGTATTCAAATAGTAATTCTGAGTCAATGATAGTGGCTTAAAAACAAAATGCTTCTGTAAGCAATAATGTAAAATTATTTAAGAAATACTCTAGATCAGTATTTCTCTAACTACTACGCTAAATAATGATGTCCAAAATTCTGCATCTATAACTAAAACTTCCAAGGAAAGGCTGATGCTGTTATCCTATGACCTACACTTTAAATTGTACTTTTAGAACAAGATAAAATACATTATTTTCCCAGGTCAGATTGCTCAGGTCAGATTTGTCTTGGTTTTAGTTATTAGTATTTCTTATTAAACAATCCTGACTATATTAGTTACAGAACACATTATTAAAAACTCAACTAGAAGAAAATCAAATTGCTTTAAAAGAAGAAAACCCACAGTTTTCAATTGTTCTTACCTATACTCTGGTAATGCCATCGAAAGAAAATTCGTTCAGGTAGAAACTGTAGTATTTTCTATAAAATAAAAAAAAAGTGAGATATAAGAACATAAATAAAATTACACATTTTCAAGATAGGTCCATATTATTTGTAGTATATATATGTTTCTGAAAAGAAAAAGAAAACTACTTATAAGCACTATACTTTAGCTGTATTCCTATGAAATGGTTTCTTCTATTTGCCCCTGGTAAATGTCCTTCCTTGAACATTTGCTTTAATTCCTTCCAATAATTAGTATATGTCTAGGATAATTTTACCAGATGAGCAGAAAAGCTCAAAAGTTATATACATATGACCATATAAGATAATGCACAACTTAAAATTAATTTCTTTTTAAGGGTTGACTAGTAGTCTATTGCCTATCTATACTATATTTTCTTTATTCATCTATTCATAAATACTTGGGTTGATTTCATATTTTGGCTATGGTGAAATATGTTGCAATTAAGATGACAGTTCAGATATCTCTTCAACATATTGATTTAAACTCTTTGGATTATCTGACACTTTTAGTTGTAGTTTTGTGTGGAACCTCCATATTGTTCTGCATAACGGTTTTACTATTTATATTCACAACAGCATACTAGAGTTCACTTCTCTCTCTGTCCTAGCCAACACTTTTGTCTTTTTGATAATATAATTCTCAGCAAGTATGAAATGACATCTCATTACAGTTTTACATTGCATCTCTCTGAGGATTAGTAATGTTGCACTTTTTTTTCAGTGTTCTCATATCTTCCAAGGTATGTTTTATGTCCTAAAAGATGATCTATCTTGGAGAAAGTTCCACAGGCTGCTGAAAAAGTTTTATATTCTGATATGCATATTGTGAAGTGCAGTTGATACAGGGATACTTTAATCCCACATTATGTCAGTCGTATTTAAATTGTTGTGTGATCTGCTGAGTATTTTACTGCCCATAATTTTATGAAGATGTCTCATAAAAAGCAAATGGAGCTAGGTACCAGTGGCTCACACCTGTAATTCTAGCTACTTGCAGTTCAAAGCAGGAAAGTCTATGAGACTCTTAACTCCAATTAGCCACCAAAAAGATGAAGTAGAATTTGGCTTAAGTGATAGAGCACTAGCCTTAAGAAAAAAAACTCTCTCTCTCTCTCTCTCTCTCTCTCTGTGTATATATATATATATATATATATATATATATATATATATATATATATATATATATATATATATCAGGGTCAGTTCAAGCCCAGGTCCAGCACACATGTACGTACACACACACACACACACACACACACACACACACACACACACACACACACAGCCTAAGGAACAACATGAAAATGGCTGTTTAACTTAAATGCTAAATTTTTTATAATGTGTTGAAAAATGTTATGTCTTTAACAGAAGTTGAGTTGCATTATGGGAAAAATGAATCAAGCATCATGAAGTAACAACTAGTGTGGTAAGCAGCATTACTGTTTATAGCAGCAATACTTGTGAAAATAATGTAACCTGCCTCATGAAGTTATAGATGCTCAGACTTACTTTATAGTATAGGTAAATTTGATTAATTCTAGAGTACTAAACTCTATGCACCCTGAGCACAGTTCATTTTCAATAGTGTCTTCTTGGAATCATAGACCCATGGATATCAAGGGTCTACTGTAGTTGACTAAGAAGTAAATGCCTAGGAAAGAGTGGAGAAGGAAACAGGAGACTTCTTAGTTTCTGCCATCTAAGAAGCTCTAAGACAAAGATTAGGAGTACTGTACAAGTAGAAATGGAAGGTTCTCCTACTCTGGCCTAGCTCAGCTGGAAGCTTAGGGCTATAATAAGAAAAGTGTGAAGGTACTAACAGCTTAATGCCATCAACTGATGCCACTCCTTTAGCTGGGCTACAAATGCTTTTTTGAACAGAAAGCTAGGCAGAACAAGTTACTGTGTGCCATAGCAATCTTCAAACTACTAATTAGGTTTTTCTTATCATGTTACAAGACTGAAGCTAGCCACTGGTGGCTCACACCTATAATCCTAGCTACTCAGGAAGCTGAGATCTGAGGATCACAGTTAGAAGTCAGTCTGGGCAGGAAAGTCTGTGATTAACCAAAGTCTCCAATTAACCACCAAAAATCTATAACTCAAGTGGCAGAGTGCTAGCCTTGAGTGAAAAAGCTTAGGGACAGTGTCCAGACTCTGAGATTAAGCCCTAGCATGACACTTGCTCCCCCCTCCCCCCCCTCTCTCTAACTCCTTCCCCCTCTCTTCCTCTCCCTCCCTTTCTCTCTCGCACACAGCTGAAGCACTAAGAAAAGTATAGTCCACTTCAGGGACATAGACTCTCTGCTGGCTTTGTTTCTAATCAGCTGGTTGTTACATCATGTAGATAGAAGCTTGGTCCTTCTGAGGTCTTCCTACAGTTTTTCTGCTTCCTTCCCTTTTGTTCACTCACTTAAGCAAATGGCCCAGCAGGGACATTATGTCCTACTTTCATATGTATTCTCCTTTAAGAGGACCTAGCACCCCAACTACATTGCAAGGTCACTATCTGATACCATCTTGCCAAGCAGGTGCTGAGTAAATGAAAGATTCAGGATATATCTTATCTTGACAGATGTTTGACAGCCTCAGTGTTTTTCAGTCTTCTAATTTAGTCAGAGACCCAACCTGACCCTGAATCATGCTTTTCAGCTTTCTCAAACACATACTGTTGTTCCTGACTTAGTTTTCTTTTTGCTAGTATGAAACAAAGAAAAGTAGCAAGACATAAATACAGATGCTTAGATTCTGCCAGTCTACCACAAAAGTAGTCTTCAACTTATTCTAAGTTCAGGATTATTGTCGTCACTACACTTAGATAAAAGCTTTCAGATTTATAAGGTGGATGTACTTCAAAACACTCCAAAATAAAACTCAATAAGGTTTGGATACAAAACATCATGCCTAATGTCTGAGCTACTAAAAATATTCCTAAAAGGACAGACTCTTATACAACAATTCAGAGGATGAAATAATAATTATACGGATACTTCTTTTTGTACCCAAATACTGCAACAGCCATTTTTTATACATTAATTCCATGAGGTCAATAAAAATAAAGCCAAAGACAGTTATCTATATCTAAATGCTAAGCCTTGTTCCTCAGAAATCCCAGATGAGGCCTACCTTTATAAGGCAAATACAATCTGGCATTTCTTCTACCACAGCTGATAGTCTAAGCTATACTGCTGTGAATGCCACATAAGCTATTGACATCTTGTTTGTAGTTTCACTGGAGAATAAAATAAAAAAAAATTCAAGAAAGTCACACAGTGTGAATAAATATTACTTTTCTGAAAAACACATGGCTCTATTTAATGCTCAGTGCTCAGCTACATCTATATGGTAATCCATTATAGCACACTCGAAATCGAAATTAGGTATTACTACTGATCAGCACATCAGGGAATCTGTCATTCTTTTAACTGATTATCCATAACTCTCTTTTCTTCACAACCTACTGCATGACCAGGAATAATGTAAAACATAAGCTGGAGTTTATACAAGATGCTATGGTACACTTTAAAATTGTGGGTCTTTATTTAATTTGTTTGGGACTTTTTCCAAATTATTACCAGATGATTGGAACATACCCTGTGGATTCACAATTGATTTCAATCCCATGTAGAAAGTAGGATAGTGAAAAATGAGGGAAATATCACATACTTATGTTACATGACCTACTAAACAATAACCAACTAAACTTGTTTGATCTAAAAGTAGACAGGACGGAAATCATCCCTTCCCCTAATTACATGCATGGTTCAGTAGTGCTAGGTAAAAAAAATGATACTCAGGGAGAAAATAGGAAGTTCAGTTCAAAAGCAGACAAGTCTTAGTTACTTGACCTTTAGAGTAATAAATGTCCAGAAAACTTAGGAGGCAAATCGGTGATTCCGTTTAGAGAAACTATTGTATGAATACCTGAACTTCAACTATAGTCTGGCTTCGGAAGGACTCATGGGCATGGGAGCTCAATGGCATATACGTCTCCACACAGATATAGTTCTTTTGCTGTCATGTGGCCTCTTACCTCTTACGAAAAGTAAGAATTGACTCTAATGTATCAAGAAGAAAATGAATAACCCTAAGATAACTTTGAAAATAAAACCACTATGAAAAAACTAACATTTTTAAACTTAGACATAAAATACAAGATAGCTAAAGGAAATATAGAAACGAAAGGAACTATTATTAACCATATTTATGGATAACAAATTGTCATTAAGGATTCTAAAGAAATATAGATAATAAAAAAGGATATATTCTTAGCATGAAAGTACTGCTTTTCTTTTTAAACTAGCAATCCTTCCTAGTACAGTATACTACTCAATCACTAGTTATGATTTTATAAGTAAGGAGAGCACAGCACCAATTTGTCATATCCCTTTAGCACAAACTTAAACATCACTTTTAGGGAGAAGCCTGACTTAACTAGACTCTTCATCCACTCCTCTATACTTAGGTGCTAGATTCCTTGAGAGAAAATACACTTTCTTACTATCTGATATCCCCAACATCAAAAGCATTGCCCAGTATATCATGTTCCATAATAACCACTACATGTCCCAATAGGGAAAAGAGTGAGGGAAAATAACTACAAAAATAAGATTTTAAAAAACTTTGATTTCAGTTCACATGTACAAAGATTGGTCATATTTAAGGAAAGTAGACCTACCTTAAAATGGTGGAAACCTGATGAGGAGGCACTTAACAAGACAGATTTAATTGGCTAGTAATTTTTTTAATTTTTCTAAAAACTAGCCTTAAAATGAAAAGCAGAGATGTCAAAAGGAACTATGGAATATAATTTTCAAAGAGAGGACATTAATTTCTCCCTCCTGTACTTTTGAAATCAATCAATATTATATTATTGGAAAGCCTGATTAGGCAATGGAGATCTAGAAAGGGCAAGGGTTCCATCTACAAGCACAGATGATGCTACAGAGGGCCAACAGTATCTGTAGAATGACCTGCAATATCCCTGTCCCATGAAAGTGGAAGATATCTAGAATGGTAATTCAGCAAAGGAAACAATGCCTGCTCTACAACAGATTTACTGAAAAGACTATAGAATTTCTCATCCATGGTTTTTTTTACAAGACTCAAGATAACACTGAATGACAGCTTAAAAGAGTGAAGAATTTAATTACGCATCTAAATGGATGCGTAATTAAATAACATTCTGACATCAGAAAATCATTACATGGAGATGAAAAACATGGAAAGTACAATTTAGGTAGTCTGTTGCAGATGCCCCCATACACCATTACACTGGGATACTACATGTTGCAATAAACCAATAAAGTTAAAAAAGGACGGAGAAGAATATGTAGACATAACATGCTTGAAGTTGCAGAGTCAGTAAATAATTAAAAGTAACATATAAACTTATCAAAAGTGTAGGATATTCATCCTATACTAAAGCTGACCTCAGTCTTTCCCTCTGCCACAAGCTGCAGAGTACAATGAGGTCAACTGATCATTGTGGATAGACAAGTCAGTAGAAGAAGCATCAGGGCACGTAGACATATGAAGATAACAGAAGTCCCAAAGCAGACTTCATGCCTACATAACCGCATAGTTCATGATAAACATTGCTAGAGGATACACTAGCTGTCTTAAGACGCAAACAAAATTTAAAGTTTTGAGGAGGTAAAAAAGTGCAGCCAGTTTTATTTATATATATATGTATATATACGTATATATGAATATATATACATATAACATATATATACACACACCTATCTTTCTCAATATACCATGTGACTTACATAATTCACTTTCCTGAAAATATAGAAATTAATCAAAATCTCATCACAAGGATCTGAGTATATAAATATTATATCAGTAAGATGTATTTACATAACTGATATTAATATGGTAGTTATAAAAATGCAACAAATTCCCAAAACAATTAACATAAGGGAAACAGCATTTTAAAAATACTATATAAGGGGCTGGGAAGGTGGCTCAGTGGTAGAGCGCTTGCCTTGCATGCACGAGGCCCTGGGTTCCATTCCTCAGCACCCCATAAGCAAAAAGAAAAAAGCCAGAAGTGGCACTGTGGCTCAAGTGGTAGAGGCTAGCCTTGAGCTCAAGAGCTGAGGGACAACGCCCATTCCCAGAGTTCAGGCCCACAACCGGACCCAAAAAAAATACTATATAAAACAGTCTGGGTATAAAATACCTAAAAGTAGTGAGAATGCAAATAAAAAAGATACATAGAGTAAAAGTATGGGACTATAAATAGTACTCTATTCTTTATATTCTTGATATAGATTGCCAAAATAAATGATTTAGATAGTATTTTGTTAAAGATAACTAGTGGAAAGAAATAAAACTGAAAGTATATCTTTCAAATTATAAGGCATATTCTACACAGCAAAAGTAAGTGACCTCTATCCCCCCAAAAAAGTTAAAAGCAAAAAATATTAATCATCTCATAAAATAGTAATGAGTACAAGCAGGCCAAATTTCCATTGCAAAGACCAAATCCAAAAGTAGAACTGGCTTCCAAACACAGAAAAAACTGTTAATAAAATACAGAAAATGATGTATGAGGCATACATGCACATACATCTGCAACAAAGCAACAGAATAAATGGGTTTATTCAAAGAACATTTGCTTTAGTTCTCCTCATTTATTTAATTCACAAACAAATATTCTTATGAGGTGCCCATTCTGTGCCAGGTACTATGTGAAAAACTAGAGAAAGAGATATCAAAGACAGTGATTTCTGGAAGAAAATCAACAATGTCACTACACGCCAGGAAGTAAGGACAGAACATCTTTGAACTGAATCACAAAAGATACACAAGGCAAAACTTCCAGAGAAGGGTACCTTAGGCAGATTAAACCGCAGAGAACAGAAGGGAAGGGGAAAAAAAGAAAGAAAAGTCCCTGCTGCTGATCAGGAGACCTTGGAGAGGTTGCCAATGAGGACAGAAGTAAGATAAGTGACAAGGGATGCAAAGGAGGCAAAGGAAAGATTAGAAAAGGCAGAATTTGATCATTGTCCTAAAGGCAGTGGAAAAACCAGAATTACATTACACTGACAACATTCAAGGTAGTTGAAAGATACAGAAAAATCAATAGATCACAACCAGGAGACATTCCAGTAGGTACAGCTCTGAACAAAGGTTGAGGTGGCATGCAGAAAGGGCACGTGCACAGGTACAGAACAAAAGGCTACAACAAACTAGAGGCAGAACAAACTAGAAAGAAGCAAATGAGAAGACATTTTTACTAGGTACTAAATGCAAAATTTGTAGCATTTTATTATGTACTGAAATTGTTATATTCAGAAACTGGGAAGCATAGGCAGTTGATAAGTTCCAAGAGGTTATGTATTCAATTTGCTTCAGATAATATGAAGGCTTAAATCTCTCTTTACAAAAAAGGAAACTGCACTAAATGGTTCACTTTTAATGAGAGAACATCCTTCAAACTTCACCAATAGTGGGCACTGCCCTAAAGAAAGATCAGATTCATGAGAAGTTTTCGTCTCATACTAGATGTCACCTAAGAAGTTTCAGTCACAGACACATTTGCCATTCTGTTCTTCATTTCCTATAAGCTTCTACTTTCTAGCTAAAAACTAGCTTTCACCTGGGTTCCAGTAGCTCACAACTGTAATCCTAGCTATTCAGGAGGGTGAGATCTGAGGATCATGGTTCAATACCAGCCAGGGCAAGAAAGTCTGTAAGATTCTTATCTCCTGAAGTTCAAGCTCCAGGACCAGCACAAACAAAAAGAAAAGTAGCTTCAATCTTAGGATTTTGGTATTAGCATAACTTATTTGACTGTCTTTTCTGTCCCTTTTTCTTTCCAAAAAGAAAATAAATTCACTTCCAAAGAGTTTCTGTATGTGATGAAAGAAATAACAATGCCTCAGTGAGATGCCACAACTTCATTCCCACCTTTCTGGAAACAGAGAGTTAATGCCTGCTTTGACACAACCAGAAAGCATGACAGACAAGCATGTCAGCTTGAGACTGTCAAGTTCATGCAGTGAATGCCCCAGGTTTGACACATCAGTTGGTGCATGAAAGAAAAGAAGGCTTCAAGTCAGGTTCTTTTCCTTCAGACCTGTTCCGTGTCACTAGCAGGTCAAACACTAGGTGTCACTCTGTAACAGCTACTACACTAGCATCCAACAAAACAAATGCTATAAAATTTACAAGATAACAAGTATTTGTTGTCTCTTGTAAATGCATATTTTTGTTTAAAAAGCCAACTTAACACAAAGTGTGCTGAGGTATTGATTTTATTCAGCTTAAAAGAAAGAAAAGCTCTTTTTTTTTTTACTGTGAAAATACTGTACAGAGGGGTTACAATTACATGGGCAAGATAATGAGTACATTTCTTATCAAGCATTGTAGCCTCCTCCTTTGTTTGCCCTTCCCATCTCTTCCCATCCTCTTCTGCCATTCTAACAATAAATACAGCATGTTCAAGTGTTATTGTGAATATCCCATATATATATATATATATACTCTTGATGTAGTTTCTACCATCTGCCCTTACAGGACTCTTGGGAGCATTTCCAGAGGACCTTCTCTGGATGGTATCAGTTACCAACAAGGCAAGTGACACCCTATGTGACAGGGGCCAGGATGCCAGGAAATGCAGGGCACCTGTGCAGTCACAGATAATCACAAGAATGTAATTTCAAACTTCCACAAACATCTTGTCTCCAGTTTCCCTTCCCCCAAGGTAAACTAAGTAATTTAGTATATCCTGTTGGGACAATACCAAGTTTCTTACCTTGAAGTCTCAATGTATACAGAACACTGCATTATTAGCATTAAATATTTAAGTTGGGGAGTTAAACTCTGTTGAAAATGGCTTTATTCACCTCATACACGTGTTCTAATTCAAATTAGTAACATGGAAATATACAATAAATTGTCTCTTAATGAGCCTAGATGCTTATACTGTTTCTACCTTCCAGTTTGTGGAGATCATAAACATTTACAACAAAAAGCAGACACCAAAGTAACCTTATGGTTATTCTATGGTACTATATGGAAATAAATGAGCCAGTAAGCCAGGCATGGCAGCATATGCCCGTAATCCTAATTACTTGGGAGGTGCAAAGACAAGAATCACTTTTTCAAAATCAAGCTGGGTTTGTGCTGTGCCCATAATTCCAGCTACTGAAGAGGTGAAAGTAGGAAGATCACAGGTCAGACTAGCCAGGGCAAAAGCACAAGATCTCACATGAAAATAAAACACTAAAAAACAGGGATTGTGGCCTAGTGCTCTACCACTTTGATCCATAGCATCACTTCCATTTTTCTGGGGGTTAATTGGAGATAAGAGTCTCTCTCACTGACTTTCCTGTGCTGGCTGGCTTCAAGTGGGATCCTCAGAGCTCAACCTCCTGAATAGCTGGGATTACAGATGTGAGCCACTGGCATCCAACATCTGTAAGATTCTTATTTCCAATTAACTGTCATAAAAAAAAAAAAAGAAGAACAAGTGGAGCTATGGTAGTAGAGCATTCACTAGCCTTGAGCAAAAAAGTTTAGGGACAGTGCTCATGCCCTGAGTTTCAAGCCTCAGGACAGCTCCCCTTCCGGCCAAAAAAAAAAAAAAAAAAAAAAAGTTCTCTAGAATTTGTATTGATCATTTAAAACTATGACAGTGACATAGATGATACAATCAAAATCAGACTCATTCTTTGAAAAGATAAAAAGACATCCAGTGAGGCACCTAAATTTCTAAATTTGAAGACCTTAAAGAACTTAAAAGTCCAAGAATTTGAAAATACGCTTTTTCTTTTCATTTTATGGAAATAAGGAGTTCTAATAGCTTGAGAAGGAAGTCCTTTGCCTTTATATGAGGAGGAGGAAGTAATGTCAATGATATGTGCACATTAGACAGAAGTAATGGCAGTCAAGCAAAGAAAAAAAAAAGAGGCAGGTGCTGTGGCTCATGCCAGGTAATACTACCCACTCTAGAGGCTGAGTTCCACAAGATGGCAGATGTAGCCATCCCAGTAGGAAAGTTCAAAAGACTTCATCTCCAAAATAACCTGCAACAAATTAGTCTGAAGGCATGGTCCAAATGGTAGCACACCAGCCAAGCAAGCAAGCTGCGCAAGGCCCTAAGTTCAAATCCAAGTACCAGCAAAAAATTGGAGGGAAAGAAGGAGGAAGGGAGGGAGGGAGGGAGGGAGGGAGGGAGGGAGGGAGGGAGGGAGGGAGAGGGAGGAAGAGAGGAAAGAAGGAAGGAAGGAAGGAAGGAAGGAAGGAAGGAAGGAAGGAAGGAAGGAAGGAAGGAAGGAAGGAAAAAAAGAAAAGGTTTTAACCCAATAATGACAGATTACTCCATTGGAAGGATTTTGAGAATTCAAGGGACTTTAATCCAACAATAAATATCAACAAGTAAAACTCACTGTGGAGGATAATAAAGGATTGTAAGTAATGGTTGTAATGCTCAGGAACTTTGTGGTCTAATTAAGAAGCTAAGACTTAGACATATTAAAGGATAACAAAGAACATTCAAATGGTAACACATTATAGCATTATTATGTAAGCTCACAAGAATAAGCACCTCCTGAGATACTTGCCAGAAGAAATTAGTGAGGTTGAACAGAACCTGAAAGAACATGCCAGATGAGAGCAAAAGGCAGTTCCTGGAAAGAGAGTTGTATAAACTAAGAGACTCAAATGAAACCATACAAAAAGAAGTTCAAGCCAAGTGCCAGTGGCTCATACCTATTATTCTAGTTACAGAGGAGGCTGAGATCTGAGGACTGCACTCAAAGTTACACAATGCAATGTGAAAGAAAGCTATACTGGGAGGCAGAGGAATCTGAAAGTCAGGCCAGCCTGGCTCAGTTTACAGATTATAAAGAGTTCAGGTTCTAGGAATGATCATGACAAGATAAAAATAGTTTAACCTTGTGGCTAATTTGGATAAACTAGAATAAGGAATCTAGAAAGCAAATGTTCTGTTTACTAATGATTTCTAACAGTGATGTCTGCAAAAAACACCATTCCAATGCTAGAACATACGTAGGTTTTAGAATTTAGTCTCTTAGTCTGTGTATTTTAATCAGATCTGAGAGATAGATAATTCCTGTTATCAAATTCTAGATGTCTTCTTAATCATGTATGTAGTACTCCAAATCATTCTATTTCTCACCTGAGAAATATTTTTTATTTTATTTATTTATTTTTTTATCAATTGTGGGGCATGAACTCTGGGCCTGGGCACTCTCCTTGTGCTCTTCAGCTCAAGGCGAGCGCTCTACCACTTGAGCCACAGCACCACTTCCAGTTTTCTAGTGGTTTATTGAAGATAAGAGTCTCACGGAGTTTCCTGTCCAAGCTGGCTTTGAACTGTGATCCTCATATCTCAGCCTCCTGAGTGGCTAGGATTACAGGCATGAGCCACCAGTGCCCAGCAAGCTTTGTATTTTTTGTATTCAGCTCTTTTGACTTCACTCACCTGGAAAGGAACTTATTGAGTTAGCTAACTCCTAGAGACAGTGCCTAAGAGCCTAGTTTTGATTCAAAAACCAATCCCAAATCCATAATCACAAATACCTTCTTTAATGGTCTCTTGTATCTGGGACACTATTCTCCTGACCAATCACCCAACGGATAATGGAAAACAAGGGCCACTCCTATGGACCAGAATCTGGTGAAATTATTCAAACTATCCAGTCTAATAAACTAAATCCTGCTGAACTTGCTTACCTTGCCTTGCCCATTCTTCTTGGGGGAAAAATAATGGCAATAAAGGCAACAAAGACTCCTGTCTGTTGGTCTATCTGTCTCTCTGCCTGCTGATTTTACCTTGGTGTTTCCTTGTGTGGCCCCATGTGATACATCATGCCTCCTATTTTTAAGCAAATCTGAGCATAACTTCTTCCTTCATAACAATCACTTCCATGTATATAATGATTACAACAAATTCTAGGTATAATTAAAATCATCTCTCTGGCTGGGTGTGGTGACTCACATATATAATCCAAGTGTTTTCAGAGACAGATCAGGAGGATCACAGTTTGAGGCCAGCATGGGTAACCGTTTACAATTCCTATCTCAATAAATAAAAAGGTTGGACTTGGTGGTGCACACATCATCTCAGCTATTTTAGAGGCACAAATAGGAGGATCTCATCCAGGCCAACTGAGCATATATACAAAACTCTACCTAAAAAATAACGAAAGAAAAGTTGCCTACTAGAACAACTCCCTGACAAGTACAAGGCCTTGAGTCCCCAGTACCTAGGGAGAAGAGAGAACCTTTCAAGAACTGATCCAAAAAGTTCTCAAAGCCAGGTGGATTATCTGACCTTTAAGCCCAGTTACCAGGAGCCTTACAGTTCTATATAACTATCCTCTCTCCTAGGCAAATAACTATCTCAAAGGCACAACCAAAATGACAGTTCTGAAAAGGGCATTCAGAATTTTCTGTCAAAATTCAAGTTCTGATCTGTTATTCTTTTTTATTAATTAATTGATTACTTTTATTAACTTTAAGTTGCTCACTCTTAACAGTTCACAGAAACGTTTTCTTTTTTCTTTTTCTTTTTTCTGGGGGGCCAGTGTGGGGACTGAACTCTGGTCTTGGGCGCTGTCCCTCAGCTTTTCAGCTCAAGGCTAGCACTCTACCACTTGAGCCACAGTACCACTTCCAGCTTTATCTGCTGAGGGTGGTGCTGAGGGATCGAACCCAGGGCCTCATGAATGCAAGGCAAGCACTCTACCACTGAGCCACCTTCCCAGCCCATTAAGTTCATTCTTATCAGTAGACTCTTACCTTATAATGGATACATAGCATATTAACATATGATTCATAAGAATAGAAGGCTGTCTATCCTGCTTCACTGCTGTATCTACAGCATCCAGACCTGTGCCTGACATTCAATATTTACACAGTACATATGTCTGAAGAATGGGCACAGATTGATACAGAGTATCAGTTCAGAGCCTGAAAGGCAAGACAATATCCAGGCTCCATTGGCAGTGTATTAAAAATATAAGTCAGGGAGGGAAGGGATAGTGGGAGAAAAACAAAGAAGTGGGTAACAATGTTTGACAAGAAATATACTCATTACCTTACTTACCTAACTGTAATCACTCTGTACAGTATCTTTACAGTAAGAATAATTTTTTAAAAAAATATGTGAAGTCTAGCCAGTTGCTTGAGATTCATTCCTGTAATCCTAGCTACTTAAGGGGATGAGATCTGGGGATCAGAGTTCAAAGCCAGACATGCAGGAAAGTCTGAGAGACTCTTATCTCCAATCAACCACAAAAGCCCAAAAATGGAGCTATGGCTCAAGTGACAAAGCACTAGGCTTGAGCACAAAAGCTCAAGTACCCAGTACCCAGGCCCATAATTCAAGCCCCAGGATTAGAAAAAAAAAGAAAAAGAAAGGATTAAAAAAAAAGAATATTAGATCTAGAATCAGAACAAAACTTATCTCCTTACTCTACCATTTGCTAAACATGCAGCTTTACATACGTCACCTAACTTCTCAAAACCTCCAATCTTTCCTCTATGAAAACTGAGAAAACAAGCCAGGCATGGTTGGCTCATGCCTGTTATCCTAGCTACTCAGGAACTTGAGATCTGAGAATTTCAGTTCAAAACCAGACCGGGCAGGAAAAATCCATGTGATTCTTATTGCCAATCAACCACCAAAAACCTGAAAATGCTCAAGTGTTAGAGCACTAGCTTTGAGCATAAAAGCTGAGGATCAGCACCCAAGCCCTGAGTTCAGGCCCTAGGACTGGCACCAAAAAATAAAAGTAAAAAAGATTCGGAAAACAGAACCTACTTCAGAAGGAAAATATTAAACAAGACATCCCCTGTAAAACATTTATATTCTAGTTAATATGGAAAAATAAATTCATGTTTTGGGGTCCCATATCATTATATTCATACCTCCATTTTAAATGAACAGCAATGACAGATGAAATATTTGTGTGTGTGTGTGTGCGAGAGAGAGACAGAGACAGAGAGACACAAAGAGAGACAGAGACAAAGAGACAGAGACAGAGACAGAGAAGTGCTGGTACTGGAGCTTCAAATCAGGGCCTTGTGCTCTCACTTGGCTTTCTTACTCAGTGTCTGGAGCTCTACCACTTGAGTAATACTTGTAGGTCCAGCATTATTGCTGGTTAATTGGAGGCTTTTCTACCTAGGCTAAGAACCATAGTCCTCCAAGTCTCAGCCTCCTGAGATACCATGCCATGGATACCTGGCTAAAACATGTTTTTACAAGAAAAGTAAGCCAAGTGCCATAGGCATGTAATCCTAGCTACTCATGAAGCTGAGATCTAAGAATCAAGGTTTGAAGTCAGCTGGGACAGAAAAAAATCCCTTAGCTTCAATTAACTAGCAAAAAGCCAGAAATGGAGGGGTGGCTCAGTGAGTACCAGTCTTAAGCCAAAAAGCTAAGCAAGAGTGTGATACTCTGAGCTCAAGCACCTGTACCAGCACCAAAAAAAAAAAAAAAAAAGAGGAAGAGGAGGAGAGAGGGAGGAAGAGGAAAGAAGGAAAAGAAAAAGATAGGAAAGGTAGGGTCATAACACAGTGATAACCAAGTGACCAGCATCTCCATGAACAAACAACAACTGAAACCTAAGCGATACATACAATTTGATGTATAGTTGCTACAGCAAAGGTCAACTTCCAAAGGGTGTGCACACTCCGAATGAAGAAAGACACAAACGGAGAGGTCTGCCTACTACATGGGACTGAAACCTGGACTTCCCTGGCAGCTTTCCCTCACTTTACCAGAACACTGTCTCTAGTACCTCCCTACAACTAAAAACCACTGTTTTTATTTCCTAAGTTTCCCCTTTGGTTTGTTCTGGCCTTACAAAGGCAGAAAGCAGTTCTCTTTACGTACTCCTCTTTTGTGCCTTCTTAACTCTCTTCTCTACGTCCAATCCATTTCTCATTTACATCCCTACACAGTAACCCTTTTAGATTTAACACATCTTAATAATTCCATGTCTAAAGGAAGCCTTTCCCAATTATTTACACATTGATGTATAAACCACCTCTTTCTATGGTACTAATGTAGAAAGCAGCAATAAAGTTACTTAGTGCCCAGAAGAAAAGCACACAAATTTTAATCTACTTCTAAAGCCAGAGAATACAACATAAGCAAAACTAATGCAAGTTCATTATTCACTCATATTTTCTATGCAAAAATGAAAGTTTTAGGAAGCTTTGAATAATATATATTTGTTCTTTTATATAGGCAACTAATCCCCTGTGAATGACAATGTATCACTAATAATTCCTTCCCTAGTCATGGTATCAAAACTTACTTAGTGGGAAGGTTAGGACTAGGGTCTCTGAGAACACAGATCAACAACAAATTTAATTCTTAAAATATAATTTGTCAAAAAATATTACCAGGCTTTGGAGAAGATAGAGCAACAGATCAGAAATTTAAATTTTAGAAGAAGGAATAAAAACAAAGAGGGAAACAGGAAGAAGGTAGAAAACTGAGCTAGAACCTGACTTGTGATCAATAAGCCAAGAAAAACAATGAGGGGTGGGGTTAGGGATGTAGTTCAGTGATAGAGCACTTGCCTAACAGGTGCAAGGCTCCAAGTTCAATCCACAGTAGTGGAGGAAAGGATGTGGTGTACTAAGATCTAGAAATGCCAGTTTCTCTAGCCCTCAGACCTTACCCACAGTAAGTTTGGGATACTCAACCTGAAATTCCATTAGCAAACCAATTAAAAAAGAAAGCCAGGCACATGCCTCAAGACTGAAATCCTATCTACTTGAGAAGTTTAGACTGAAGAGTCATGATTCAAGACCAACCCAAGGAAAAGAAATTTAGAAGACTCCATGTTATCCAATGGCTGTTTCCAGTTGCACATGTCAGTTAACCTCTAAGGGAGAAGCACAATTGCTGGTGCATCAACACAGACCTGGCATTCTCAGCAACACAGGAAAGTTCAAGTAGTAAGACCACAGCCAATGCATAAAGGAGCTGGAAGAGTGGCTCAAGTGTAGATTACCAAATGGTGAGGCCCTGATACAACCCCAATGCCAAAAAAAAAAAAAAAAAAAAAAACCCAGGAAGAAATGTATAACAATAGGTTCCACAACCTTTACAGCAGGATCAGCCCAAAACAATATTAGGAAGGAAAACAAGGGCAACCTCAGTTATGAATATAGATCCACAAATGCAACCAATTTATAAACTCATAAATCTAGAACTGTAACTCACCATCATATTATCAAAAGAATCATCACATAATGATCTCAACCAATGCAAAAGAAAATTTTGAAAACTGTAAAGCCCATCTATAATTTTCAAAACAAATCTTATCAAACTAAGAATAGAAACAAATTTATAGAGTACCTGCAAAAAATTTACAAAAATATTGTTCTTGATTGTGAAATATAGATTCTTCAGAAATACGTTGAGCACTTTATGACTTTTACTTACCATGTAATAGAGAGCTGAACCAGTAAGCAAGAAAACAAAACTGGCAAACTTGGCCATTGCATTAGTTGCAGAAAATCCAAGAAAAAATACCTCTAGACAAAATATAGGAATTAATCATGTGTTTGAGTGTGTGTGTGTGTGTGTGTGTGTGTGTGTGTGTGTGTGTGTGTGTGTGTGTGTGTGTGTGTGTGTGTGTGTGTGTGTGTGTGTGTGTGTGTGTGTGTGTGTGTGTGTGTGTGTGTGTGTGTGTGTGTGTGTGTGTGTGTGTGTGTGTGTGTAAGCTGAAGCCAGCAGTGCGAATGAATGAACTAAACCTAAATTGTGAATAAATATTAGAAATAATGCTGAAAATAAAAGACAAGTCACAGGTGGTTCCTTATATGAGATCTTTTGTATTACACCAAAAGCCAAACGATGGGTTATTTAATGGTACAATTATGCGTACCCTTAAATAACTGTATATTTAAATGTTCAATTATACTCAGTTTTAAAAGAAAGACAATGAGCTTGGTGCCAGTGGCTCACCCCTGAGAAGGCTGATATCTGAAGATTTTAGTTCAAAGCCAGCCAGAGATAGGAAAATCTGAAACCCTTATCTTTCATTAATCACCAAAAGCTAGAAATAGAGAAGTGACTGAAGTGAAAGAACAAAAATCTTGAGCAAAAAAGCTCTGGGAAAGTGCCCAGGCCCTGACTTCAAGCCCCAAACCTGGCATGAGACATAAACAAAATAAATAAAAAATAAAAAGAAAGAATGTGCCAGGAAGTTACTACCTCCAGAAGTAAGAAAGGGGAATACCTATATAGCTTATAGTTCTCAAAATGAGGCAGGAAGATGGTGTCAGGAGTTTCACTAACTATTTTGTAGTAAACCCATTCCCTATTACAGAAATAAACAAAGTCAGTGGAATTGTTCATATGACAGTCAACAGATTTAAGTGATCAGCTTAATTAAAGTTCCTTCCTGGTAAATGAAAGCCCTCTTCCCAGATTTCATTCCCAGGAAGGTAACCACAGGAAACCACTACAAAATATGCCATGAATCAGTGCCTGAAATTCTGAGAAAGAAGGATATCCCTCAAAGGAAAGAGGGGAATCACAGTTATGGAGTGCCAACCATGATCCAGTTCCTGGGATGGAACTTTCTCATGTCTTCTCAGCAAATTCCACAGCACACATACTGTCAGAAAAGATCATCTACTCCCACCAAATTAAGCACAATATCTCTTCAAACCATGAATAATGCCCACCAAGAATTAACTTGCAGAATTTATAATTTAATTATGAGTATAGTTCTACAAGTATATATAATCTGGCACCTGTCTAATATATTTGAGGCAAGAAAGACTTTAAACTTAATAGATCAAAAAAGTCAAACATTGTTCCAGCTTTAAAGGGAATATAAGATTAGCAAAGACATACAAACACACAAAGATCCAAACAACCCCACTAGTAATCAGAAAGATCTATTGTTAAAGCAGTGAATTTTGCATATCATTAACATATATTAATAAAGACAACCATCTGCAGGATTAAAGGAATTTTATATAACACTTAGATTTAAGTTTATATGACCTTTATAAACCAGCAACTTAGCAATAGCGTCTACTACTTAAAATGTACACACACTTCCACCTAATAACTTGACATCTAGATCCCCATACAGGAAAAATCCTCCACATTAAAAAAAATAAAAGAAGAACATTCTTTTCAGGCATTTTTTGAAAAAGTGGGTATGCAGGTAGAAGGAAAAAAGAGGAAGGAAATACACATTAATCTATAGCCATTTCAAGTAAAATGATCTATTTTATTTTCAACAGAATATTTAAAAGCCAAAATAATTAACCAAAACTTACTTCAAAAAGAAAGAGGATGGAGTCCAGCTCCTCCCTTTGTGATTTATTATTCCCTAGAAATTAAAAAAATTAAAGTTACTATAGTGATATTTAAATATGTATATTATGAATTATATTAAAAGGTATCTTATTTAAAGTTCAATATGCATATATCTAACCAAAAAATACCTAGATGGAGTATGGGGTACACACTAGGAATGTAGATAGAAAAAAGACAACAAACCTGGGTCCATATCTAATAGAACCACCTCTTACTAGTTGTGCAAACACAGCTCCCAAGTCATCACTACCCTTAGCAGGTAATTGGTTCATTTGTCAACTGGTTATTAGCTCAAATCATGGCAGAATATACACGGTTCTAGCATCATAATAAAAATAAGCATGCAGGACT
Source organism: Dipodomys merriami (assembly GCF_024711535.1). Classification (NCBI taxonomy): domain Eukaryota; kingdom Metazoa; phylum Chordata; class Mammalia; order Rodentia; family Heteromyidae; genus Dipodomys; species Dipodomys merriami. The sequence continues at coordinate 53,605,305 of NW_027206290.1, read as the reverse complement.
GGGAAAGTGGCTCAGTGGTAGAGTCTTGTTTTGCATGCATCAGGCCCTGGTTTCTATTCCTCAGCACCACATAAGCAAAAAAAAAAGCTGGAAGTGGTGCTGTGGCTCAAGTGGTAGAGCACTAGCCTTGAGCTGAAGAGCTGAGGAACAGTTCCCAGGCCCAGAGTTCAGGCCCCAACAACCAACAACAACAAAAAAACAAGAAGCATGCAACTTGTAATATAAGTATCTGTATCTCTGGGCAAATGCACACTACAATGAAAATTATAAAACTATACTATCTTTCTCCAGCAGAAATTACCATTTATTGTTGATTCTGTGAATCAGGCATTATGTTAAACTATTTGGCTTACATCATTTAACTTAGGAATTGGCAAACTTATTCAGTAAGAGGCCAGATAGTATTTAAGCTTGGTAGACCTCTCTAGTAACCCCTCAATTCAGCTTAATAAAAGTAGCCACAGGCAAAACATAAATGGAGGAGTATGTGTCCAATGGAAGCTTACTTATAACTTTATTTATAAAAATAGTCAGCAAGATAGAAGTTTCAGGCCCCTAATCTGACGATCCTCACAGATCTATGGAGAAAAGGGAATGAGAGGGCAGGGGGGGTGAGTTCGGGGGTGGGCAGCCATAGGCTACTGTTATAGTCCATTGAGGATACTGGCATCTTCAGTGTCATCAGTGGAGGCAATGAGAAAAGGCCAATGATTCTGGATGCATTCCGAAGGCAGTACCAGTAACTCCAAGGTTTGTACCTGAATAACTAGAAGGCTGAGGTTATCATAAAATGATTTCCATTTCTCCCAGTAAACATTTTCTTTCATTCTGTTTTTTTCATTGTATTCCAGTAGAACAGATATTATACTAAAAACAAGAAATTTCAAAACTCTCACCATTTCTATTTATTCTTAATTGAGTCTTTGTAATAGACTACAAAAAAAAGCCATCAAAAAAAGTCTCTTTCTCTATCCCTTAAATCTGGGATGCCACATGCCTTTCTCTGACATTAGCAAATGTGAGGCAGTTTGGTGAGCCTGGGACTCTTGAGTTAACCATGTGAGGGAAGCCAACCTACACTGCTGGCTGGTGAATGAGAAACCACCTCGGAGGACTAAGGCATTCTGGTTAACAGCTTGTCAATCAAGACATGAGAATGACACCATTCAATTACACTTGACCCCAGAGGCACAAGTCAGCCTAAACCAGAACTTTCCAGCAGACTTAGAGAGCCATATGCTGGACTATGATTGCTTGAAGGTACTCTTGTTTGGCGGAGGTTTATTCCATAGCATAAACAAATGAAGTCTTGAAGAATCACATTGTCCTAAACAAAAAGAATGTATGGAAGTAAGGGGAAGAGAGGGAAAAAAGAAAGAGAAAGAAGGGACTCTTTAAAAATGTTTGAATTTTATTTTTATAGTTGGGTTTTGTACTAAGATTACAGCATTTTTTCATTGCTATTTTAATTGTACACAGTATCACACTTTATTCCTTCACACATCTTTGAAAGAAAGTGAGAAGGAGCAGAGCTAAGTAGTTCAATTAAATATTAGATCATTTCATATTGGAAGTAACTAAAAACTAGCCAAAATTTTTTAATTTATTTTATTTTCCCCCTCCTGTCCCTACCCACAAATTGCATAATTTATTTTTTACATAGTATACAATGAATAACATTGAAATAACTACCAATTTGGCCAAATTTTTTTCTAATTTAAGTTCTAGGTTTATATCAATTTATAAATCACAGAAGTGGAAACTGAGAAATCTATTAAGAAAAACAATGCACTGGCAAACAGGGTTTACACACTCAAATATGACTTTATGGCTGAGTAGAGCCTAGATCATTCAGTAAGACTCTAAGCCATCTGCTCTATGTCAGACCCCACTGCAAATCTCTTCCCTTCCAAATCTCTTTTCCCCCATGCCTGACATCTGCTTCTGTTTGGCTAGAGCAATCATAGCACTTAACAGAAAGCCTTGAAGTTTTTCCTCTCTGCCCTAAAATGCCTCTTTGACTATACTCATTCTTCCTCCTCCTTTCCCTCCTTACATTAAGGTTACCCTGTAAACTCTTCTTCATTTCTCTTCTGTTTACTTTATACTGTCTCAACTCACTCCTGTAGTACCTACACCAACTTACTTCTCTCTTCTGCTGTCCATCTCCTCAGTCTGCCAATACAGGAAGATGTAATCCTTAACAACCTTCCCATGACAATTTTGAGACATAATCTGTCTTTTTTCACATGGTTATTCTCATGGGTAACTTTCCCCAGTCACTGCTCTGCCACTCTGTGTCCATCTGTTTGGCTCTTTACCTAGAACTGTCCCCTCAGTATTCAGCAATGTGCTCTCATTTTCTAGTCATGCTACACCTTACCTTTCTGTGTTATCATGTTTTCCAATTTTTCATGCCTAAAACTCTGTCTTCCCTGAGCTTGTGAAATAACACTTTCCTGGTTGTTAGTCCAATAGGCTCCTTTCCCATAGCTTGGCATGCTCCTTTCCCAGGACCTGGCAGGCACCTTTCCCAGAGTGTTCATCATAGGTTCATTTGGTGCAGGCAGTAAATAGAACCCTAGGCCCATTTTATGCAGGCAGTAAATAATCGGCTTCCTTGCCCCTTACCTTAAGATGATTCTCCATTGGGGCAGTTGCAGCCATATAACCTACAGTATGTCCAGCTGCAGGCCCCTTATCTACTACTTGGGAGTTGTCATAAATCCTAGCCCACCATGATGAAGTCCCTGGCCCAGACATCTACATCAAGGTCCCTGCCTCCTAGCCCCTTACGTTATATACTCCACCTCAGACAAAGACTGGGCTGCTTCTCCCTGTGAGAATTGGCCTTGTCAGTCCCTTTACTGGCGATAAACTTTTCTTTCTTTGTTCTATATGCCTGGGTGTCAAATGGTTTTCTGGCAGGTCCTAACCCTGGTATCTCTCCCACTACTCCATTTCTTTCCTCTTTATCAGTGCAACAAAAGAAGGGACTACCCTAAAGTTCTAATCATCACTCTCTTTGCCTAAATATACTTACTCCCTTGACAATATGATTTTATTTCCTTCCATGCTCCAGTCCCCTATCTCTCTACTACCCTGACACCAACTATATAACAGGGTGATCCCACAGAATGCCCAAAGAGGTCCTCATTTTCTTATCTCCTAAATCTGACACTTCTGCAGGTTTCCATAGCTACAATGGCAGCTCCAAAGTCTGACATGGGTTCCTGAAAGCCTTTCTGATTTCTACTTCTCCCATACAGCCAATCTCATGGATGATGATGTTGAGATTGAGACACATTTTCTCTTCCCTTTGCCTTATTAGTTCTCACACAGAGCAGCTGTCACATGGGTGAAAGCATCAATCTCCTAACTACTCTCCCTTTACAAGCCACATTATATTAAAGGCAAATGTTCTTGGAAATGAACAACTTTTTGCGGGGGGATGGGCGAGAGGGAGGAGTTGGGGAGATGGGGAGGGAAGGGATAGTAGAAGAAAAATAAGGGAGGGGGTAACAATGCTCGACAGGAAATGTACTCATTACCTTACTCATGTAATTGTAACCCCTCTATACAGTATCTTTACAATAAAATATTGTTTTTAAATGTTCTTAAGAGCTCTGACTACCTGAAACGAAGTACAGACTCCTTAGCCTAGAATTCAAAGCTCCTTGCAAGAATAATATGGTTTCCAGGGGCTGGGAAGGTGGCTCAGTGGTAGAGCACTTGCCTTGCATGCTTGAGGCCCTGGGTTTGATTCCTCAGCACCACATAAGAAAAAAGCCGGAAGTGGTGCTGTGGCTCAAGTGGTAGAGTGCTAGCCTTGAGCTGAAGAGCTGAGGGACAGCGCCCAGGCCCAGAGTTCAGGCCCCACGACCGGACCCCCTAAAGCTTTCTATCATATACTTTATGTTTCAAGAAAAAGAAATTAATTTCTCACATGTGTTCTAAGCATATATTTGTCTTTGCTCGGGTTCTGTCCTCCACCTACAGGGCTATTCTCTTCCACCTAAAGTCCTACTTTGAGCCCCATTCACTCTATCTACAAGAAGGGGAAGGCAAGGTAGAAGGCTGAATATATTACCAATGGTCAATGATGCTATCAATCACACCTATGTAAAAAAAAAGAAGACGAAAAAACTCAATAGGAGAGTTCCAGGAGCTTCCAGGTTGGTGAATAAAAACACATCTACATGCTTGGAGGGTGGTGAACACTAACTCCCAGGGAAGGAAGTTTCTATAGAAGGGCCTTCCAAACTTCCCTGTATAACTATTCATCTGGCTATTCATTTGTCTCATTCTAAATGTGTACTACTTGTAACAAATGGGTAAACATATTGTAACAAATGGATAAATAAGTTAGGTGTTTCCCTGCATTCTGTAAGATCTCTAGCAAAGTGATAAAAATCAAGAATGAGAATCCCAATGATAACTAGTAGATACTAGGGACAGGTAAACTTGGACCTTGCAACTGGCATTTGAAGTATAAGCAGTCTTGTGGCACTAAGACTTTAACATGTAGGATGTGACACTATCTTCAGGTAGCCTATGTCAGAACTAAAGTGACTTAGAAATCACATGCTGGTGTGCACTAGACACTGGCATCAGAATGTTGTGTTAAGTTGTATGAGAGAATAGGGAAAGCAGATTGGTTTATTTTGCCTAACTAAAATAACTTTTCAAATAGATTATATGAAAACAAAACTAAAAGAGCAATGGAGCTAATACTCATTAGCATGTACTACTATGTGATAAATTCGGCCCTGAAATCCTATGATACTTGTTGATCTACCTGTTTAATGTTGACAGAAGGAAACTAACCCAGAGAGAGGATAACTAACCTGCCCCAAGAGACACAGCCAAAAAGGTGGGGTCATTCTGCCACCTAAATATAGAAGGATGTGAAGTCTGGCATTATTGGTGTTCCTTTCAAAGACTATTTTACATATGGGAATAACCAATACAAAAAGACAAACCTAATACACTAATAATATTTATGAGAGGAAATCTTGCATAGTGCTTTGCTTCTGCAAAGCAGTACTGGAGGTCTTCTGTTTTTACTTCAAACTCTATAATGGACTTTTAATGGAGTTTTAAAAATATTTTGTTATTTTTCATTCCTTCTTTTTAGGTTAATCATTCCTTTGGAACTCATGCCTTCTGTGATTTAATTAACACCTGTATAAGTGAAAGCTCAAGGGAAGCCAAGATGCCAACCAGGACACCATGATCTCACATACTGGCTAAAGGCCAGCAAGGAAGAAAGCTAAAATAAAAGCTAAATAAAACTATAAATAAAATATATACAAATTATAAAATTTCCCGAATGTTTTTCAAAAATGAAGAAAAGGCTTACCTTTTAATTTCAAACTATTTTCCAGTGTTACAAAATTTTCATAGAAGATGAAATATATCTGAGAATAGTTGGTCTCAAAAAACTGCTTAAGATCACTTGCATCCACATTATCTGAAAAGAAAAGTTTCCATTTACACCATTATTAGAATTTAGAAACAATCTTTTTAGGAACAGAAAATATGCTAGCCTTTTAAAAGACAAAACTCATTCCATTTATTATTTTCCCCTGAGAGTTCTAAATTGCACCTGGGGCATCATCAACCACAAAGACCTGTGGCAGAAGGTTTTAAAGTGACTCCAGGAGGTTAGGAGTGATGGGCCACAAGTACTCACTCAAAAAGACCAACTGGAAAAGCAGGTAGGTTTGGGGAAAGACAAGATCACTTCCTAATAGGGGAAGTCTGACTCTCACCCCTCTGAGGGTCAAAGTAGTTATCTATTACCAACACATTTCTGTACATTTTCCTTAGCTAGTAGCTATTTGTGCCATTTACAGGGTCCTAACCAAGGAGTTAATGCTTTAGAATAACAAACTTGCTAACTATAGGGAAATTATAATAGTTTTCTTAAAATTCTTTAAGGATTACTCAAAATTTATTTTTTAAAAAAGTGTTGTCATTCAATCTGTAACAGAATGGTGCCACTGCTTTTTCAGTCTAAACATTGTAAATGTACATAACCATATCCACTGCTATCTTCAAATTCTATAAAGCTAAAAATAATAGTACAGATAGGTCTTCAGAATTATGTTCCTTTGGTTAACATATAAGGCTAGTCCATGTAAAACTCTTCCCTGATTCTGTGAAATAATGCTCATAAGGTGTTTGTAAAGACATATGAACTGCCAATTTCACATATTCACTTTACCAAAATAGACCTGAGCACAGAGCTGCAGAAATTCCTAGTAACTAATGAATTTACCAGCATGAAAATTAATAGTAATAAAATTAGCGTCATCAATCCATATGGATAATATCATTCTCATGAACTACACAAGCTTACCAAAGAATCCTTGAAGGCCTTAAGCAGAATCCGCCAGTTCCAAGGAAGGATTTTGCACATATTAATTCCAGTGTAAACTACAAGCCCATCCACTACTAACTGCCCTCTGTCGGAAGCACACTAACCCTAGCCAGCTCCCATTTACCCTTCATGGTCAGTTAATACAATCCCACCCCACACTCAGACTAGGTCTGTACTTTCACTGTGTGAGCTCTACCCTGTTCTTCCCCTATTCTAAAACATGACAAAGAAAGGCTTTACTCAATGGGGGGGCAGGGGGGGGAATGTAACTACAAACTTTCTTCAGATAGACTTTCTTGATCCACTCATTCACTTATTAAGCCCCTTCCCATGCCAACTAAATGTGCCCTGGGCTAGGAAAGAGAGTAAGACCAGAGGCTTAGGTTAACAAACCTGTCATAAGCCAAGCTGGTACACGTAAGGTAATAAATAACAACCCAAAACTAAATAACAGGAGGTTTGCTTTATGCTTTAAAGACATTTTCATGAATGTATGCTATTCCAACCTCACCACAACCCGGTGGTCTAAAGAAACCTCAGAATCAGAATCTCCTATGAGCTGCCCAAGGTAACACAGTTAGTCAGGATGTAGGGAGAATTTCTGCTGGGGGCTTCTGACTCTAAGCCATGGCTACACAAAGCCCTCCAAGATAAATGAAAGTAAATCAACAGTGGGAGTCAGGTCAGGAATATAGGAGAAGTAAATGATTCCCTTAAGAATCAGCAGAAAGCTATACAAAAAGGAGAAGGAAAAGTCAAAGGTAAGAAATAAGAAACCAGAGAGAGGGAGTACACAGAAGTAGCAACTTAAGCACCTCCCCACAGCCTAACAAAACAGTGAGGGAGGGGAAGGGGGAGAGACAGGGTAAACAAAGGAGGGTAAACAAAGGAGGAGGCTGCAATGCTTGGTAAGAAATGTACGCATTATCCTGCCCATGTAATTGTAACTCCTCTGTACAGTATGTTCACAAATAAAATTAAATTAAATAAAAAAAAAAAAAAGAAACAGCCTTTGATCCTCAGTGTCTGACAGGGAGGATGCTAGCATATTACCTTGCTATCACAAAACTCAGAGAAATACACCCAAATTAACCACAGGGAAACAAGTAACAAACTACCTTGCAGAATTTGCCAAATTCCAAATGCCATGCCAAAGACCATCCTCTCCTACACATTTGTCCAGCTCAACTTCCTATTAACAATTCCTCCATACCTAGCTAAAAGGCAACATTAAAGCTGAGAACAAAGCCCTGGGGCAGTTCAATCCACAGAAGCTACAGAATCATAGACAACTTAAACATTCTATTCCTCAATCCCTTCTGAAAAATGGGGCTAGAGATGGTTCTTATATTTCAGGACAACTGTGAAGATAAAATGAATATGTGTCAAATACTTGTAAGAGTGTCTATAAGTCAGCATTAAATAAATGTTAGGGTGTTTTATTTTTTATACCTAGCTTCTAGCAAAGGCCATCTCAACAGACTCACCTAACTATGATGAGCGGCCATTTCAATGACTCAGAAATTCATATACTTAATCAGACCATCCCATATTAAATATCACTTAATCTCAATACAACAGGAAACACTGCCAACAAACACACTCATGAAACTAGTGGGATTATCCCTTTATCTCCTTTCACATATAATCCTTCTCAATGGCAATTCTACAGCTTTTTAGCTACAAGGGCCATAAAATAATCTCATGGAAACCTGCCTTAGCAGACTGCTAGAAAGCACCAAATGAAGAGGGGATGTATTTATCCCATTCAGAATCTCCAGTGGGAACCTGTCAAGAAGCTCATGCTCTGCTTCTCTCTGGTCGGGAATGACCACTCACCATCCTATCCTTCCACTCAAATGCCCTGGATAATGGCACTGAAGACCTGATCATCAAAATCGTAAGTAGTAATAAAGAGATAAATGAAGAATTATAGGTAAACTTGGCATTTAATAAAAGTCACTTACAAACACTCAATAAGAAAAATAATGAAGTACAATAAACAGGTGGCCAGACAGAAATGTTGTCAAGAATGCTTGTCACTAATGATGCACCATTACTTTCAAGCTAATATGATTCTGACTTCCCTCCCATTCAAACAACTGCCTAGCTTAGTGTTCTTTTCCTCTCTTGCCAAGGTTTGTAAAAAGGCAATTCATTATTCCTTCCCTCCAACCACACCTCTGGATGGTGCCCACCCACACTTATTCAGGAATTATCTCCTGACCTACTTTGTCAAAAAGGTGCTTAGAGATGGCAAACTATTGCCTAGGAGAGTCTGAGGTAGCTGTTGGGTTTCCACGAAAAAAGTCATGGAACACAACTGAACCCAACCCAACAGCAGAGTACCAACCCCATGTAACCTGCAATCATTAGTAGAAACCACCCCAGTCAGCACAGACCCAGAGTAAGGGAGGAAAAGGGATGCTTGTTTCTGTTAGGCTCATGCAAGCAGCAAAGGCAGAGGATGATTTGTTATGAAACACTACTGTGGAAATGCCAATGCAGAAGAAGAAACTTAGCACAAAACAGGTTCAGTGCTATGAGAGCCAGTAAGTCTATGAGAGTACCCCCAAATGTAGCACTGCCCCCTCCCTTAAAGAAGGAGAAGTGGGGGGGGTAAGTAATCCAAGTAACAGTTTGTCTGCTGCTACAAACTTTCTGTCAACAATGACCTATGCTGGCTAGACTGTCAGGAAGGCCTCTTCCTTCTGACAACAGCCAATGTACCTGAGAACTTCCTGTACACGCAGTGAAGTGCTATAAAGTGCTAACCATAGGTAAATACCTTATCTAGGTGGCCTCATCTAGGAAAAAAGACAAAATTTACACAGGAAATGTCCAAGGAATCTATGCTTCAGTGGTCCAGCAATACTTTTAACATCATTCATTACTATTAAAGGGAAATTCATATCTTAAAAGGACCTTTTTATAAAGACTTTTAAAATGTCTGCTATGCTGATTAAATGCAAATACAGAAGCAATGGAAATACTAGTTTACATAGCAGAAAGCTTATCAGACAAGTCTTCAGCCCTCCAGTGATCAGAATCTGAAACTGAGATGTGATCAAGAATAGGATAAGCCAGGCACCAGTGGCTCACACCTGTAATCCTAGCTACTCAGGAGGCTGAGATCTGAGGATCACTGTTCAAAGCCAGCCCAGGCAGGAAACTCCGTGAGACTCTTATCTCCAATAAACCACTAGGAAACCAGAAGTGGTCCTGTGGCTCAAGCAGTAGAGTGCTCGCCTTGAGCTAAAGAGCACAGGAACAGCACCCAAGCCCAGAGTTCAAGCCCCACGACCAACAGCAACAACAAAAAAAGAATGGGATAGAATGAAAAGGACAAAGAAGGAAGCGTAGAGTCCCTTCAGTCCCCTTAGCTAAGACATGTTCAACTCCCCCTCTCACTAGTCATCGAGTTTACTGGTCTCAGCAGATCCTCATACTTGTGTGCCTCAGTCTCTCCCACCATCCCATAAACAGTGTCAGATCTCCACAAACCCAAGAAAACAACATTGAAAGAATTTAACAGTCAGTAGGCTTTAGATATGTCAATAGGCTTGATTAATCCCTTCCTACAAACAAGAAAACTTGAAGATCATAGCAAATAAGAAAATGATTTTTTAAATCATGGCAAAACCCTTATAAAAATGGACAAAGAGGGGCTGGGAAGGTAGCTCAGTGGTAGAGCACTTGCCTTGCATGCATGAGGCCTTGGGTTCGATTCCTCAGCACCACATAAGCAAAAAGAAAAAAGCCAGAAGTGGCGCTGTGGCTCAAGTGGTAGACCGCTAGCCTTGAGCTGAAGAGCTGAGGGACAGTGCTCAGGCCCAGAGTTCAGGCCCCATAACTGGGCCAAAAAAAAAAAAAAAAAAAAATGGACAAAGATTCCTTCAGACTAGAAAAAGTGGTCAAGGCTTCTACCCTAGATACAAGATTAATATGACAGAATAACAAACGATGAAGAGCCACTCTGCAACTATATTCCTAATATTTTCAAGATAATGATAGCAAAAGTATGCTGACCCCCTAAATAACTGACAAAATTCATGTTACTAACTTATCTACTATTTATGCACCATCTACTATGTCTCCATGCTATGTTAGGAAAAAACAGAAGCATCCCACTCAACAGCAAAACATTTAAACATGTCATTATTACTTTGAAAATGAATTTATATTAATTTAACAAGCGATCAAAATCAGTGCTAGGCAAGCAGTCAACAACTAAGCTACATCTATGACCCTTAAAAAATTATTGCAATTATCATCATCATATTTATCATACACACATGTATTTTATGCATGCTAAAAACTGATACATAACTATTATAGAAGTAAATATTAAAACTTCACTGTTTAAAAATTAAAATATGACTGGGTTGGGTGCTGGTGACTCAGGCCTATAATCCTATATACTCAAGAGGCTGAGATCTGAGGATCAGTGTACAAAGCCAGCCCAGGTAGGAAAGTCCTTGAGACTCTTATCTCCAATTAATCATCAGAAAAACCAGAAGTAGAGCTGTGACTCAAAGTGGTAGAGCACTAGCCTTGAGAAAAAGAGCTCAGGGACAGGGCCCAGGTCCAGGCCCCGAGTTCAAGCCACATGTTCATACCACCATCACCAACAACAAATGGCTGGGCACCAGCGGTTCATGCATGTATCCTAGCCAAATATTCCAGTTCAAAGGCAGCCAGGGTATGGAAGTCCATAAGACTCTTATCTCCAATAAATTACCAAAAAAGCTAGAAGTGAAGCTGTGGCTCAAGTGGCAAAATACTAGCCTTAAGCAAAAGCAGCTCAGGGAAAGTACCCAAGCACTGAGTTCAAACCCCAGGACTAGCATACACACACACAAAAATTAAAATATGTCCTCTTCCCCACAATTCCCTCTGACTCAATTAAAAATTGGTAGGGATCAGAAACTCTGACTGCAGACAAGGATTACAAAGAATTCCAAAAAGAAATCCAATATAAGTCACTCCTGTGTTGGGGAGCCCACTCCTCCTGCAGATTCATCAGACAGATTCCCCAAAATCTGATCCTCATCTCGGGCTTCTAGTCCAAGCTCTGTCCCCAAATCCAAATACCAACAGCAAATTTCTTCCAGGGTCCTACTTCAAAGTCAGATCAGAAAAGAAACTCTATCCCTAGCCCCATAGTTCCCCCACATCCTCAGTGTTCCCTAACCTTCTCATCTCTTATATATCTTTTCCAGTCTAAGATTATTTATGAAACTTCTGCAAAGCTTTACAAATCAAAAAGTCAGCCAAGCGCTGGTAGCTCCCGCCTATAATCCTACCTACTCAGGAGGCTGAGATCTGAGGATCACGGTTCAAAGCCAAACCTGGCAGGAAAGTCCATGAGACTCTCTTCCAATTAACCACCAGAAAATTAAAAGTGGAGCTATGGCTCAAAGTGGTAAAAGCTCTCAGCACCTGAGTGCAAGCCCTACAACTGACAAAAAAAAAAAAAAAAAAAAAAGAACTAAAAGATCAAAATCCATTTAACAAGTATACTTTTTACATACTTTAAATGTCAAAAATATTTCTAGGGCTGGGAAGGTGGCTCAGTGGTAGAGCACTTGCCTTGCATGCATGAGGCCCTGGGTTCGATTCCTCAGCACCACATAAGCAAAAAAAAAAGCCAGAAGTGGCACTGTGGTTCAAATGGTGGAGCACTAGCCTTGAGCTGAAGAGCTGAGGGACAGCGCCCAGGCCCAGAGTTCAAGCCCCACAACCGGACCCCAAAAAAAAAATTTCTAAAGAAGTACCATACTTTTGATCTTCATTTACTTTTAGGCATTATACATATTTAATAAAGAACTACTTCTGAAATCATTCAGAAGCTAACTAATAATGTAATCAAGGCAATTTTGACCCCTTCCTGAGTCCACTCCATACTCAGAGTAACAGAGGTCCTTCTTTGTTCCTTGTTAAAAAAAAAAAAGAAAAGAAAAGAAAAAGTCCTATCCTCTCTTCTTCACTTGGCTACCATAAGCTTCCTAAAAAAACAGATTCAATAACAGAACTATATTAGAAGGAATCTCAGGCCACTTCTGAGGTACACATCAGGAGACATTGCATCAGGCTTATATTCAGGTTTCTATGATAATAAATCCCTTGTTTCCCAAGATCCTCACCTCTTACTATCATTCACACATAACTCTGGGCATCCCTAATTCAATCCTCCCACTTACTTTATCCAAGAAAGCTCATGAAATCTCCTCTTCTCTACTATATACCTAACCATCTCCCCCTTCTCCTGGGCTCCTCCTAAAAACCAGCAGTTCCTTGAGAACAGTTTCCCTTACAGTTATCAGAGAAGGCTTTTGTCCTCTTTCTACATATCACTTGACCTAGATGATATGTGTGGCCTCCCTGCTCCCACTACAATTTCCAGACCATTCTGGTCCTTACCATCTCACACATAAAAAGTTCTCTTTGTTCCTCATAGTATCTGTCTATATACCAACAACCTCCATCAATTAGAGTGGTATAGTGTGACCTTCACACACCCCAGGCGTTTTCCAAAGATTCCAGATTCTCTACTAACCAGTTCTGCCTTCATTCTTGATGATTTCAACATTTACCAGGATGATGCCTAACTTCCTCATCTCTAATGAGGCTGTTTGGCACCCTACTTCCACCATCCACACCCACAGCAAGGTATAAGACCTAGTCATTACTTCTCACCTCCAAAGTCTCAATTTCAAACAATTCGTTCTCCTGTTACTTGCCATTTCTTCTTTCTCCTGCTCATAACCTGTTTATACCCAAATCCTAACAACAGTTTAACCCTACTGGCTTCTTGACTCTAAACACCCAACCACCTTACCACTGTATATAAGGTCCCTAAAGTCCTGTCTTTCTTTCCAATTTGTTTTCCTCTGATCTCTATTCAATTATCCCTTTCATTGCCCCTCAACCTTCCTGTTCCTTTTCCTGTTCAACATATTTACTCGATAAAATCCTAGTCTTGCCAAGAGCTGGAGGCTTATGTCTATAATCCTAGATAGGTAGAACTGAGTAATACAATTTGAAGCCAGTTGGGGCAGGAAAGACCATGAGACTCTTATCTCTAATTAACCACCAAAAAGCCAGAAGTGGAGTTGTGGTTCAAGTGGCAGAACACTAGCCTTGAGCAAAAAAGTTCAGGCCAGTGCCTAGGCCCTCAGTTCAAACCCTAGGATTGGCAAAAAAAAAAAAAAAAATTAATAATTTTAGTCTTAGTTTCAACCTTGATTCAAGTGAAATTATTTTTGGGGAGCCTAGCACATTGGCCTGTGTGAAATACAAATGATTTTTTCATTTGTGTCATATAATAATAGATACTTTAAACTCGCCCACCCAATGAAAGTATCCAGGGATATCCAGCTTTGGTTGCTCCTGCCCTGAAGAGGTGCATACTCTCAATCCAATGGCCAATGTTCAGCCCTGCTAGTGCCAAGAGCACTAGCCTAACCTGTGCCTAACCTCCACTAGCCTGACCCACAAGAAAGACTGGAGGCTAGAAACCTGGCATTATACTTTGGAGGCATATTAGAGCATAAATTACATATTCTTATCTGCTGTACATAAACTTGTCTTTTTACCTTCATTGATAGACTTGTTTCTTAAGCACATTATAACAATGCTGTACATACTAGTTATACTGTTAAAATTTGGAAAAGATTTGTCTATAAAGGAAAAAGAAAGAGGATGGATAATTTGTGATGCATTGCAATGGGGTGGGGAGAAATAGACTGTCAGTAGGTGGGTTCTTGTGGGAGGGGATTGAGCTGGTGAGGAAGATAAAGGAAGTTGAATACTGTCCAAAGAGATTATTTGCAACTATGAAAAATAGAACAAGGAAACCTGCTGGGACTTCTTTTTTGGAGGGAGGACAGGGAGTGTGTTAGAGGGGGTGAAGTTGATGGAATACAGCATAAATGTGTGGAGATGAAACAATAAAATCACCCCATAATATAAGCTAAAAAAACATAAAATATACATTCAAAACTTTATTATTGAGTTCATTTCCTTAGAAATTCTACATAGCATTGCAAAAAAGTGAGAACAGCCTAGAGCAGACACTGTTGGATCCACTCCAGCTCACCACCCCCTACAAATAGACCATTACTCTTCCTAACAGAGCCTTGTTTGTTCAGGGACTTTCCTCCACAGAGTGATGCCCCTCGAGGGAGGGCAGGGGGGGGGGGTTGGTTCTAGCCAGTTCTGAATACTAGGGGTGAGACCTGATGCAGCTGAGTCAATTATGATGGCAGTATACATCTTGCCAGTAACTTATAAGGGTTCAAACCTGTGACCCAATGCTGGTGAGTCCAAATAGAAGGAAGTCTGATGGAGGTATCTGTGAAATGATTCATGGTCCTTAAAGGGGCTTAAGAAGATCTGCCTGTGAATATTATTCTGAGTGGCTGTGGGCATTTCGTCACATTAAAGATAATCCTGCAACACTAACAATGTAAAAGCAGAGGCAGAAAGAGCCTGCACTGTCAATATCACTGAATTGTTAAATTAATCCAAGAGTTGTCTTGGTTTTAGACCTTTGTTTGGGGGGTTTTATTTTGTTGTTTTTTTGTTTTGTTTTGTTTTTTGTCGGTCGTGGGGCTTGAACTCTGAGCTTAGGCGCTATCCCTTAGCTCTTCAGCTCAAGGCGAGCGCTCTTTCTAGTGGTTTGCTGAAGATAAGAGTCTCATGGACGTTCCTGCCCAAGCTGGCTTTGAACCCTGATCCTCAGATCTCAGCCTCCTGAGTAGCTAGGATTACAGGCATGAGCCACTGGCGCCCAGCTTGATTTTGTTTTTTATTCCAGGGAGTTTTTTTGCCCTTGTTTTGAGATGGCCTTACTATATAGCTCAAGATGGCCTTGCCTCCAATTCAACATTCTCCTGCTGAGTACTAGAATTGGCCTGGGACCTCTTTTTTAGGAGAAAAAAATCCTTACTGTTTGTTTATATTTTAGTTTTCTGTTACTTGCAACCAAAAGAGTCTTATAGATAGCTGACATATATTTGACAGCAGCAATAGTGTGCTGTCAAATTTAAAGGCTGTCAAATTTAAAGTGTATGTCAACTGAAATGGTTGTAAAAATTATATTCATTCCACTTTATTTCCTAAGGTGTACAATTTTCATTTCTTTAAACTTATAAAGTAAACCAGATGTCAAAGCAAAACTGCTAGAAATAAGATGTTAATATTTGTTATCCAAGACTGACAGAAGTCTGTGTGTAAAAAACAATTGTGTATTAAAATATATTATATAGCTAGAGCTATTCAAAGTATGGATATTTGTATTTAAAATATTCATGTCAAAAATTCTTAAGTGGAAAGTTCAATAGATATCAAATTTGTTCAATAGATATCAAGTATCAATATGATATCAAGTACCAATACAAATCATATACCATATATACCAATACATACCATATACACTAATGAAATAAGTTCAAATCAAATGTATTTGTATATTTATATATTAAATATATTCATTTCATAGAAATCAAGTTATATCAGACTTTTTAAAGTCAAATGAACTATTGCTTTGCCTTTTCTTGATCTTGGGACTAGCCTATACTACAGTCTGAACTACACACTAGGGAAAAGTCAAAGAATACCACTTAAATTCAGGGCCTAGGTGATGTTAGCTGTTTTTGCTCAAAGCTGGTACTCTACCACTTGAGCCACAGCTCCACTTCTGGTTTTTGATGGTTAATTGGAGATAAAAGTCTCACAGATGGGGCTGGGAAGGTGGCTAAGTGATAGAGCACTGCCTTGCATGCATGAGGCAGGCCCTGGTTTCGATTCCTCAGCACCACATAAGCAAAAAGAAAAAAGCCAGAAGTGGCGCTGTGGCTCAAGTGTACAGGGCTAGCCTTGAGCTGAAGAGCTGAGGGACAGTGCCCCACGACCAGACCCCCCCAAAAAAAAAGTCTCACAGACATTCCTGCCAGGAATGGCTTTGAACCATGATCCTTAGATCTTAGCCTCCCAAATAGATAGGATTATAGGCATGAGACACTGGTGCCTGACTCTTTTCCATTCTTAACAACTAAGGAAACAAAAAAGGAGTAGAGAAGATGGGAGAGCCATCAAATAATGTTCTGTGTCAAATAATTATTATTAATGATAATAATAAAAGCTTACAAAGTACCTTTGCAATACTGACTCAATTAACCCTCCAGCAACAACAGGCAGCAGGTAGGATTTTTAATGCCTGTAGGAAGAATGGGCAGAAAGAAAGGGCGGCTCACCAGCAGGTCTGGTACCCACACAGTCAGGATCCCATATTGCTCAACTGATGATAGAGAAGGTATTGAGAAACATACCTGGAAATATGTTTTGTTTTAAAACAAGGAAAGAATGTAGGAGATGGTGTAAGTCACAAAATTAAATAGTTATTAAACTTAAAAGAAGGTCCAGAAGTTGGTTGACTTTAAAAGGCCATTAAAGCCAGATTCCAAGAGAACAACCTTTCTTTAGAACAAATTAAAAAGAGGGCTTCCCTATGAAGTTACCTCAGCAAAGACTCAGTGCAGTGGCCTTCCATGAGGAGCTAATTTTTGCTTCCAGAAAATCATCATTCTTCCCTTACCAGTCAGCAGCCCAGACACTGTCACTCTACTACAAACAACTGACAATCTTTATCCTGTTTGCTAGGAGGAATTCCCAGGCACACAATAAACTGACAGTATGTAAGAGACTGAAACTCACAATCTGAAGAATGGTGGTAAAGAATTTATTATGAATCTAATGGATTATGACAATAGCAAATTTAAGGATTTATGTAAGTCTTCTCTTACCAATGAATAAAAATATCCAAGAAACGTTATGTCAAAAATAATAGTGTCAGATCATGTATAATGTAGTTAGGTCTGTATGAGTGTGTAACTGTACATGGATGTATATGTATAAGAGCATGTTTGTATGTATGTATGTGCATATAATAGAGAACAGAAACAGCACAGCAAACACAGACCAGGTTTATTAAAAAAAACTAATAGTTATTACAGGATTGCCAAATTTAAGAAGGTTTTCCAACTTTTTGAAAAAAATGTATTTGCTTTTGCATTTGAAAATTTCATATTAAATATGTAATGATCAGAACAAGGAAAAAATATTAGCAATGCTCGATAGGAAATGTACTCATTACCTTACTCATGTAACTGCAACACCTCTGTACACTAGTTTCACAATAAAAAAGCATATTTAAAAATATATTTCTTGAGGAGGACTGGTTCTAGAGAGTTTTGGAAAGAGATGTTCTACAAAGCCAGACTATACACAACAAAAGAAAAAAAACTCAGCAGTAACAACTAATGACACCAGGCCAAACTTTTCACTAGGTCATACTGTTCAACTCTGAAGAAAAGTCAAAACCCAAATAATAAAGTAGTATTTTTATCAATTCTAAAATGCTCTAAAAATAATAAATAGATTTCCTGTTCAATATCTTAATTATATTTCTGTAATAGCACATATATTGTAAATAATGCCTGTAGTGAGCTAATTATTTAGATTATGTTGAAATTTTTTTGTCTTTAGGAAAAGCTATGCTTATCTAGACATTTTCTGAAAAGTATAAAAAAATAGAATATTGAGCAAGAAGAAATTGCCTCTGTCCAGCTACTGAAGGTATGAGCAAATGCATGCCATTTTTGAAGGCAAAAGGGAGATTCACGTGCAGGACCTAGCCTTAGACCACAAGTCAACTTCTGATTGTCAACAACCAGAACAGTCTTTTTATTAACACACTACAATGCTAAAGATATGATCTATACTCAGAAATTATAGTTCTAGAGCACTATCATAAGATCCTCCTCTTATGTCTAACCTCCAGTTTGAATCACCATATTACCAAAGACAGGATCTTTGGACAGAGACAGGAATGAGACTAAACCAAGTACATGGGAATACAGGAAAGGCTTGAGCAGAAAGGAGTCACTATTGACCAAAGAGGAGACTAGTCTTCTCTCCAAATAAAAGGAGAGGCAAGTTTTATTGATGTGCTGAGTTGGTCTAATGGACAGTCACTATCTCTTCTTCAGAAAGGCTTTCCCTAACCATAGCATCTAGACAAAGGCACACAGACATACTCTTCTCAAGCTTCATTTTTCTTTTATCAATACCTGAAATAATATTTGTTATTACATGTTGCCCATCCGCCTTAATAGAAGGAGAGTTCTGTTAAGTCTAAAGGACTTCAGGTGTTGGGCTGCTATAGTAGCTGAAACAGCAAGAGGGAAGAAAGAAAGAAAACATATATTGTGATTTTTTACACGGAACAAACTCAGGGCCCAGAAATGTACTCTGTCCTCTTGTGGTAGTTCCTAACTATCTCAATCACAGCCACCTATCCAAATAAGGCTTGTATACCAACAATAGTTAGCATAAATCATGTATTTTCAACACAAAGATCTAGGTTCCCTCAAGGTCTCTAAGAAATACACAAAACACAGCAAAACAGGGTTTTAATTAAGTGGAGATCTAGAATAGAGCTAATCTGCAATGTTTACTGCCTTTTGTAATTGTTTATCTAGGTAAATTATTAATGTACTGTCCCCTCAACATTTCCCTATGTTCATTCTTTTTCACTCAGCATCAGGCAGATCTCTAATTTCCTGTCAACATCTGAGGTACTTTTTATTGTGTCTGCCCTTGCCTGTCACTACAGTTTGGGATAACAGCAAACCCATCTCTGTATTGTTTGTTATACGCTCTGTCCACTGTGTGGGTGGCAGCATATGCACTCTAAATTCCTTGTCCTATTGGCTGCCACTTAGGGTTCCTACCCTGTTTTCTCATCATTGCTCCCTCATCACTGCTCCACCAGTAAGGAGGAACACCGGCTGTGTTGCCCCATCTTTCTTCACGCAGGTGTATGCCATGGTTTCAATGACCACTCACTTTTCCAATATCATTGTTCTTTCTCTTTCCTCTTTTCTGCCACAAGTCATTGCTCCGTGTTGAGCCAAAGGATTTTAATAAAACCAAAGAAACTTTGTAAAGAAAGCTCATAATCATAAAACCAGTCTTTGGTAAGTTAACCAAACAAGTCTATTCTTCATGCAGGAACCATAGTGATTCTTACAGATCTAAAGGTCAGATCAGATCCTTCTGCTCTTCATACTCTTTGAGGCCCCTCCCCATCTTTTCTTACTTAGAGTAAGATGTACCCCCACCTAGATTTACCTATACTTCCTCTCCAAACCATGCTCCTTTTCCCTGCTCCTTCTCTTTTCTAACTCTATGGGCTTTGGTGAGATTCAGAGCTTATTTATATAACTACAAGCCTTTGCACTTACTGTTCCCTCTGCTTGGAATACTATTTCCTAAAATAATCACAAAGCTGCTCCCTCATTTAACTTAGGTTTTAGTCTAAACTCCTCTTCTTCAGAAAGGCCTCCCCTAACACCAGCATCTTGACAAAGGCATATACACACTCTTGTCAAGTTTCATTCAATACATGGAAATAATATTTGTTATTTTATTGTCATCCATCTACCTTAATAGAAGGGGAGTTCCACTAGACCTGGAGCTTCATTTGCAAATAGCAGGTCCTCATAACTATTTGTAGAATGAGTTTTAACAAATGAAGATAGTCTAACATAGGTAAACTTAAAAAGTGGCCAATTCTATTTTTTCAAAGGGCAATACTTCATCTCCCTCAAATTAATAAATAATCCTAAAATATCATCCACAGCCTTAAGTGAAATGTCATTTATGGATTACTTAATGATCTAGGATAATTAGCACACACACACAAAATCAATGAATTTCATTTTGTGGTATAAACAGACACATAGAGAATTATGTAGGAATAAGCTAGAATGCCTTCCAGAATTACTTTCTTAGAAACATAGGAACCAAAGTGAGACATTATCTCTACCAATAAGACAAATGATCCAAACTAACTCATCTCCTTACCTGACTCCATCTCTCCAACCTCATGGTTAGCATATACCAGGCTATGATCCAGGTAAAGCCAATCAGAGAGATTCTCAGGCACTGACTTGGGCCTGAGGGGAGGGACCATAATATTCCTATTACTTACTAACTGCAGAGTTGTGTCAGACAGGCAAAGTCTATACTTGGGTGAGTTGGCCTAAGAATAAAACGAAGTCATAAAACCCATAAGTAGAAAGGAGTATTTTTTTTTTTACCAAGCACAGAGGTAAGAAAACAGGAGATGAATGTGACTGAATTCCCTTAGACAATGCTTATAATTCTGTGGATGGCTATTGCTAATGTCAAATGTACCCTGAAATTGTTTAGTTAGCTGTGTTACTCAATCCCTTCTTTTGCTTAAATTAGTTTAAACTGGGTTTTTGTTACTTGCAACCATGAGTCCTGACTTGTACAAATACTCAAAATATACTGGTAGTATATTTTATTTATTTATTATAAATATTATTATAAATATTAAAAATAATATTTATTTATTATAATATTAAAAATAATAAAAATAAAAAGCCCAGTCCGGTTATGAGGTAAGTACTCAATTATTAGAATTTTCTGTTGAGTGATGAAAATGCTCTGGAGGTAAAGGTGGTGTAGTCCTACAGCAAGCAGTCAGTGCTCTAAGACCTACTGAAGTGTTCACTTTGTAATAAGTGTTCATTTTATAATTTTATGTTATATGAATTTTGGTTTGATAAAAATCCAAACAATATTTCAATGCATTTCTCAATAGAATATATTTGAATTTCATCAATTATAATTTCCTAGAAGAGGAAGAAATGATAAATACATCTTAAAGATCACTGATAAACATCAACAAATTATTTTCCAGAAAGATTATAAAAAATTACAGTCCTTATCAAATGTATATCAGAAAACTTTTATAGTACACAGAAAGAAAAAAATCAAGAAAAAAAAGCAATAGCAGCTTTGCTAATATCATGGGACAAATATTATACATATTAAATTTCTATATCTTAAATTGTTAGTGGAAATAATATTTAAAACATGAGTCTTGCCATTTCTTCATTTATGGCTTTGTATATACATATATTTTGAACATTACATAATATTTCTTGTTAATATGTAGGATTCTTTTTTAATGTTCTGAGGATGTAACTACTTCTCTTACAAGTTTCAAGAATTTTCCAGTTCATTATTTACTTTCTATTTCAGTTAAAAGTGACATGTCTTGTCAGGTGCAGGTGGTTCATGCCTATAATACTAGCTACTCAGAAGGCTAAGAGGATCACAGTTCAAAGTTACCCCAGGCAGAAAGAAAAGTCCATGAGATTCTCCAATAAACCAGCAAAAAACTGGAAGTGAAGCTGTAATCCAAGTGGTAGAGCACCAGCCTTGAGCAAAAAAGCTAAGGAACAGAGTCGACATCCTAAGTTCAAGCCTCAGTAGTAGTACACATGTGTGTGCATACACAGGCACATACACACACAAAGCCCAAGGACACTAACTTCAAATTAGAGTTACAAAATGCTATGGGAAGTCTGAGGAAAGATGACTTCAGGATAAGAGCATGTAGAAGATGTCTACGTTCTATGTCTGTTCTATGTCCTAGAAGAATTTTACAGAGCTGGGTAGATAATACCTTGTAGGAAAACAGAAGGTGTCTTAAGTTTAGGCTCTCTGAGAAATAGATACTGAAAACTAAACATATAAGAGATTTTCCAGGGAGAAACATCTGAGAAAGTTAAAGGGGAAATGAGCTGTAGAATGCAACGAGAGGCTGCGGATTACAAATACAGCTCTGACTTCTGTGAAAGAAAAAAAAAAAAAAAGGTTGAGTAGGAAGAGTCTCAAGACTTCAGCACAGTTCTGAGATAATTTTGGCAAAGCTGAAGTCCTCAACCCAGGTGCCCATCAGAGGAATCTGGATTTCACCGAAATATGCAGCATTAATTTTCCCACTGTGCTCAATAATAGGCTGGGAATAGTCCAAGGGAAGCTCAACTTTGGCTCAAAACTGGTAGATTCAGAATGCATAAGCCAAGCTGTCAATCACGCTGCACACAGTATAAGTGGGATCAGTGCATTCTCACAGCTACAGTCGACACAAGCAATGCCTTGAAAGCATGGTTAACAACCAACAACTATCTGCTAGCACTTAAAGTCAAACATAAGGCAGTATAGTATCCATGGAATCCTAAACTGCATCAAAAAGGGATTTTGAAAAATTAAACCACTATAATAGTGAAATCAAAGCATGTATATACTGTTAGAGATTACAAGTACTTTCAAAGTAGTGTTCAATATCTCCCATATCTGGTTCCAGCTTCTAAAACAATATAAAAGACACAAAGGTTTTATAAAACATTTCTTCTAAAACTCAAAGCTAAAACTCTGAACTGAGAATTCCAAATTATCTCAGACACAAGCTCTACTAAGAATCTAAGATAAGTCTTTTAAAACATATAATTTCTTGAAGTTCCTCTTTTAATTCCATCAAATTCTCAGTTGTTTGGTTTTGCTATTAGATTTGCATCCTCTTGCCTAAAAAATAAAAAACTAATTGAACTGACAAAACCAGGAGGCTGGAACTTGCACTGTAGACCACCTAAAATACATTCACAAACAGATATTTAATAAATGCTTTTAAGATTAATAAGAACTCATTTCTTAAGGTAGCACTTTTAACTAACTTGAGAATATAATATTTTACCCCACAAGTATAGTGTCACATGAACATAAGCTATTAATACTATAGTTATGTCTTGGTGGAGTTAAATCATATGTAAGGCAAAGTTCAGAAAATCAAAATGACCCTTAAACACCAGATTCACAGCCAGCAAGCAGGAATATCTCAGAGGGCATAAAGGAGTCCCACCTCATACCCACCAAGGGGGACATGGACAATGAGTGGTAGGGCAGGAGATGTGACATCTGCTGTATTTAAACTATCCTCATTCTATAAAGAATTTTCCCCCTCTAACTAAATGTATTTATGAAATCACTCCCAAAAAGAACAGGAAAAAAGCCCTTACAGATAACAGTATTTTCTTAAGGGGGACATATGGCACAAAAGAAAGAGCAAGACATACCAAGATCCTATCACCATGAGAGTGAAAATTCTGGCTCGATACATGAGTTCACCTCTTACCTTTACACCTTCACAAAGAGAACAAAATCATGACATGGGAGCTCTCTTCACATGTCTGTCATCCATCACCCCTATTCTTGCTTTCTTCAAGTGATTCGGAGGAAGAGGTGTCCCTCTCATCAAGCTTACCACCCTGCCCTCCACTTTAAACCTACTGCAGATCATACCTTTCCTCCATTATTACACCCCATTATGTGTTTTCAATGTTGTTCTTTTTCATTTGTTCCTATTTTACAATTCAAATCTCTAGTTCTTAAAAATATAAAAATTCTATCTACACACACACACACACACACACACACACACACACACACACACACACACACACACACACACACACACACACACAAACACACACACACGAACTAGAATCTCTCTTTTCCTAGCACATTAATTTGATACTCTCTCAGTTGCAAGACTTAATCTAGCTAAGGAAAAAGCAAGTTACCAGTTCCTGTAACATCCAGTAACCGGCACAGGGAGAGCTAAACCCCTCCATTCACTCAGGGTCTGTGCTTCTCCCTCACGTCCCATCTCTCTACTCTCTATTTCTCTTCTGCATCCTTTGAATGTGGGATTCAATTTGATGTAGGTGTCTCCCAATAATCACCAGCATATACCTTCAAGAGCTTACAATCCACTAAGATGGAAACTCCCTCTCTACCAGCTTCTAAGACTGGGACTCCCAGAACCTACATCAAAGGAGGACAACTGCTCTGACTCTTTCTCTATATAAAATTGTTCACCAGATTTCCATTGTCTACTTGTATCACAGGGTAAAAGCCACTGTACACTTAAATCCAGGGTGCCTCACACAATTACCTTGGCACAAGCTCTTCTCCCTGATGTACTCTCCCCAACTTGACAACTTGGCCAAGTCCCTTTTCCATTGTTCAAATCCAACCTCAGACCTGAACTTCTGAAATCTTCTGGAGGGGTGGCTACTGCTCCTCCTTTGTACCTATGACCACCTCTACAGTTAAACCCATTCCACCATGCAGCTTAAGCCCTCTGGCAAGTCCCATTGTTTAGATACCTATTTCTCTTTCTAAGTCCTAAATATTGGGCTTATGCTTTATTAAGTTGAATACATACACCCACACTTACACACAATGTACAAAAAATGGTGACTGAATTATTTTTAATCCAAGGACAAAATAGTTGGTTACTACATTTTCATAATAATTATCCTTTATGTACTTGGACTTTAGCTCAAAGCCTAGGAGTTGCCCTTCAGCTTTTTCTCATGGTTGACACTCTACTACTTGAGCCACAGCTCTACTTCCAGCTTTCTGCTGGTTAATTAGATGTAAGTGCTTTGTTTGCCTGGGCTGGCCTTGAACCACAACTCTCAGATCTCATCTTCCTGGTTGTATGTGTAAACCATTAGCATCCAGCCATATTAATTATTCTTAATTTTCAGAACAGCAATTCTATTATTCTTTTTAGAATAATTTCAAAGTTTAAGTGGAATCAGTTGCTACTAAAGTCAACTTAAAGAAAATGTCAACTTCTGTTATGTCGGGTGCCAGTGGCTCATGCCTATAATCCTAGCTACTCAGGATACTGAGATCTGAGGATTATGGTTCAAAGCCAGCCCAGGCAGGAAAGTTCATGAGACTCTTTTCTTTTTTTCTTTCTTCCTTCCTTCCTTTCTTTCTTTTCTTTCTTTCTTTCTTTTTCTTTCTGTCGGTCGTGGGGCTTGAACTCTGGGCCTGGGTACTGTCCTTCAGCTCTTCAACTCAAGGCTATCGCTCTACCACTTGAGCCACAGCACCACTTCCAGTTTTCTGAGAGGTTTGAGATAAGGGTCTCATGGACTTTCCTGCTTGGGCTGGCTTTGAACCCGAGATCCTCAGATCTTAGCCTCCTGAGTAACTAGGATTACAGCCCTCTACCACTTGAGCCACCAGCACCTGGCAGTAAGACTCTTATCTCCAATAAACCACTAGCAAACCAGAAGTGGCACTGTGGCTCAAGTGATAGAGGGCTCTCCTTGAGCTGAAGACCTGAGGGACAGCGCCCAGGCCCAGAGTTCAAGCCCCCACAACTGACAAAGAAAAAAAGAGAAAAAAATGTCAACTTTCCTATAGTTTTGTCTGATACTCAGTTTAGAGACCAACAATTAGTAACACAAACAGTATTTATGCTTATCCACAAATAAAGTGCTTACAAACAAAATTAAACATTCTGGACCTACCAATTCTGGACCTTCCTTCTCATAACAAAAGGTAAAAACGTGTTGTTTTTTTCCAGTTATTGCAAACAAAATTTCTGAGCTCAGGCATATATCATAGATTCACCTTTTTCACATCTAGACAAACATAAGCCCCCAGAAGCAGGAACTGTGTACTTGTATGAGACATGTATCAGAAGTTCATTTTACATCTAGGAATTTACCAACTATCAGTTACTGGTGAAAAATCTAACAATGGGAGCATTTTAACAAAATGTCTTCAGTTCAAACAATGTCAACTAACTGTGATCAAACTAGAACTGCATGAAGAACCTGAAATAATATCTACCAGTTTTGTTTTGGAAGTAGAATGCCTATGAGGCATTAATGCCTATGCAAATATCTTACCACCTACCTGCTAGACCTGCCATGGGCATAGAGAGGTCAATGAAAACTAAAACACAAAAGCAGTCTTTTTATCTCCTTACAGGCTCACATCAAATACCATCTTCCCAAGTAGTCTTCCTTGGAAGATAATAGACAAACCAGAAAAAAAGCTACAAACATCACAGCAACATTTTGGGGAGACATGTAAAAACAATAGTCTTTATTTATATGTTAACACTCATTCTGATGGGTAAATATATGTTTTGTTGAGTAAATATTCCTTTGAATCAGATAACTAACAGAAGCACAGCACTGGCTTCATAAACATATGGATGCCAGCTCTGCCACTTACAGGCTAGGAGCTAGAAGACAAAGTTATTGAATCTCAGTTTCCTCTATAGGTTGAAAGCAGGAACACTACCTTCATCAGGGTAATGGGAAGAGTCAAATGAGATCATGATAATAAACAACCATATCATAGCCTTCTATCCTCTCATTACACTCCACGATCTTCTTCCCAGACACTATATTCGGATCTTACCTCTTCTCAACATGTAGAACACCAAACTTACCACCCCAATCACTAGCCATAATTCCTTCCCAATTTCTCTAGCTCTAATATACTCTCATTAACTCTCATTATCCAAAATACCTGCCATGAGATATCAAATTATATAAAGGTCTTTTTTTGCTAGGCAGGGTACAGTAAAAATGGTAGTCTCAACCCTTGGTGATGCCAGGGCCAATGGAGCAACAGACGAAAGCAATGTGGATCAAACCATAAACATGCTTTAAGCCCAGCGATGTAACTGGCACACCTATTCTAAGGAAAAAAACACAATATATAGAAAAGGTTGTTTCCGAAGATGATTATAGAGGTATGACATATCAGAGGAAGAAAAAAGAAAAACAGAAGGAAGGGGAAATAAAAGAGGGGTAATGGGAGGAAAGCAGAGGGGAGGCATTATGGCACATCTATGATTCTTCCTGATAAGCTCAGAAGGTGGAGACGGGAGGATCAAAAGCTCAAGGTCAGCAAAACTGTATTAGAAAGGGAAACAAAGGAGAAGAAAACGAAAAGGCAAATTATTTTGGCAAATGTTTGTAGTTATAAACAAGATGAACAGGTCAGATATGGTAGCTCACACCTGTAGACTCCTAGCTGCTTCAGAACTAACAATTGGAAGTATTTCAATTCAATCATCCTGAGCAAAAAGTTCACAAGAGCCCATCTAACCAATAAAAACACTGGAGGTGATGCCACACCTGTCATCCCAACTACACAGGAAGCCAGTGCCAACCCAGGCAAAAATGTGAGAGCCTATCTGAAAAATAAAGCAAAAAAGGATGGGGTGGGGAGAGGCTCACTTGGCAAAGCACCAGTCTACAAAGCACTGAGTTCTAACCTTAGTAATGCCAAAAGAGAAAGAGAGAGCAAAGTGTAAAAAAATACTACTAATGAACTAAGTTTAAAGGAGAACATTACTTGAAATTATAAGTGAACTATTTAAAGCAATAGAAGCGCCAGAGGAAATAACTTTAAATGTTATATTTTTGCTCTGTCAATAGAGCATTTGTAAGAAACTGTTTTCTCTCTGGTTCCAAATCTGAAGTCTAAATCTTTTATTTGACTAGACTGTCACAGCCTCTAATCTCAAATCTCTTCTTTACACTTACCATTCCTGGGTCTATTTCTGCAGCCCTGGCTTTCATTACCACACCTACAGAGACTCACTAGATCTATTGCTCAGATCTCTAGAACCCACTCCTTCTCTTCATTCACTGACAGCATCTTATTTCAGGCAATCCATCATCTGTACGCTCTATTACTTCCATAATCCCCTCAATGAACCCCCTGCCTTCAGTTCTTCTCCTCCCACACTGTCCAACCTGGCCTGCTGGAAAAGATGATTCTTGGGTCTTATCCACCGGCCTACTAAAAAGTTCCACACCTTCAGGATAGATGCTAAACTACCAATTGAGGCAAACAAACCTATATACAATCTGGACCCCCTTCTCCTCCCCACCACTCTCCTGTACCCCTAACATTTGCACACTTTTGACACTAGCCTTTGAACATTGTTGGTGTTTTCAGAGTAATGCTCCTCTGTGCCCAATGCTACCCCCTCATCATTCCCACACAGAATAAAAGGGAGCGTCATGCTGGTGTCCTTACTCCCACATCACTATATTTCTACCTCTTCTTCCATCTTCCTTGGATTGGTTGGAACGCTCCCTTCTATTTCCCCAAATACTGATCCCACTCTGTCCAATGTGTGGTCACTAGCCACATTTGGCTACTGAATACTTGAGATGTGGCTAGTAAGTATGGATATATACTATAAGCATAGAGAATATAAATATACATTGTAGGGCTGGGAATGTGGCTTAGTGGTAAGAGTGCTTGCCTAGCACGCTTGAAGGCCTGGGTTTGATTCCTCAATACCACATAAACAGAAAAGGCCAGAAGTGGTGCTGTGACTCAAGTGGTAAAATGCTAACCTTGAACAAAAGAGCAAAAGCTCAGGGACAGTGCCCAGGCCCTCAGTTCAAGCCCCAGGACTGGCAAAAATAAAATAAATTAAAAATAAATATGCATGTAATATAAAGAAATATACAGTCTATATATACACTGATTTCATATACATAATGAAAATTTAAAATATTAATATTGAATATTATCTATTAATACAATATATATACTTGATGCATGAGGTTAAATAAAATATATTAAAATTCCACCTGTTTCTTTTTATTAATTGTGGTTACTAAAAAAAAAAAAATTACACATGTGGCTCACATTACTTTTTATTTTGGTTTTTTGAGACAAGGGTTCACTATATAGTCCAGACCACCCTGGAAATTTACATCTTCCTGTCTCAATCTCCTGAGTGCTAGGTTTACAGGCATGCACCATCATGCTCTGCTCACATTACATTTCTATTGGAGTCTAGTCTAAACATTCTTCAGGCCCTAGCATGAATTAAAGCACCTTTAAGATGCTGTTTCTATGTCATTTTTTTTGTCTTCTGAAATCCTACAAAATCTAACACAATCAACTGTGCATTTATATTAAATATCATGCTTACTATTGTTTTACATTGACCCTTCCTATCATATTAATATAATTTTGAGGTTCATATTAGGTACCCAACTTTCAATTGGACATGGAATCTTTGATTGAGCAATATAATGATACATAGAAATGTTTTTTTATTTATTTTGCTTTGTTTACTCATCTACTTTCCCCAAACTCAGTTCTTCATTCTTCCTCTAATTCAGTTAATAAACATTATCAAATTTAGTTCATAGTTGATACCTTGTAAGGCCTGCATTGCTTCTCTTTTTTCTTCTTGAAAATAAAGTTTAAAATATCAGGCCAAGCTGGGCACTGGTGTCACTAATCCTAGCTACTCAGGAGGCTGAGGTTTGAGGATCATGCTTCTAAGCCAGCCCAGGCAGGAAAGCTTAAGAGTAACCAGTTAACCACCAGAAAACTAGAAGTGGCAATGCAGCTCAATGTGGTAGAGGGCTAGCCTGGAACAGGAGGGGAAAAAAACCCTCAAGGACAGCACCCAGGCCCTGAGTTCAAGCCCTGTGACTGACCAAAAAAAAGAAAGAAAGAAAGAAAGAAAGAAAGAAAGAAAGAAAGAAAGAAAGAAAGAAAGAAAGAAAGAAAGAAAGAAAGAAAGGAAGGAAGGAAGGAAGGAAAAGAAAAGAAAAGAAAGAAGAAACTGGCCAATCTACAATATTTATTCAGGTCAAAGCATGTCTGGAGCCATTATCATAATACTAAGACATTATTCTACACACACTCTACAACTGTTTCTCAGAAAATTGTATGGAATACAACCTACTTTTAATAAAGAAAAAATAAATCCATTGCTATTATCAAAAATTAGGAAAGGTGGGGAAAATACTTGTTGTATTCTATTAATGGTGGAAGAAAGGCAATGCAAGAGGGAGCTGTTAAATGACTCCTCCGAGCTGAAGTCACTTACACATCATACTCAACCCATACCATACCATACCATACCATACCATATTCAATTAAGAGGGTAAAGGAACTGGGGTTCCAAAGCAGAGTAAGTAACTAGCCCAAGTTCATAAAGCTGCAAATGGCAGAGACAGGCTACAAACTCAGGTAAGTTGTAATACCCTTACATATGGGAAAAAATAACCTCTTTATTATCACTTGAAGATAAAATACGTAAAAAACAAGTATTACATAAAATATATACATTAAAATACAATAGTGATTACTACTAATTTCCCTCAGTTTCCTTGATTTTGGTTTAATTCCTATGTCTCACTTCAAAAGCCCTTTGTTTTCTCAGCAAACTTTATTCTTAAATAGGCAGTGCCCAAAAGTTTACATTAAACTTTATGAATAAAAGTCCTCAGACAAATTGTACAAAAAGTCTAGTCCCTACAGATAAAGATCAAAGAAGTAAACAAAGAAATCTTGGCCATTACAACTGCATCAACAACAACAAAATACACCTAGGGAAATCCAAACAACTTCTTCACCTTACAAATCTGAGGTCATAATATGCTCAATGAAATAAGAAGTGTGCTTTATATATATGCACCTTAGAGGAACTATAATTATATGACCTTGAAAATTATCTACTTTCTCACAATGGTAGCCATGGACTGAGTATCTCTATGAAACCAGTCTGATCTAGATTTAATGGATTCTGTCTTTATAAAATGTAGCCAACTTACATTTGTAGACTTGGACAGAACAAAGGTTTAAATTCTCTAGCACAAAAAGTCCCAAAGTATCAAATGTTTTAAAAATACTGCTCAACTTTCCTTTATCAAAAATGTCCCTACAGAAGGTGTTAATCAGTCACTACCAAGAACCCAGTCACAAAGCAACCTGTGTGCAAGTGTTATTTACTACAGGAAGAGGAAAGTTCAACTCAACCACAAACACGACATTTTGTTTTCAAAAGTCTTGAAACTAATCCCTGTAACAGTAACTGATTTACATTTCATTCCAAACTGAACAAGAAAGTTTTATCTCCAGGAATCTGAGATGGGTAATTTCACTTGGGTGCTGTGTTCTTAGTGTTATTTTGTTTGTTTGTTTGTGTTTAGATTTGGAGATTTTTTTTTTTGGCTGATTGGTTTGATGTTGCCTGTTTTTTTTCCCTTAATTTGGTTTGTTCGATGTTTTTCCCCCTTAAATATCCCATGAATAAGATATTTTAAACTCTCATATATAAAATCAATATACTATATTTTCTCAAGGGATAGCCATATTAAAATTAAGTGATTTAGCAAGGTGCTGGTGGCTCATACTGTAATCCTAACTACTCAGAGGCTGAGATCTAAGGATCTCGGTTCAAAGCTAGCCCAGGCAGGAAAGTCCACAAGACTTTTATCTCCAATTAACCAAGGATCAAGGAATGGAGAAACAGCCTTCAGAAGAAAAAATCTAAGGGACAGCACCAGTAAGTATATCCCATCTGCCCTCCCCCCCCCCCAAAAAAAAGAAAAGAAACATAGGTGACTTTTTCTTGACCTCAAAATGCATATAGATAAGTCTGTCCATAGACAGATTATCAATTCAAATAAAAGTTAAGAGGGGGAAAGATAAGGTGATAAAAAAAAAGGATAAGAGAGAGGAGAGGAGATGGAAGGGGAGGAAAGGAAAGGAGGAGAGGGGAAGGAAAAAAGGAGGGCAAGTTAGGGGAAGAGGAGGGAAGATCACTAGCAACAGACAACTAGAGGCCTGTGGGTACTTCAGACCAAAGAGGAGTGGGTGAGCTTCACCACAGGTCAATTCCAGACCCACCTGTGTTCAAGCAGAACCTCCACCCAGAAGGTCATAAAAATAAAAGACAACATGGAACCATGGTTGTCATCCTGCAAACAGCTTCTCTGACCCCCAAGAAAAACCCCCTCCCTCCAAACAGGCAGAGGAGCTCCCTTCACACCAAGATTTTATATATACATATATATGTGTGTGTATACATATATATACATATGTATGTGATAAATATAATATATAATATATAGTAAATATATAATAAATATATAATAAATACATTTTTTAATTAAAGAAAGAAAAGCCAAAGCCAAATAATACTTAACTTTTCAAAGGGGGCATAGGAAGACTGCTTGACAGCTACATTTGGAGAATCAGTCTATTTAGGGGGTTTGTATTCAAAAGTCAAAATTTTAAATAGGAGAGAGTGAGAGAGATGAGAGTTCAATTTCAGCTCAAGTTGACAGCACTTAGGGCTCTCAGGTCTACCTAAGGTATCAGCCTCAAATATTAAAATGTTAAAACGTGGGGCTGTGACAGTTCACGGTGTGTGTGTGCGGGGGGGGGGGGGTGCATGCGTGGTTGTGTGTGTGTGTGCGCGTGTGTGTGGTGTGTGTGTGTGTGTGTGTGTGTGTGGTGTGTGTGTGGTGTGCGCGCGCACGCTCGAGGGTGCCTGCCACTTGGGGCTCGGTGTATTTGCCGGGGAGGACAGGGGCTACTCAGGGTCACCGCTGTGCCTAGCCTCGAGGTTACCAGGCGGATACACACCCAGAGTTAAGTTTACACTCGGGCACCGCGGCACAGTGCCGGAGGCCAGGCTGCAGCTTTCCCGGAACAATGCCCCGGGGGTCCCCACAGCCGGGACGGAGAGGAGGTCGGAGCCCACCCCATCCCCCGCCCCGGCACCCCCACCCGGTCACCGCGCCCCACCCGCTCCGGGGTCTCGGGGCCGGTCACTGACGAGCGCCCCCCCCCGCCGCGCCCCCGGCAGGTGTCCCCGATTCCGGGGCGCGCGCCTCACCCAGCAGCGCCCGCAGGTGCTTCAGGCGGGTCAGCACGTCTTTCTTAGGGTCCAGCACCTTCTGGGTGGACTTTTTCACGTCCCCGTGGCTCCTTCGGGAGAACATCCCGCCGCGAGAAGCCCGAGCCCCGCCGGCGGGGCAGGAGGCGCTGACGGCAGCACGAGAGTCACCACATAAGGTCTGGACCCGCGCGAGTCGTGCTGGCCGCTCGCCGCCCCCCTCCCGGCAGCCGCCACCGCCGCCGCCGCCGCCTCAGCAGTGACTCCAGGAAGGAGGGGCGGGCCAAGCCCGGCAAAGGGGCGGAGCCAGGAAGACGGCGTCGACGCGGAACCGACGGCCCCGCCCCGCGGGAGATAAAGGCCGGCCCCCACCTCCCTCCTCGCTCCCCACCGGGAACGGTGCGCGCGCACAGGGCCAGACCCACCTCACCTGACACCAGCCGGTCTGTTCATCCCTAGCGGGGACGCGCGTAGAGTCGGCGCCGCGAATCACAAAGAAGCTTGACTCAAATGTATTCTGGACTACAAGTCCCAGGATGCACTATGAAAGAGGCCCTCCAATCAAGTTCGCGAGTCTTTGTCACGCAAAGAGTCGGTAGGGGGGGGAGCTATGAGCACGTGGTCCCGCCCCGCCGTAAGCTGCAAACGCTCCTGGGAAATGAAGTCCAGTGTTGTGCCCTCCTTTCCAGGATCTGGACATACTGTGTCCTAAGCGGGGGGGTATTGCCCTACCTTCACCTTGGGGACCCAACCCATTTCCTCCTGGTGCAAAAGGAACACAAACAAAAACAAAAAGCTCTGTAAAAAAAAAATTGCAAGCCGTTTAAAATGCAAAGTATTTCTAGGTTTAGCTTATGTATTCATAATTAGGGAGTCAGTAGGTGCCAAAATTGTGATTCTAATTTCACACTAATTTCCCCGATGAGGAGTCCAGCCAGTTCCCTAGGTTCCTGGGACCTAATTGCACTTGAAGGACAGAGAACGCTACCTCAGAGGGCACCTCAAGCTCCCGCTTTGTAGGAAGGGTACAATCTATATGTTTTGCAAGACCACAAAGCCTCCAGTAGCAGAACCAGAAATAGAACCCGAGGAACCTAACTCTCCGGATAGGTGCCTGTTCCCTGGAGCAACACTTTGAGATGGAAGATGGACAGCTTTTCTATAAGAAAAACATAATATTATATTTATTTATTTATTTTGTCGGTTGTGGGACCTGAACTCTGGGCCTGGGTGCTGTCCCTCGGCTCCTCAGCTTAAGGCTAGTGCTTTACCACTTGAGCCACAGCGCCACTTCCGACTTTTTCTGCCTATGTGGTGCTGAGGAATCGAACCCTCGGCCTCATGCATGCAAGGCAAGCACTGTACCACTGTGCCACCTTCCCAGCCCCGTAATACTATTTTTTAGCATATGAGATCACAAAACTTTCTACATCATTTCAGATTTTTCATCAAGTGGCTGGTTAGAATCACGTGTTTTTCCTCCAAATTGAGACAACCCAGCTGTTGTTGTTTTGTTTTGTTTTGTTTTACTTCTAGTTAAACCATAACTTGAGGGAAGTGCCAGGAATTTACAAACCATGTATCCTCATCACTGAGGACAACATCTGGATTCTACAAGTACTCAACTAAACTCAGAGTAAAAATAAAAAATAGTTCTAATAGCCAGTACCAAATATGGCTCACAGTTGTTAGAAGTTGTGTTTTTAGCCTTGTCAAAACAGCATACTGGTACAATGGAATATTATTCCTCAATATAAAGGAACCGAAACAACTGATAGATTCCAGCAATAGGAATGAACCTCACAGACCAAAAGATGTAATCCCCATACTTAGGATAATGGTAAAGCTGCCCTATATAGTGATTCCCTAGATAACATCATAGATCAAGGCCACAAACTCTCCGAAAGTGTTTATGGATTTTTCTTGGAGGTTTTTGTTTATTTTGTGTATTTTGTTGTTTTTGGTGTGTGTGTGTGTGTGTGTGTGTGTGTGTGTGTGTGTGTGTGTGTGTGTGTGTGTGTGTGTGTGTGTGTGTGTGTGTGTACATGTGTATGTTCCAGTACTGGGGCTTGAAACCAGGGCCTGAGTGCTGTCCCTTAGCTTTTTCACTCAAGGCTGACACTCTACCATTGGAGCCACACGCTGAGTTCCAGATTTTTGGTGGTTAATTGAAGATAAGAGTCTCATGGATTTTCCTACTTGGGCCGGTTTCAAACCCTGATTCTCAGATCTCAGCCTCCTGAGTAGCTAAGATTATAGATAAGAGCCACTGGCACCTGGCAAAGGTCAGAGTCTGTTACTGTATTTATCATGTACTCTATTACAGTTAGTAGGTTGTGCATTCCCCCATTCCTTTGAAAGAGGATAATATTCTATACACTGACTGAAAAAAACACATCTTAGACAATTCAAAATTTTTATTCCAAAACAGTCATTTATTATCATCAAACATTTATTGAGCATCTGCAATGAGATAATATACCTCTAAATCAATGGGTTAAATGATGTATAAAATGTAGCTTTGTAGTCTCCAAAGCTTTAGTTGAGGAAGCTGAGAAACTAGACAAGTGAAGAAAAAAATGACACTCAGGTATCAAATGACACTCAGGTATATATATATATATATATATATATATATATATATATATATATATATATAATATTATATATATGGTATATAATATATATATTATATATATATGGTATATAATATATATATTATATATATGGTATATAATATATATATTATATATATATGGTATATAATATATATATATATATGGTAGGAGTATAAAATGACACAACTCCTATAGAGGAAAATTTGTAAAAGCATATTATTTGTCCTTTGCCTTTTTCTTCTATGCTATATCTCCACAAATATGAAACCACATGTGGAAGTTCAGTTTTCTCAGAATTTTTTGTAGTAGCCAATCTAGTGGGCTAAATAGGGCTCCCTACCTTCGAAGAAATACATCTTTATCTTCATCCCCAAGAAAATGTGGTGGAGACTTTATTTGACCAAAATGGTCTTTGAATATGCAATCAAGTACAGAATCTTAAGATAAAATCATCCTGGATTAGCTGGGTGCACCTTAAATCTAATAGTAAATGTT
Source organism: Dipodomys merriami (assembly GCF_024711535.1). NCBI lineage: Eukaryota > Metazoa > Chordata > Mammalia > Rodentia > Heteromyidae > Dipodomys > Dipodomys merriami. The sequence goes on along the minus strand of NW_027206290.1, from coordinate 53,569,367 downwards.
CTTGCAGGAAACAGAAAGGAGAAAACATAGGAGCAAAGAGGAAAGACCAAGGCAGAGTTTGCAATGATGTAGCTACAAACCAAGAGACCACTAAAAACTATTAGAGAAAAAAAGACTTTTTAAAAAGATGATTCATACGGCTGGGAATGTGGCTTAGTGGTACAGTGCTTGCCAAGCATGCATGAGGCCCTGGGTTCAGTTCCTTGATACCACATAAATGAAATAAATAAATAAATAAACAATTTTGAAAAACAATTTTGAAAAAAGATGAACCCAAGAAGCCTTTCAAAGAAACCCTGCTGTCATTTTGATTTTAGACTTCTGAATTCCAGAAGTGGAAGTAAATAAATTTCTTTTGTTTTAGGCTCCAGGTTGTGATCAAGTTTGATAGTGCCTGATTGTCTAAAAGTATATAATTGGAATGTGATACATATTTATACTTCTGGTGTTTCTTTTAGGCCCAAGACCAGGACTTGAACTTGGTACCTGATGCTTTAATTCGTTGGCTATTGCTCTACCAATTGAGCCATGCCACCAACCCCATATTTAAACTTCTAAAACTGGCTGGTTGAGGGTCATCTGCAACAGCATATTCCTATAATCACAGTTAATCAATCAGGAGGCACAGCGGATTGCTGTTAAAAGCCAGGTAACACACAAGACCCTATCTAAAAAATAGCTAAAAGCAAAAATTTGAGGCTTTTAGTTTAATTCTCAGCACTGCAAATAATACCGTTTTTAACACCCAGGTCCTTATTTCAAGCCCCAGTACTGGCACCAAAAAAAGTATATTTATTTGCTTATTTTTTAACAGAAACATTTGATAATTTTTAAGCCAACATTAATAGCTGGGCACTAGTGGCTCACACTTGTAATCCTAATGACTCAGAAGACTGAGATCTGAGGATTGAGGTTAAAAACAAGACCAGGCAGAAAAATCCAAGATACTCTTATCTCAAATTTGCCTACAAAAAGATGAAAGTGGGGGTGTTACAGAATGCCAGTCTTGAGCAAAAAAACTAAGCAAAAGCAAGGGCTCTGAGTTCAAGCCCCCAGTTGAAGTCACAACGATCCCCTTAGGTGAGATGAAAAGATGGATGGAAAGTGGGGCAGGACTCACTTACTCAACATCTTTTCCCAGTTAAGAATAATGAAAAAAAACATTAGAACTGGATGTGGATTTCAAGATTCTAACCAAGGAAGACTGCAGGGCTTTATTATTGTTTCCTTAATTACATGCCAGAAAATCATCCAGCTTTCCTAACAACAATTTAGATCAGGTTGTTCAGAATGGCAATGAAATGGATACTGGTGGCTCACTTGAAATCCCAGCTACTCAGAAGACTTTAATCCAAGGTTCCAAAGCTAGCCCAGGCAGAAAAGTCCATAAAATGCTTATCTCTAATTAACCAGACAGAGCTGGAAGTGTAGTTGTGGTTCAAGTGGTAGAGTGCCAGTTCTGAGTGAAAAAAGCTAAGGAGCAGTGCTCATGCCCTAAGTTTAAGCCCTTCCACCCCCAAACCTTAAACCCCCAAAACAAAATGGCAATGACCATACAAAGTAGGTCCAAAGAATACAGAATGAGTAGAAATTTACTCACTAGTTCTAGTTACCTGAAATCAGATTGTAGACTTTTTTGTTTTCTGTATACATTTGTATGTATATACACATGTATATATACATATGTATGTATAATACATATGTATAAATTCAAACCAAACAACAAAGAGTTAACAATTGCTATTGTTAAATTGTAGTTTTGCCTTTTTCCAATTGTTTCTGTTGATCTCAAAGTTGATCTTTCAAAGGCCTTTATTAAAACTGGAACTTACTAAATTATTAATATTAAATATTTTCAAACATTTTTATAATTCCTTATTTCTAGGGCTTCGCTCATCACAAGGCCAGGGTCACTACTCATTCAATATTCATTAAATGAATGAATTTATTCATTTGTTCATTTATTAATATTTCAAACATAGTTAAGAAATATGTTAAATGTTTTTAACCTAATTAAAAAATATACCCTAGATTTAAATTTTTATCCTATTTTCTCAAGCTCTTTCTTTCAGAAGATAATCTCCTGTCTTCTTAAGCAGACATCTCATCATTTGTTAAAAAAAAAAATACAAAAAATAATTTATCCTACCCTTTCATTCCAGACCTCTTAATCTCTTCCTAAATTGCTTTTGCTACTACCAACATCCAAATTTCAACCAACTCTTACCTAAATGCTAAATCCTGTTATCATAGACAATTTGTTTGCCTTTTCAGCTTCATAGTTGAAATCATTATAGATGCCTAAATTGAGTTAGTATTGTAGTATCCAGATAAACTAAACATTATCCTCAAAATTTTAGTTATCCTCATTTTTTGTTTTCTTTTTTTGTTAGCATCAAGTATACAAAAGATTTTCTTTTTTTTTCTTTTTTTTTTTGGGGGGGTCTGGTCGTGGGGCCTGAACTCTGGGCCTGAGCACTGTCCCTCAGCTCTTCAGCTCAAGGCTAGTGCTCTACCACTTGAGCCACAGTGCCACTTCCGGCTTTTTTCTTTTTGCTTATGTGGTGCTGAGGAATCGAACCCAGGGCCTCAGGCTTGCAAGGCAAGCATTCTACCACTGAGCCACCTTCCCAGCCCCAAAAGATTTTCTTTGGTAGAAACATATGTGTATGTAATGTACTTTGATCAAATGCACCCCTCTCTTTCACTCTAACCTTTTTAACTTCATTTTTTACTCATCAAACAGTCTTTTGGTTTGAGAGGATTTACTTTTTCAGATTGACTAAAAATCACCATTACATATTAACCTTAATTGTCCTGAATAGCATATTAGTTTTGGAGTGAGAAAATTGGTGTATGCTACAAATTTTTCCATCAGATAAGTTCTCTGTGTCAGGTATAAGATCTTCCAGGCCTGTGCTGGTGGCTCATGCCTGTAATACTAGCTACTCAGGATGCTGAGATCTGAGGATCTCAATTCAAAGCCAGCCCAGGCAGGAAAGTTCGTGAGACTCTTATTACTAACCACCAGAAAACCAGAAGTGGCACTGTCTCAAGTGGTAGAAAACTCACCTTGAGCTGAAGAGCTGAGGGACAGCACCCAGGCCCAGAGTACAAGCCCTACACTGACAAAAAAAAAAAAAAAGATCAGATGTCATCCATACTATGAATGAAGAGTATAAAATATTAACAAAACTGTTCATTCATAATGGAGAAGTTTGTTATACTTTTATTGGTACTCTTTCATTGTCTAGGAAAACATAACAATTCCTGGGGGAAAAAAGGACATAAATTATTTTCTAATCCACTTGCAAATAAATGTCCCAAACTGAGACTACTTTTATCTGATATTTCAGGCAAGATCTTTAGGTGTAAGCAACAAAAACTGGCTGGTTATGGAAGTGAAAGATGACCCATTGAATGTCAGCCTCAAAAACTTCTTCAGTGGAATCAGGCTTGAAAAATAATTAGAAAATCAGAAACGGAGGAAGTTCTGAGAGGCCTGAACTGATTTCAGAACAAGATCACATTGGTTGGCAGACTATAGTTTCCTTAGCAACAAAGGACCCTTAACCATACTCACATCCTCAAGTTCAAAGTCTCAAGAGAGCGAGTTGGAGGTGTGGCTCAGTTGGACCAATGAGTATTGGGTCATGTACCAAGTATGAGTCATGAGTCCAGGCCTAAAATTAAAAGAAAAGAAAGTCTCAAGACTTGCTAAGACTTGGTCAAATGTCCAGTTCATATCTCTACCTCCATGTCTGCCCTGGGACTGAAAATCAGATGCTGATTCTTTTGTAGTAAGAGATAGACACTGACTCTTACCAAAACAATATAAAATGGGACAACATAAGATATCTCCACCAAAAATAATAACAATGAAATGTTTTATTTGAGGATGTTTAATAGCTAAAATAAAAACAATAATAGTCAATAACTTTCCACAGATCAATAAAGAGAACAGAATAATTACCATCATTCAGTTGACATTAATTGATGTATACACTAGAGTATCAAAGGTATCCATTTATAGAACATATTTATAATTAAAACCTTGTACTTTTAAAAGATGATTGAAAGACATAATTTACTGTATTCAGTATATCATTAAAAATTAAATCTGACAACATGTTCCCTCAAAGGTTAACTAGGAACCTCCCTGAGATTACTTGCACATGCATATAGAAGTTATATTATTGTTAGTTATCATAGCAAATAATTGAAATTTTTTTTATTTTTGTTTAACCAAAATTTAAAAATTCAAATGCCAGAGAAAGCATTAATTAGTAAGAGATTCCCTTGACATCTTCAAAATTCTTGCCTCCAGGAACTTTTCTCTTTATATTATCCTTTTTTATATTCTCTTATTTTTCTTCTTTTCTCTGAATTAAAAGTCTTTTCTATGAGGCACACTAATGTTTGTCTAGCTTTTTCTTTTTTTGTCTTTTCTGATCCTGACAGCAGTCCTAACTGATTCTCTACTCTATGCTCGTTCCATGCCAACAACAAAGTGATAATGGTACTAAGACACAGCATCCTACCCTAGAGAAATCATAGACGTAGCCCTGACCTCGGAAAGCTCAGAGCCTAATACAGGAGACAAAAACCTAACTATGTAACAGTAATTAACAATAGCAACGTGTGCAGGATATTATAGGAAAGACCAGGAGGACTGGGCAGTGGGAATAAAGTTCCTAAAGGAGGTGACGCGAGTAAGGAAAAAGATCTGAATACACCCCAGGCCAAAGAAAATGAGATGGGATGCAATTGGTTTTATGTAATTACTACCCCGGTTTATACTTGTAGTTATATATTCTGCATGATTTAGGTGTTGCAAAAAAAGTGTCTATGTGATTTTAGCATTGTGAGAACAGCAAAAATGGGGTTAGATGATCATAAAAAGTGATGCTGCTCATATGGAAAGAGATAAGTCCTTTGAATCTGAGAAAAGCAGGAAGGCATTGTTGAAGGTACAAGGGCTCTGATTCCCATAGCAAGGGTCTCCCCAGAGGATCATGTATTAAGGGTTTGGTTCTCAGTCCATGATGTTATTGGGAAGTGCTGAAAATTATAAGAGATGGAGCCTAGTGAGAGGACTTCTGGCTATTGGTAACAGGAAGGCTTTGGGACCCTAATCCTTTCTTCTTCCTCTATTGCTTGTCATGGTCAGGTAGCAAACAAACTCCCACCATGATGTATTACCTTACTACAGGCCCAAATTCCTAAGACTTGTACTTGTAATATTGTCAGCCAAAGTAAACCCCCCCCCCCTCCCACCCCTCATCAGTCCTTGGGCCTGAACTGAGGCCTAGACACTGTCCCTGAGCTTTACCCATTCAAGGCTAATAATCTACCACTTGAGCAAAAGATCCACTCCTGGGGTGGTTAATTGAAGAAAAGAGTTTCATGGACTTTCCTGCCCAAGCTGGATTTAGACCAAGATCCTCAGATCTCAGCCTCCTGAGCTAGGATTACAAGTATGAGACACTGATGCTGGGCTGATTATCTCAAGTAATTTTTACAGTTATAGACATCTGACTCACAGTCTCTTCTTAGCTATACAGTATTAAGTTGGTGACTTAATTCTTCAAGCCCTAATTTTCTTCACCTATGAACTAGAGATAACCTTGCACCTGGTTATTTATCCTAAGAAATCAATGAGCACAAAAATAACTAAGCACAATGCCTGATATGAAGGGGTTAAGCAAATATTATTTTGTCTTTCTTTTGTTCCTTACTTACCAGAAAATATGAGTAAGGTGGTTTCTGTTTGCTAAGATTGTCCATTTGTGTGCTCACTTTATTTCTAAATGACTGGGTGGGGTTTACACAGCTGTGGTTTCCCATGGTTTTACATAGTTTGCACTGGACACCAGCAGAACAAGTTGAAGCAACTTCCCCAAACCCTTTACTCCCAATATTCGTTGTATGCACTTTTTGGCAAATAAAGCCATACTTTCACTGACATCCCCATAGTACCAGTTGAAAGACCTTCTTGTTTCTCAACCTACATAATAATGGGTTAAGAAAGCAGAGCAAACCAGGAGCTAGTGGCTCAGACCTGTAATCCTAGCTATTCAGGAGGCTGAGATCTAAGGATCCCTGGCAGGAAAGTAATGAGATTCTTAACTCCAATTAACCGGCAAAAAAAATATAAGTGCATCTGTGGCTCAAGTGGTGCAGCTAACCTTGGGTGAAAAAGCTAAGGGACAGAACCTAGTAATGTAGGGGGAAGAAATTAGGAAGAGGGAGGAGGGAGGAGGAGGAACAATCAAGGGCTCATAGACCTAAATGTGTAAATGTGTGACTTCGCATTTTGTTCCAGGCTATATTTTACTTCTACTGGTTACTGTAATAGCAAACTCATAAACTGATAAATCATTTCAAAAGTTGATATAATCATTCAGATTTAACATTTCAGCTAGAAACAGTAGTAAAAATAACAGAGTAATGTTTTAGAGACTAAAAAGTTTGTTATAAATAATTTTTGGCGTAAAAATATGCCAAGAGATATTTTTCCTCTATCACAGAAATGTTTTCATCAGTTCAGGGGTTTGAACTCAGAGCTTCATGTACACTCAGCTGGTACTCAACCACTTGAGCTACAACTCTAGCCCTGCTCTTGCTAGTTATTTTGGAGACTGAGTTAAATTGACTTCCTGCTCAGCTTGGTGGAAAAAAAGGTCCCCTACCTCTGGGATTACTCACATCCTGCTGAGAAAGAAATTCTGGAACAGAAAAGACTAATTCTTAAGAAAGGAGACTTTAATTTAATTTAATTTTTTTGTGTGTGACAGTCCTGGGGCAGCTGTCACTGAGCTGTTTTGCTCAAGGTTAGCACTCTACCACTTGAGTCACAACTTCACTTTCAAATTTTTTGGTAGTAAATTGGAGATCAGAGTCTCATAGACCTTCATGCCTGGGTTGGCTTTGAAATGCAATCCAATAGTGGCCAAGATTTTATAAGGGTAGAGTCTTTGAAGACCAAGAAAGAATGAAAATGTACAGTTTGGGTACACAAAAATGAAAATCATTTGAATTAGCAGGCTGTATCATTTGAGGAACACTTGTTATTTGGAGTACTAATTTGATAAGTATATTAAATTTATATTAAATGTGCCTTATTGTTAAAAAAAAATTGACTTCCTGCTCAGACTGGCTTTGAAACCATGGCTCATCTAGGTCTCAGCCTCCTACGTAGCTAAGATTACAGGTGAGCCACCAGCACTGAGCGAACAGGTCTATTATTTTGATTTTCAAAATTAACATTTCAGCAATGACCTGTGGATCACCCCTATAATCCTAGCTATGCAGGAGGCTGAATTGTGATTTAAGCCCAAGGAAGACTAATCAGTGAGACAATTATCCCAGTGAACCAGAAAAAAGCCAGAGTGGAGTTATGTCTCAAGTAGTAGAGAACTGCCTGTGAGTGGAAAAGACCAGCAAGAACAAGAGGCCCTGAGTTCAAGCCCTAGGACTGGCCTCTTTCCTAAAGCATCTTCATAATCTTAGCATTTCCTCATATACTCATTCAAGGAGCATTTGTTGAGTGGAGGTGTAGTTCAATGGTAGAATGTTTGCCTACCCTGTACAGGGCCCTGGGTTTGATCCCTAGCACTGCTAAATAAATAATTAAATAAATAGGAATGAGGAATAAAAAGAAGGGAGGGAAGGTTCCCTTTGCAAGAGTCTTTCTTTCTTCCTTCCTTCCTTCCTTTCTTCCTTCCTTCCTTCCTTCCTTTCTTCCTTCCTTCCTTTCTTCCTTCCTTCCTTCCTTCCTTTTTTTTTTCTTTCTTTCTTTCTTTCTTTCTTTCTTTCTTTCTTTCTTTCTTTCTTTCTTTCTTTCTTTCTTTCTTTCTTTCTTTCTTTCTTTCTTTCTTTCATACTAGGGCTTGAACTCATGTCCTCAAGTCAGCTCAGCTTGCTTGCTCATGGGCTATATTCTACCACTTGAGTCTCACCTCCAGTCTTTCAGGAACTTTTTCTAGTAACTCAATAGATAATAATAAAAAGCTTTGTTTCTAAGGAGCTCACTGTCTTGTTTGAAAAATAAAGTCATTTTAATTTTTAATTTATTTTTAACTTTTAGAAAGAATGAAGAAAAGCCCCTCATTTGCTTCTACTTTATATAATCTTTATATAACTCATCTGTGAATATAATATTGCCTCAACTAAATGAGTTTTATATTATTGCCAAGAATACTAGCAAGAATATTCTGTAATTATAGGATGTTTTCAGTGTAAATCATCACTGACAGAACCATTCCCTCAAGGGCTAAAGGTATAGCTCAAGTGATAGAGTGCTTGCCTTGCAAATACAAGGCCCTGGGTTCAACCCCCACTAGTACAAAAAATAATCCCTACAAATCTGTGTTCTGTATATAGATCCAGTCCCTCATTATAAACAGAAGAAAATAATCAAAGTTAGCAAGTTACTGTTTATTACCAGAACTAGGATAGTAGCACTTGTCTGACTGCCAATTACATTTGCTTTCATTGTGCTTATATTTATGAACTTTTTTTATAAATTGAATCTATCTACCATGGACCCAGCATTTGGAAGCTATAGGCAGATATAATAACACAGATAGAATAACTCTGAGTTTCTGGACTTGCATGACTGAACTCAGATATTAGGTTCATGAAGATTGTTTCAAGGCCTTGTACTCTTGGTTGGCTTTTTTCACTCAAGGCTGGCATTCCACCACTTTAGTCATACTGTCAGTTCTGGTTTTTGCTGTGTAATTGGAGATGAGTCTCAGACTTTCTGCATGGGCTGGCTTTGAACCTCAATCCTCAGATCTCCTGAATAGCCAGGACTACAAGTGTGATCCATTCATTGACCTTACTTTAGCTGAGGAACCTTGCCTTGACCTCACTTGCTGTAAACTCTGTGACTCACTTGGTCCATGTACAGCGCAAGCTATATAAACTTCCTTGGTATCTGTGAAGAAGCAACCTTGTGAATACCAAAATCCAAAGATACTTAAATACTTTATATAAAAGGGGGTGGCCAGATGCTGGTGGTTCATGTCTATAATCTATATAGCTACTCATAAGACTGAGATTCAGAGGATCAAGCACACTAGAGACAGCACCAAGGCCCTTGAGTTCAAACCTCAGGTCAGGCAAAAATAAATTCTCTTGAGCATGTTGTAGGATGTAGTAGAGAAATACAGAATTAAAGTCAGATGTAATGACTGAATCCTGTAATCCTACCTATAAGGCAGAGATCAGAGGATTGCAATTTTTAAGCTATTCAGGGCAAAAAAGTTCACAACTCTGTTCCAGCCAATGTCTGGAACAGGCATGTTATCCTAGTTTGGGCAAACGTGCAACAGCCAGGCACGGTAGCTTTCAACTGTCATTACCAGTGACATGGGGAAGTTCAAGTAGGAAGATCATGGACCCAGAGTACAAAGTGAGACCTTATCCCAAAAATAACCCATGCAAAAAGGGACTGGCTGAATGGTTCAACTGGCAGAGCTACTGCCTACTAAGCACAAAGCCCTAAATTCAATGCCCAGAGTTCAGTGCTATACCCTCCACTCCAGAGAGACAGAGAGAGAGAAAGACAGAGAGAGAGAGAGACAGAGACAGAGACAGAGACAGAGACAGAGAGATGAGACAGAGACAGAGAATGAGACAGAGAAAAAGAATGAGACACAGAGAATGATGAGACAAAGTTGGCAAACACATCAGTAGTAAATAAAAAGTTGCTTAATCTGTGGCCAATAAAAAAGTTTTTTTTCTGTGACTTTAAACTGCTTCTTCCATCCCCAGCATTAAAAATCTGTGGTGTTCATACTATTGGTTGGTGCACATAGTCCTCACCTTTTGGTGATTTCCAGGATGTGGTTTATCCGCTGGGCACTGAAACTGAGAAGTTCCGTTAAAAAAAAAAAAAAAAAAAGATCAGGCTCGTTTCAGGTTATCATCCTTTGTTATCTCAAGTCAATAAAAATAGTTGGCCAGGAAGGTGACTCAGAATTTGGCTTGCTCAGGTTTACTTGATTAAAAATAATAACCAATTAATTTGGCATCTTTGATTCCTCTCCATCTCTTTACTCCTGCTAGAAATTAGATTGACTATTATTCCTTTCTCACTTCCAATCAGTTAACTCTGAAATATTTTCACCAACATGGTGTGATTGCATGCACAATATCTGAATGAGGTAGCTCTGGTTTTGTTTCACTTCCTTACCAAAAATTCCATCCATGAAGGTATGTTTCAAAAATAGAAAGTGAGCACAGTGGCCATGTGAGTTTCCTTCGGGAGGAATTGGGGTTATGATTCAGCTGTTTTGTGGACACTGATTACCTAATCAAGGCAGTAACAAGTCTGCTGCTATTTAGAGATGACACCCTGAATAATAAACTTTTTATCTTTTTCAATATTCCCTCTAGTTTTGTGATCCCAAGTGTTTTTCAGATTGTGAAAGCTGGCTTTTCTGTGCTAGCAGATATCAGGCCAAAAATACTTTGCATTTGCTCAACGGAAATACTACTTTAAAAATACTAATAGCTTGCTTTGTATGTCCCTCCCCCACAGTATAACCCCTGCTTTCACTATATTTGATGTCAGTATAACTTGTGGAGGAGATGGGGAAAAACCAGTTGTTTAAGGATACAGGTGGACCTGTTGCAACAATGAGAAGTACAAGTTGTCATGGGGAAGGAGAAGGATTGGGATTGGGGGGATTGGGGGAGGCTGGGAAGGGATGTGAAGGGTAAACAAAGGAGGAGGCTGCAATGCTTGGTAAGAAATGTATGCATTATCCTGCCCATGTAATTGTAACTCCTCTGTACAGTATGTTCACAAATAAAATTAAATTAAATTAAAAAATACTAATAGCTAAAATTCAGAAAGCACACAATATGTATGAAGCATTATTTCTAAGTGTTTTCTAACAATGTTGCATTTAATACATACAGTATTCTGTTGTAGAGATGACCATTTTTCCACTATGAAAATGGGGACTGAAGCACATAGAAGTTAAGTAATTTGCCTAAAGTTACACAGTAAATGCTAGAGCATTGTATTCATCCAAATCCAATAATGGAGCTTGAACTCAAGCCCTCATGTTCTTTTTCTGATCAAGGCTTGTACCTACCACTTGAGCCATACCTCCACTTTCAGCTTTTTGCTGGTTAATTGAAGATAAGGGTCTCTCAGCTTTGTCTGCCTGGACTGACTTTGAACCAGTAACCTCAGATCTCAGACTCCTGAATAGCTAGGATTACAGGCATAAACCACCATTCACTCTTGGGGCGGGTGGTGGGGGGAGGTTGTATGTTAATAAAAGCTCATTCTCTACAACCATAGGGTAAAACAATAATATGAAGAGATATCTTAATTATAAGAAAGAATTTAAGTTGTATATATGTGGAGTAAAGTCAGTTAAATTTTTTGCTGGAAGTCTAACTTAAGCTGATATAAAGAAAAAAAAGACAATCATGATTTCATGCAACTAAGAAGTGGCTTTAGGGTCATAGGCTAAGGTCTGACCCAACCTCTTTTGTCTCTGCTCTGTTCTGCTTTCTCTCTGGGCTGGCTCCCTCACAGGCTATAGCTGGAGCAGAATGGCCATGAAAGTTCAGAGGCTCAGGGAAAAGACCTGGACTGACCTTTGGGCCGGACCAATGACTGTGGCTGGTGGTGGAGGGAAGAACCCCACAAAACATGCCACACATGGGAGTTTGAGGTCTGCGAGGTTGCCAAAGGAAAATCAAGGATATGAAGTACAGTAAATGACCATGGAGGGGAGCATAAAGGCCACAAACAACTACTATGGTATGAGAGTAAATTGATGACACTCACGAACTACTTAAATTCCTCCATGTACTCTACTACAGTAAATAGAATAAATGCTTCTGCAGTATCTAAGTAGCTCCCATTTAGTGGGCTAGGGAATTTGTGTGTGTGTGTGTGTGTGTGTGTGTGTGTGTGTGTGTGTGTGTGTGTGTGTGTGTGTGTGTGTGTGTGTGTGTGTGTGTGTGTGTGTGTGTGTGTGTGTGTGTGTGTGTGTGTAGAATGCTTTTAATTGCGTTTTCTTGCTGAAATGTCTAAAACCTGCCAGAAAGGAGAAGCAAACATTAGGTCATTCAGCCTGCCACTTCCTCTTTTGCACAAATATATTATCACTTCATTCAAGGAAGAGAAAACATGTTTGAATTTGGCAATTGCCTGATAAAGGGGCTTCCTCCCAGCACTTAACCTTTTGGCAAAAGAATTTAGACCCAAGAGTTTAGACCCATGGAATGGGTTCTTAGGAAGTGACATTTGGATGCCTGCTTGCCTAAGGATCCTTAGGCACTCATCCTAGACTATGGACAGCTCTATTAACACCAAAGATATATAGGCCTTCCCAGACACCTTAGATCTAGTTTTGTAGGAGCATTAAAACTTTCTGAAAGGGCTGGGAAGGTGGCTCAGTGGTTGAGAGCTTGCCTTGCATGCCCTGGGTTTGATTCCTCAGCACCACATAAGCAAAAAGAAAAAAAGCCGGAAGTGGCGCTGTGACTCAAGTGGTAGAGCGCTAGCCTTGAGCTGAAGAGCTGAGGGACAGCACCCAGGCCCAGAGTTCAGGCCTCATGACTAGACCCCCCCCCCAAAAAAAAAACTTTCTGAAAAGTACCTCTAGATCAATTACTTTCTAGAAATGGCATCAGCAGTTCCAAGGAAACAAAGGGCATCTGTCTACTCTTTCTAACTTTTGGTCAAAGTTCAACTTTAGTTACTTGTTTTAAAAAGAAATGGCATGTCAGGCTCTGGTGGCCTCAAGGCTAATCCAAACTACTTAGGATATGAGGATTGGGGCTCTAAGCCAGCCCAGGCAGGAAAGGCCTGTGGTGCTCTTATCTCCAGTTAACTATTAAAAACTCAGAAGTGGAGATGACCATAAAGTGCTAGCCTTGAATATAAAAGCTAAGGGACAGTACCCAGGCCCTAAGTACAAAGCCCCAGTACTGGCAACACACACACACACACACACACACACACACACACACACACACACACACACACACACACACAATAAATACTTAACAAAATGGTTGCTAAAACAATTTATTAGAAAAATAGATCAGAAGGTGTGACTGATTAAGATGCATTGTATAAATAAATGACATGTTGAAACAAAACTCCTGATACAACTAATTGACTCTAATAAAAAAATAGATCTTTTCTGTCAAAATAAGTGTTAACATTGAAATCACTTTTAAAAACTAAGAATGCACATGAGTAACTTTTAAAAGCATAGTAGATTAAGATCTGATGAGCTAGAAAAATATTCAAAATAATGTAATAAACCAATGTATATTGGCCTCATACCCCTTGATAAGAAAATCACCAACTTCTAAATGAAAACGGGCAATAGTTTGGGAGATCTATTGCATTCATGGTGACTGTAATTAATTATAATGTATGAAGCATTTCAAAATTCCTTTAAAAATAGATTTTAAGCCAGGTGCCAGTGGCTCATTTCTGTATTCCTAGATACTCAAGGAGGCTGAGATCTGAGGTTCAAAGCCAGCCCAGGAAAAAAAGTCCATGAGACTCTCATCTTCAATAAACTACTCAGAAAAAGCCAGAAGTGGGACTGTAGCTGAAACTAGCCTTGAGCAAAAGAACTCAGAGACAGTGCCCAGACCTTGGCTTCAAGCCCCAGAACTTGCATGCACACACACACACACACACACACACACACACACACACACACACACACACACACACACACACACACACACACACTCTAGATTTTTTTTATCACAAAAAATGACTCTAACCAGATAATGGATATGTTTTTGGAATGTATACAGAGGTGAAGCATCACATTGTCCCCCCCCATAAGTATGCAAATTGTTGTCAGTTAAAATGATTAAATAATAAAAAAGAAAAATGTGAAAAGATATAAGCAAAAAATTCACAGAAGTGCAAAAGGCTAGGCATGCACAGTCCTGAAACTCTGAAGAAATTACATGAAGCTAGAAACAAAATACAAAAACACACTCCTATAATTTCAGAATTTAGTAGGCTGAGGTAGAAGGATGGCTAGTTCAAGGACTGCTTAACTACATAGTGAGTTTCAGGCAAGCCTGGGCTAAAGAGAGAATCCCTGTCTCAAGAAAAACAAGGAGGAGGAAAAGAGGAGGAAGAGAAAGAAGAGAAGAGATGAAGAGGAGCTAAGGGAGGAGAGTAAGAAGGAGGATCTTAATCTCATTAATAAGCCAAGAACTACAAATTAAACATAACCAGTATCATATTTTCCCCCACATCAAGTAGGTAAATAAGCATTGTTAATCTGTAAGTTTAATTCTAAGCTGACCATCTTTCTTATAGAAATTTTGGTCTTAAGTAATTGTGTACTTTTTTTTGTCCCTGTAATTCTTCATGTAGCAATTACCTTAAGGAAATAATAGGAAAAGTAAAATATGCCCACAGACACACACGACATACATCCACAATTTTACATAATACAGCAAAAAGAAAACATGCCACAAAACGTTGATTTGGATTTTAGGCAAGCAAAGACTTTCATTTTCAAGGCTGTGCCTTTGCAGATTCATTATAAGAGCATGTATTACTTTTGATAATCCAAAAAGAAAAAAAATAGGGGCTGGGAATGTGGCTTAGTGGTAGAGTGCTTGCCTAGCATGCATGAAGCCCTGGGTTTGATTCCTCAGTACCACACAAACAAAAAAAGCTGGAAGTAGTGCTGTGTCAAAAAAAAAAAAAGATTTAAAATAAAACAGTTAAGAAGCCAGGCATCAGTGGCTCACATCTGTAATCCTAGCTACTCCAATTAACCACCAAAAAGCCAGAAGTAGAGCTGTGGCTCCAGTGGTAGAGTGCTAGCCTTGAGCCAAAAAAAAAAAAAAAAAAAAAGCTTAGTAACAGTGCCCAGTCCCTGAATTCAAGCCCCAGGACTGGCACAAAAACAAAACAAAATTAAAAAACAGGTAAGAACTTGAATAGTAGTCTCTTGTGTAAACAATACAATGTAAATAGTAAGGCGTGGCAACCTTCTGCCTAGACTGTTCAGATTCTTTGTTAAAATATCTTTCTTTTTAGCTTGTGCATGTCCACAAAGAAAAACTAAATACTTTCAACCAATCTAATAGAGAAATTAAGTGGACACTAAAAGACTCATATTAATCCTTGGTGACAAGAAGTGTCATGACTAACTTCCAACAGGTATTTAGAGACTCCTCCCCCCTCTACCCCTGGGTAATTGCACCTATGATTCAGGCTTGTCTGATTATGCTTGGCTTTCCAGGTTTACTCTTTTTTTTTTTTTCAAGGCTTATAGGAAGGTAGTCATAGGTTGTGCATGGTAGCTAATTAGGATTTCCTCAGATGGGTTTGAAAAGTTGAGCACTTTCTTAGCTTCTGAGTGGTATGTACCTAATCTAGGTTGGATCTGAATCATAGGCAAAATCCCATCTCCTGTTTCCCAAATTGAGGGAATGATAGAAATAGGCAAGATCAAGTGCTCTGGCCCCATCCCAAAAGGCTATCAGATTTGAGTGTGAGAAAAGACTAGAATTAAAGATAGCCCATTTCAAGTGCCAAGAGAGCCTAAGGCATTTGTTTATGTACAGTCAGAGGAAGATCTCTTTTTCCCAGTGCCTAAACCATCATTCTTCCTAAAGTTAGATCCTGATATAAGAATGTGCAAATGTAGCCGGTGACTCATGCCTATATACTCACAAGGCTGAGATCTGAGGATCGCAGTTCAAAGCCAGCCCAGGCAGGAAAGTCCGTGAAATTCTTATCTCCAATAAACCACCAGAAAACCGGAAGTGGCGCTGCATCTCAAGTGGTAGAGCGTTAGCCTTGAGCTGAAGAGCTGAGGGACAGCACTCAGGCCCAGAGTTCAAGCCCCATGACGGACCAAACAAACAAACAAGCAAAAAACAATGTGCAAAAGTGGCACTGTGGCTCAAAGTGGTGGAGTGCTAATCTTGAGTGAAAAAGCTCAGGGACAGTGCCAAGGCCCTGAGTTCAAGCCCTGAAGCAACAACAACAACAAATACATAAAATAAAAATTTCTTTGCCAGATGATGGTGGCTCAAATCTATAATCCTAGCTACTCAAGAGGCTAAGGTCTGAGGATCACAGTTCAAAGCTAGCTCAAGTGGGAAAGGCTATGAGATTCTTATCTCCATTTTATCAACAGAAACCAGAAGTGGCGCTGTGGATCCAAGTGGTAAAGCACTAGCCTTGAGCTAGTCCCTTGCTCAGGGACAATGCCCAGGCCCCGAGTTTGGAAGCCCTATATAAGATATATCAATGAGCAGGTTATCAGCCCTGCTGGACATCCTCCAGAAACATATAGAACATGATTCATTATTATTACTTCTCTCAGAGAGGCAAGAAAACAGAGACATCCATTCATTTGTTCTCATCTCCTAATGGTTGAAATGTGTGCATTCAGCATGAAGTCCAACTTCCAGGTGCTTGCAAACTGCTCTGTGCTTGTTAATCACTCTCCAGGCCAGAAAATCTGCCATGGGCACAGATACAGGAAGCTATGAGTGGAGCTGAAGAGGATTATCAGTCTGCAGTCAATGTCTGAGGATATACCTTGCTTGTGCTACATATGGTCACTAGTGGCCTTCTGGCATTCTGTCTTGCAATGGTCTCTCTGTCATAATGCCATTGCCATTAGGTGATGCAGTCAATAGTGCCTCACCATTATTGACATTTTGCTGTTTAAACTTTCAAACCATGAGCTGAATAAACCTCTTTTTTTTTTTTTTTTTTTTTTTTTTTGCCAGTCCTGGGTCTTGAACTCAGGGCTTAGGCACTGTTCCTGAGTTTCTTTTGCTCGAAGCTTGCACTCTATCACTTGAGCCACAGGTTCACTTCTGGATTTTTGGTGATTAATTGGAGATAAGAGTCTCATGGACATGGACTTTTCTTCTGGGACTGGCTTCGAACTGTGATCCTCAGATCTCTGCCTCCTGTGTAGCTAGGATTACTGGCTTGAGCTACCACAACCTGGCTTTGGCCTCTCTCTCTGTCTCTGTCTCTGTCTCTGTCTCTCTCTCTGTCTCTCTCTCTCTGTCTCTCTCTCTCTGTCTCTGTCTCTCTGTCTCTGTCTCTCTCTCTCTGTCTCTCTCTCGGTTGTGGAGCTTGAACTCTGGGCCTGAGCGCGTTCCTTGTGCTCTTCAGCTCAAGGCAAGTGCTCTACCGCTTGAGCTACAGCACTGGTTTTCTAGTGGTTTATTAGACATAAGTGTCTCACGGAGTTTCCTTCCTGGGCTGGCTTTGAACCATGATACACAGATCTCAGCCTCCCGAGTAGCTAGGATTATAGGTGTGAGCCACGGGTGCCGGGCTCTCTCTCTAATTGGTTACCCAGTCTTGATTTTATTTTTGTGTGCTGGTCCAGGGCCTTGGTGCTATCACTTGTGCTGATTCTGGGTGCTATCCCTGAGCTTTTGTGTTCAAGACTAGCATTGTACTCATTGAATCACAGCTAGCGTTGGGGCTTGAACAAAGGGCCTTGCTGAGGACCCTTATCTCTTTGCCTTATGGATAGTGCTCTACCATTTCAGACACAGCTCCACTTCTGGATTTTTTTGGGAGGATGTTTAATTGAAGATAAGAGTCTTACAGACTTTCCTTCCTGGGTTGGCATTTCAGCCTCCTATTGAATATTTTTAATATATTAGCAACAGCAAAAATAAATTAATACAGATAGACAACAGTTCTTTGGAGCATGTTAGGCTGTGACAAATGAAACGGAAATAACGGCTATGGTTTTATAGTTCTAGATTAGCTAATAATGTATGTGACATTTAAAATGTGTGTGTGAGAGAGAGAGAGGAGAGAGAGAGAGAGAAAGAGAGAGAGAGAGAGTGTGTGTGTGTGTGTGTGTGTGTGTGTGCTGGTGCTTGAACTCAGGGCCTAGGTGCTATCCCTTAGCTTTTTCCACTCAAGACTGGTGCTCTCTCACTTGAGCCACACCTTCACTTCTGGCTTTCTGGGGGTTAATTAGAGATAAGAATCCCATGCACTTCCCTGTCCAGGCTGGTTTTGTACAACAATTCTCAGATCTCATCTTCTTGAGTAGCTAAAATTATAGGTATAAGCCACTGGCACTGAGCTAAAATAACTTTCTTACAACAGAAACTGTCCTGAAAAAGAGAATCTGGACTCTAAACTGCACAGGAAAAAGAATGCATTTGGACAATGGCTCAGATCACCTGAGAGGAAGGGCGTAGGACCACAAAGTAACACCATGGAATGCTTTAGACAACCAAGCCGCCTTGTTCCAAATCTCCAGCTTTGCTGTTTAACTGGGCAAATTACTGCAACTCCAATCTTCTGCATAGACATTTTAGATAGGATTGAGAAAGTAACTACCTCATGTTGTCTTTTCTCCATTCCTTTCCTTTGATCTATTCTCCACCTTTCTCTGTCCTATTCTATGTCAGTAGACTAATCCTCTGGTTAGCAGCCCTCAGGCTTCTCTGACAGCCAGTTGTGTGAGGCCTGTGGGAATTCTTTGCAGCAGAAAAGAGAGGTTGGAGCTATTCTTACCTCCATCTCCCCCTCTTCCCCTCTTTCTTTCTTTCTTTTTTCTTTCTTTCTTTCTTTCTTTCTTTCTTTCTTTCTTTCTTTCTTTCTTTCTTTCCTTTCTTTCTTTCCCTTCCTCCCTCCCTCCCTCCCTCCCTCCCTCCCTTCCTCCCTTCCTCCCTTCCTCCCTTCCTTCCTTCCTTCCTTCCTTTCTTCCTTCCTTCCTTCCTTCCTTCCTTCCTTCCTTCCTTCCTTCCTTCTTTCCTTTCTTTTTTTTTGATGGGTTGTGGGGCTTGAACTCCAGGCCTAGGCACTGTCCCTGCACTCTTCAGCTCAAGGCCAGCACTCTACCACTTGAGCCACAACATCACTTCTGGTTTTCTAGTGGTTTATTGGAGGTAAGAGTCTCACAGACTTTTCCTGCCCAGGCTGGCTTTGAACCACGATCCGCAGATCTCAGCCTCCTGAGTAGCTAGGATTACAGGTATGAGCCACTGGTGCCCAACTTCCCCCTTTTTCTTGTATGTGCATACATGTGCCTGTTCTGGGACTTGAACTCAGGGGCTGCACACTGTCCCTCAGCTTTTTCTGAAGAAGGCTAGTGCTCTACCACATGAGCCACACCTCTACTTTTAGAGCCACACCTCTAACTTTTTGGTGGTTAATTGGAATAATAATCTTATGAGCTGGCTTCAAGCAGTGATCCTCAGTTCTCCACCTCTTGAGTAGCTAGGATTACAGGCATAAGCCACCTGTGCCTGGCATATCCATGCAAACGTTGTTTTTGCCCAGGCTTTCTGTGTGGCAGTGCTCCTTCGCAGCCATTTTCTTCACAAATTGCTCCTTTGCTGTGACTATAGCTTTCACTGGATTATTCTTCCCTTGCTCCTCCAGTGATGGGGTGGTAATGACAGTTACTGTTTCCTGGGTGTCTCACCTTTGCATGCTAGTCCCTTAACCCTACCCCCGTCTCTGTAAATATCCCCTTCATTAAACTGTCTTCAGGTAGACTCTTTGTCACCTGTTACCTGCTGGATGGTATTTGCAGCATAGAGCTGCTGGGAGGATTTAAATAACTGTCCCTCTGAGACATTTGACATATGACCCAGGACTTTGGAAATGTTTGTTGTGGGTGCTGTTATAAGAACTTTTGATGTCTTTCTTGGAGACCTCAGTGGCTGGTGCTTTAGAAGGGTGGAGGGATTATTTTAGGGAGCATTTTGGCATGAATCAGGCCAAAGCCTAGGCTCTCAAAAGCTAAGCAATGTAGGCTTAAGGTCGACATTGGAGGAAGTTATATCCTGGCAATCTGGGCACTGTGTCAAAAGCAATTAGTGCAAATACAGCCTGGCACGAACTAGGGCAATTTAAAGGTGGTAGAGCATATTATATAACCTGGTTTAGGAAGAAAACGCTCAACTGATCTGATTAAAAATTCACTTTTAACAAATATCTTGGAGTCATTTTGTCTGCATTTTTACCCTGGAACAGGAAAATCTAGCAAAGGTTCTGTTTCCTGAAACACACAAAACTTTTACTAATGCCAGGCCTGGTCAACTAGTCTCCAAAACCAGTTTTGGGAGATGGTCTGGTGGCTGTGCTAACAATGGGCACATAGGACCCAGTCATGTGAAATGGCTGTCCCTCGGAAAAACCCAATGAATTATGTCTTGGAGAAATCAAGTTCACCTTCATTCACCTCACTACCATTTTATTTTTGAATAGTTGGTATGGAATATGTTTACATTTGCAGTATGATTATCATGTAAGAGTGACAGGCTTCAAACCAAATCACAGGTACACATCCCAGAAACTGAAGTATAATTTGAATTGGCTGTTTTTAGAATCTCTTATGGAAATAGACCATTTAGCATTCATTAACCTTGAATGTTCAGTGGGAACATGCACTTGTGAGAACATCTCTGGAGACTTTCTTTATTTGGCTGGTGGTGGAAGAATGATGGTGGAGGCTCTTTTCTATCCCATCCGTATTTCTCAGCTGTATTTCTGAAACTGAGGCAAGAATCTGTGTTAGGAGGTAAATGGAGAGGTTGTGTAAAGGAAGACTTAGCAGATTGGAAATTTCAAAGCAAGGTCACTGTGCTTGTTTGCAAACTGCAGGGGAAATTGGGACTATGCACAAAAGTCCTACTAAAAAAAAGAATCTAAATAAAGGTGGAAAATTACAATCCACACACCTTGCTTGCCTTGTGTCAAGTAGAACACCAAT
Organism: Dipodomys merriami; assembly: GCF_024711535.1. NCBI lineage: Eukaryota > Metazoa > Chordata > Mammalia > Rodentia > Heteromyidae > Dipodomys > Dipodomys merriami. The sequence continues at coordinate 53,548,608 of NW_027206290.1, read as the reverse complement.
CTAAGGAAGGTGACAGCACCCAGATTTCTGAGCCAATGCAAAATTTTTGGATATTCATTTATTTTTAGATTAGACATTAATAATTTATGAATGAAATGACTTGGCTTTCAGACTTGGGTACAAAAAGTAAATCTTACATCTGAGTTTTTTTTCTCTTTCAATATATATATTTTTTAACTTTAAGCGACATCTAATTTTTGTTTATAGAGTAACGTGTTAACACTTCAGTACATTTATACAATGGGCAATGATCAGATTAGGAAAATTGGTATGTCCATTACCTCAAACATTTACTATTTCTTTGCATTATCATTTAAAATCCTTTCAACTGGCTATTTTGAAATACATAATTAACTATTGTCAACCATCGTTGCCCTACTCTGTTATAGAACATTAGAAATTACTCTTAGCCAGCTGTACCCCTGTGCCCGTTAACCATCCTTTCTCTATTTCCCTTTACACTCATCCTTCTGATTATATATTTTAACATCAAATGTTTTGAGTAAAGTCTGGAACAGAGATACTGACAGAAAACAAACCTGGATTTTAATTTTGGCATTGTGGCTCAGTCACTTACGTTTTAAGATTAAGATTTACAGCCAATTCCTTCTCTCAGATGGAGTTTTCTCAAACATAACATGGGCACAATGATAATAAAAGGTTCTCTGCATGCAGGAAGGCTGCCCACTGTGGCCTGGCATATAGAAAGGGCTCAGAGCATAATCCCTACTATTAGTGTTATTCTTGCTGCTGCCATGGTTACACTTTTCCTCCCCTCCCTGTTAGCTGCAGACTGGCCTCTGGCCCTTACATTTTGAGCTTATCCTTATGAAAAGTCACTATGCTGCTAGTAAAGGAAATGGCCCAGAGCCCTATTCTCAGATATTGTTCTGGACATAGGAACCAGTACTCACTGCATATTTACTCAAGCGAGAGGATTCAAATTGCTTCCTCTAATGGGCCCAGAGAAAGGCTGATGCTTTGTCAGTTGAGCCTTTGAGATCTGGCTGGCTGTGGATGAATAATTAAAATCCTGCCAATGCAAAGGTACCATGTAAACTCCTTAAAGTGGCCTCCATTTTTCCATAATGGCCTCCCATGCCCCCATCACTGCTCCAATAATCAGATTTGTGTTGTTTTAGTCAGAAGCTCAGTTTAAAGGCTCAAATACCACCTTTCCCCTCATGGTAGCTTCTCAATATAGTTGTATGTTAAGTCTTTCAGTAACTATAGCTCTGGGGCTGGAGCAGGGCCCACTAGAACTGAGGAAGGCCAGTTCCTGTCTTAGAGGATTGCACAGAGAGCCACTCCACGGGAATACAAAACGAAAGAGACAAGTGTTTTTGCACATTGATCCCCTCACAAGGAGAGCCTTGGGCCTGTAGAAAACTCAGCCTATTTGTATAACATCCTATTACTGGAGAGTCAGAATTCAGCAATGGAGAGGTACTTTAAAACAAACAAAGAGCCACTCCTGAAAGTGTGCTAGTGTCGAAAAGAGGCCAATTCAAGGCCCAGTATGTTTAGAAAACATTGTCAAGTGTGCTTCCTGTCTCATCCCATCAGCAGTGGCATGTTGTTTCTCCAAGATTTTTGAGTTCTGGGAGGACCCGCAGTTCAGTCCCAATACTATTCTTGTGAAATTACATATTTGAACATAGCTGGATTGTGCATAGGAAGAGGGGCTCCTTTTTATTGTGTGACCTTGGTTCTGAGGTTTGTCCCAACTATGGGCAAGAGAACACACAATTCATGATCTCTGATTATCCCAAGGTACAAATATGCAGTCTTCTACATTTGCCTATCGTATCTTCCTTCCCTTCCTTGCAAGATGGCTGTTGGATACATAAGAGAATTGTCAGTGGGCTTTATGGCAGGAAAGATTTGATGTCACTGGGAATAGTACCCTTCAGCTTTTCCTAGGACAATGAACCCTGAGTCCCTGGATCCCGGACACCTTATGGATGTGAGAAAAACAGTCTTTTGGCCTATAGGATAGCAACCTCTGGCTAGAGAGTTTATGATCTGTCATAGTTCCATAAGGATTTTCAACTATCTTTCTCTGTCTGACTATCCTCCCACTAGCTCCACTTGATAGCTGATCTGCCAACCCTACCACATCCTCCAACAGCCTTTTGGACTGCGCCTCTGCTAGATGCCCTGGACACATGAGAGACTGGGAAAAGTCTACCCAGTCCTCTCCTCTCAAACTACAGTGTGGCAGCTGAGACAAGGATGTGAGTGGTGACACTGGAAAAACCCTGGTAAGAAAGTGGATTGGGAAAGAAGAGGCCATTAACGTTTCTGTTATCATGCCAATTGCCACTGTGAGCAACTGCAGCCTAATCATCCAGGGGACGCTGGGAAACCATGTGGAACATGCCTCAGAGTTATAAGCATGTTAATAACTCATAAAGTTAATTGTGAACATTAAATAGAATATGCCTGCAATGCAATTAGCATGGAACCAGCTCAACAGATGTTAACACACCCCTGCTCTCCCACAACCCTCCATCCCCCAAATTTCTTCCTTGACTATTCTCTCATGGCTTCTTTGGTTGTTTTTCTTTCTTGTCTTTGACCGCTTCTTTCTGTACCTAATACATTTTACTCCCTGAATGGAAGGCAGATTCTAGTCCCTAAGATCTACCCTTAAACTTTTGGCTCTTTTCCTGCTGCTTCTGTGACTGAATAGAAATAGTAGGATGAGTGGGTGTCAACAGCCACTTCATGGCTCAAGGTTTAGAGGGTTATCACAGCTGTACACATTAGGGATTGTTATGGCTTTCAAACCTATCCTTCTACTTGTTTTTTTGTTTGTTTGGGTTTTTTTTTTTTTTTGGTCGGTCATGGGGCTTGAACTCTGAACTTGGGCACTATCCCTGCGCTCTTCAGTTCAAGGCGAGCGCTCTACCGCTTGAGCCACACCACCACTTCCGGTTTCCTGGTGGTTAATTGGAGATAAGAGTCTCACGGACTTTTCTGCCCGGGCTGGCTTTGAACCGTGATCCTCAGATCTCAGCCTCCTGAGTAGCTAGGATTACAGGAGTGAGCCACCGGCGCCCAGCCTTGTCCTTCTACTTGTGACTGATGACCGGGCTTCAAATTCATCCGCCGCTGAGTGATGTGAATCATTATTGGCAGAAACCTCAGTAATATGACCACATTCCCTCAGACTCAAGATTCTGATTATGGTCGTTATTTGTGATGAATGGGTGGTGTACATCAGAGAATCACTGGAGAAGTTAGAAGAATAAGGAGGAAAAGCTGGGATCTCAGGGATCCCTGGACCATTCTTTCTGATGTCTCTTCCTACATACTATTTTGACCCTGATCGAACCTGTGGTGGTCCAGAAGAAAAATTGGGCACCACATCTGAACTGGTACAGACTTCAGTGCTGACAAATGTATTTAATCTTTAGTGTTGCTTTACCTATTTTCAAAGTCCTTCTAGTTGTTCCCACCAGAGTGCCAAGTGATATCTTACACTAAGCCTGTGTATGGTTCAACTTTGCTCACAAGCCAACCTTCTTTTCCCAGTTAGTTCTCTTGTCTGTTGATGACTCCTACATTTGTGAAAGACAAGCTGAATCACTTCTACGCTATTCCTTCTCTTTTCCTCCTCAGTTGAAACTTTCTCCTTCATTGTATTTTATTGGGTCATCCTTTCTTTTATCTCAGCACTCATTTGTCTAGATGAGGAAGCCCTTTACTGTTTAACCAGCTTTCCTTCCCTCCAGCCTCCCCATGGCTACTGCTTTCTACACACTGCTGTCAATCATCCCATTCCTTTCTGGCTGAGAGCCCACAGCACCCTCCTACTATCTCATTAGTCTACTTCCTGGTTATCATTATTTGAATTTTCTGTAACCAGGGAATCACAGCCTTAGAGATTTTCCTTCCAAATGATCCCATCTTCATTGTTTCCACTGTACCTCCATAATCCTAGAACTCATTAGCCATAAGCCCAGTAACCACTGGCCCTTACTTCAGTTTCTCCACTCTCCCCTGCATTCCACCACTGCACTAAACTTGCTTAAATATCATTTGATCGAGCCCCACCTTGGTTCAAGAATGCACAGTGGTTTACCACTTCCTATCACATCAGATCTAGATTTCTTTGTCTGCTACCATCACCAGGTCCTATAAGCCAACTTTCCTACCTACTTTTAACCTTAATTTCTTTAGGACCTCATTTCCTCCATTTCTTCTGTTCTATAAATATCCTAGCTTAGTCCTAATGGTACAGCTTCACTTAGACTCTTTACTCACCGCTGAATCAAGTCCTATTTAATGTCTTAAGATCTGTAGAATCTTTTCTGGCTATCTGTCTGCATCTATTTCATGGTCTATCCAGAATAGAACCAAGATATTTGAAGTAACAGGTCAAATTTTACATGGACAGATGGGAATTAAGAGTCCCAAGAACACGGAAGGAAACTGGCTTGAGAGAGAACCTATAATATTAAAGATGTTCTATGGGTCTAGGAGAGCAGGAGATGAGAGTCAAGCTTGAGAAGGACAAGATCATGAATGAAGACTGCCAGATCCAGGAGAGGTGCAGGCATCCTGGGTTTAGAATGCATTCAGAAGGTGCAGGTTCAGGGTCAGAAATTGTGGTATATGCCTGGAATCCCAGCTACTTGGAAGGTGAGGCTTGGGAAGATCATTATTTGAAACCAGTTCAGGCAAAAAGTTAGTGAGACTCCCATCTCAGCTAATATCCTTGCCTGTCATCCCAACAACACTGGAACCATAAACAGAAGGATGATCTTCTAGGCCAGACCAGGTAAAATATAACAAAGGTAAAAATAACTATTAAAAACTGAAAAAATAACTAAAACAGAAAGGGCTGGGATATGGTTCAAATGGTAAGAGTGCCTTCCTAGTAAGTATGAGGCCCTGAGTACAAGCTCTAGTACAGAAAAAAAAAGTTACAGTTTCAGGTCACACATGGGAAGTCCAGATGGCAAGAAGACAGAGTCAAGAGACTGATAGAAGAACTGAAATATTCCTTTCAGTTCTTTTGGGGTGGCAGGATTACCATCCCCACATGCCTTCATTTTGTATGTATATTTTGTGCATATGTCTGACCTCTGTGTAGACAGGCTCCAGTGATGACCACTGCAAATTTCTTCTTTCATCTGTATTCCATGTCATTCTGCCACAGATAGCTGGTGTTTATTTCTTCCTCTCCTTGGTCTTGTCACTGCTTTGTCTAATAGCTTATAATGGAAAGTAATGAAAGGCCTGGGATGCTGCCTTTACATTCCTAAAAGCAAAGGGCTCATCAGGATCTTGCATAGTGTTTTTACTGTTGCTGCTGCTCAGAACTCTGCTATACAGACTTCCTGATCTGCAAGATTATAGGAAAAACTATCATTCATGGCATCCTTGAGGCATAACTTAAATCTTTGTCACTTATAATAGGTCTGGGCTTGGGTTTGGTACTATCACCAAGATTTCCTTGCTACACAATGAAGTTTCTGAAGAAAAGGAATATTTTTTCTTTTATCAGCACACATCAAAAATGCTTCAAATATTGAACATATCTTCAGAGTTGTATTTGTTTTTTCTGTGTCTTATGACTTATGACAAGGTTCAAGCTTGAAATAGGGCCATGTTTAACACAAATTAAGTCATTAGGATTCCATGGATTTGTGTGAGGGCATTTATTCCCTTAATATGCAGTGTTTTCTGGGATCTAAGTATAGTCAGAAGGCTATCATATTTCTGGTATTAGAATGTTATAATTATTCATTTATGGGGACAAATCCACGTAAGTATTGAGACCTAAAGAGGAAGGATCAACTTAATCTAAATATACATCAGATACTTAAAGATAAGGGATGAGTAAGTTCTATTACAATAAAAATCAGCATCCTCTTGAATTTACAAATTGCAAGTAGGGATGGATGAACCTATTTGGGCAAAGAACTTGCTAAGAGTTTAAGCCTAATGCTTTGCTAGAGGTCCCTCTATACCATGGTTATCAAGATATTGCTCCTAATGACTATAAACCAATTTAAAAAATCAAAATTAGCATTTCTGGTTCTTTAACATTAAGGAAATGTTTTCTGATTAAATTAAAAAGGAAGATATAACTGGGTGCTGGTAGCTCCCTCCATGTAATTCTAGCTACTCAGGAGACTGGGATCTAAGGATCATGGCTCAAAGCCAGCCTGGGTAAGAAAGTCCATGAGACTCATACCTACAATTAAACACAATTAAAAATTTAATTTAATTTAAACAATTTAAAAAAAAGAGCTGGAAGTGGAGCTGTGGCTCAAGTGGTAGAGTGCTAACTTTGAGCAACAAAGCTCAGGGATAGCACCCAGGCTCAGAGTTCAAATCCCAGGACTAGCATGCGTGCGCCCGTGCGTGTGCACATGCGCGTGCACACGCACGCGCATGCACATACACATGGAAGACACATAGTATTAAAGGTACTTTAGGGGCTGGGAAGGTGGCTCAGTGGTAGAGCACTTGCCTTGCATGCATGAGGCCCTGGGTTCGATTCCCCAGCACCACATAAGCAAAAAGAAAAAAAGCCAGAAGTGGCATGGTGGCTCAAGTGGTAGAGCGTTAGCCTTGAGCTGAAGAGCTGAGGGACAGCACCCAGGCCCAGAGTTCAGGCCCACGACCGGACCCCCCCCCCCAAAAAAAAAGGTACTTTAAAAAGGCCCAACAATGTAGTGACCAGGGTTCACAGAGATCCATGTTACTGGGGTTCAGTAGCCAGAGAATTTCACTGATGGAATTAGGGTCACATATACTGTGAAAGAAAATGGACAAGGCAGGAGGTGGCTAGCTCCTGTAGAACATGAGTATATGTTGGATCAAAAGGGCATAAAATGCTAAGTGCTGGTGGTTCATGCCTGTAATCCTAGCTACTCAGGAAACTAAGATCTAAAGAATCATAGTTCAAAGCTAGCTGGGGCAAAAAGTCCCTGTGAGACTCTTATCTTTAATTAACCACTCAAAAACTGAAAGTGGAGCTTTAGCTCAAGTGAGAAGAGTGCTAATCTTGAGCAAAAGTGCTTAGAACCCAGGCTCTGAGTTTAAGCCCTAGGACCAACAAAAAGAAAAGGAAAAAAAGGCATAAAATGACTTTCTGAAGCCAATGTTGCGATCTTGGGTAGAGTTCACTTATTTGAGTCTGTTTTTACATTTTTAGATGTAGACTATGATAATATCAGTTCTGCTTACTCCATTGGATGTCATAAAAGTACACTAGGATAATATTCAATAAAACATGCTGAAAGTTCTACACGAACATAAGATTTAACCTATGATACCAACATTTTGGAAAAAAGAAAAAGCATAAATAGAAAGGGAAACATTGAGCGAGTGTGTAAATCAAGTGACTTAGGAACGGGTAATTTATGTCATGGTAAGTATATATTAGGGTTGAGTCATAGTCATTTATGTATGATTTCAAAGGAAATGATAAGAAAACCATATATTTTCAATGGTTGGAAAGGCCTTATTGGAGAACTGGGATTTTGGAGGCTAGAAGGAAGGAAGTAGGGAGAATTAATGGATATAAAAGACACTGTATCAAATCAGCTAGAGTGCAGGTGGCATTGCCAAGTTAAAGAGATGGTAAGAAGAACCAAGGGACAGAACGTATGGAATAGTGAGCAAACAGTTGCTTTTCCCATTTTTCTCATTTAAGCTTCATTTTAGGAGGTAGGTGTTATGATCCAAATTACTGGAAATAAACCGAGATTCAAAGAGCTGTACATAGTTTAAGCCTTCACATTGTAGATAGAATCTAGATTAAAAACTCAGATCTTGCCAGGCAGGCACCAGTGAATCACACCTATAATCCTAGCTACTTAGGAGGCTGAAATCTAGGAAAGCCTGTGAGACTCTAATTTCTAAATAGCCGATGAAAAGCTGGAGCTGTGCCTCAACTGGTAGAGTACTAGCCTTGAGCAAAAAAGCTCAGGCACAGTGCCAAGACCCAGCATTCAAACTCCATTACCAACATAAAACAAAATCTCAGCTCTCCAATGTACATTAAGAGCATATATGGAAATATCATAACGAAATCCCTTACTTTGTATAATTAATATACACTGATTTTAAATTAAAAACAAAAACACACCAAGCCAGGTGTTGGTGGTTTATGCCTATAGTCCTAGAAACTCAAGAGGCTAAGATCTGAGGAACATGATTCAAAGCCAGCTAAGGCAGGAAAGTCTATGAGAGTCTTATCTCCAATGAACCACCAGAAAACTGGAAGTGATGCTGTGGCTCAAGGAGGTAGAGTACTGTCCTTGAGCAAAAGGGACAGAGCTCAGGCCCAGAGGTCAAGCCCCACAACCAACAAAAGAAAAAAAAAAAAAGAAACAACCATCATCATCCTTTTTTTGTAGACTTCTGTGATGTGTCTTATCAATTAAATAGAAATTGGAATTTTATAAGAAAGATTCATGGGCTCTTCATAATTAATCATTCCCATATCACCTCATCACTGTTTGTATCTAGAGAACATTTTTATTGTATACCAAGTTCCAAACATTGATGCTTTGTTTTTGATGGTTCTTAAGTTGTGTGTGCTTGTATTTTCTATACAAGGATGTATGATTGTGCATGTATTACATCATTCTAATCAAGCAATTATTTAATGAGTGAATAAAAGCTATCTGGGGGGGAGATGGGAAGGGATGGGAAGGGGAAACAAAGGTGGAGGCTACAATGCTTGATAAGAAATGTACTCATTATCTTTCCCATGTAATTGTATCCCCTCTGTACGGTATTTTCACAATAAAAAGAAAAAAGAAAAAAAGCTATCTGAGGTAAAAAAAAAAAAAAATTCCTATATACTCTCTCTCCTTTTTCCTCGTTGGACCTGTGGAAGCAAGATGGGTCACCAGCAGCTCTACTGGAATCACCCCTGAAAATTCGGCCAGGGATCTCGCTGTTGTCGTGTGTGCTCTAATCGCCGTGGTCTGATCTGGAAGTACGGGCTGAACATGTGCCGCAGTGTTTCCGCCAGTATGCGAAGGACATCGGCTTCATTAAGTTGGACTAAGTGAATGGACTATCCAAGACTTCAAGTCCAGTGAAAGACCATATTTGTACATAAAATAAAAATTCAAGAAGCCTTCAAAAAATCCTATATATTCCTATATATAGGAATATAATGGGTCATGATTAATAATATAATAGGTCATCACTACTCATTGGTCAGTTCGTGCTGCATTCCTATTGAGAGCTCAAAGAATTGAGAATCGATTTCCCATAACAATAAGAGACATAGCTGAGCACTGAGGGCTCATGCCTGTAATCCTAGCTATACAGGAGGCTGAGATCTAAGGATTGCAGTTTAAAGCCAGCCAGGGCAGGAAAATCCATGAGGCTTTTATCTCCAATTAACCAACAGAAAATTGGAAGTGGTGCTGTGGCTCAAGTGGTAGAGCGTTCACCTTGAGCTGAAAAGCTCAGGGTCAGCACCCAGGTTCAGAGTTCAGCCCCACGAGCAACAGAAAAAAAAAAAGGAGAGACATAATATATAAATCATTTAGGATCTAAAACAAAGTTCTCCTATGTAAGAATCATAAAGTATTGGTGTACTTCAGAAGTCCCAGTTTGGGTGTGGTAGGATGGTTGAGTGGAGTGAAAATAACATGATCTGAGCAATGGGTAGAAAATGTCCTCCTCCTTTTGAATTACTTTAATATGCTCATGTCCTAAATCACCGAAGTCCCTCTTTCTTCCTCTCTGTTTGCATTTAGGCTAACCTGCTCATCTAAATACATAAAGAATAATCTCTTAGTTATTGTTCTCTCCATCCAAACCACCTCCTCAGGAAATAAACACATTATCCACACCAGAGTTGCCACACAACCAGAATTACGGGACAATCAACAAAAGGAAATGATACTGCAAACACAATTGAGGGCATGATACTCATGAGAGCTTCATCAAATTCCTCTAACAAAACTTCCTCTTACAAACATCCTTTCATAACTGGGACATGATGCTATTGGCCAAAGTATCTCAACAGGGCTGAACTATAGAGTCTTTGGGTCTCATTATAATTAAATGACAATAATAGAAACTTTAAACAATTGAAACCATGATGTAATTATGACATGTGCTTCCTTTGATGAAATCCTCCACGGGTTTTAGGAGTTAGGTCAGAAAGGAAGTATACATGCTCCAGGTACACATGATGGATTGAAACCACCAGTTTTAATTTATCCACCCATTGATAAATTCTTACTGCATCATTGTCTAATGAGAACTCAAATAATTAAGAATTCATTTCCAAGAAAAACAAGAGAGCTATAATATAAAGTCATTCAGGATCTAAAACAAAGTTCTCAAACTTAAGAATCCTTTCACCTGAGATTTTTTTCCAGATCTGGTATTAAGAGTGGATAATGACTATTAATACAGATTTCTCTTTTTTTCTCTTTCTTTTTTTGACTGGAAATTTAGCTGTGAAAAGTCATGTTCACATTACTATTTTAGGAGCTGAGCTGCCTGTTTGAATCTCAGCCTTGTCATTTCTCGACTACTTTGTCTGCAAGCCACATTAAACCCATCTAAGCCCAAGTTCCTAGTTTGCAGAATGGGATAAAGCCCATGAACTGGAGGAATCCTTTAAACTTACCAGGGAACCTGCTGCAGCTTTGCAGTAACAGTTGATCCCATTCACTTCCATACATCTTCTTCCTCTTAGCCCAGCTTAAATCCTCCAGTCAGTCTACTACCTTTGTATAGCCACATCAAAGCCTCAACGTTTCTTTCCTGACTCACTTTTTCTCTTCAGCTTCTACTCCATTTCTCAAGCTTAATTATTAGCAAACACCTGGAAAGAATTGTCATTACTGGCTATTTGCAGTTCAATTCCCATTCTTTCTTAATCAACTCCATTTTAGCTCTGCCCTCGTTACTTCTAGGGTAGCTTGTTCCTTTTAGTTAACACAGCCAGCAGTCAGTCCTTATCCCTCATCTCTTTTTATCTATAGCAGACTGTGAAACAATTGAGAAACTGCTTCTCTAAAAAGTTCTGTCTGCACTTGGTGTTCCAGTTACTAGGTCTGCATAACAAATTATTCCAAAACTTAATTGCTTAAAACAATCAACTCATTTATTTTGCTCATGAATCTGCACTGTGGATAGGGTGTGGTGGAGACAACTCCTTTCCTCTCCAGTTGGTGTCATTTGGGGCAGCCATAGGCTGGACTTGGAATGATATAAATTTGTTCACTAGTGTGCTTAACTGGCAGGAATGGGAAGGCTCAGGTACCTACTGCCTGGGATTCTTACACTCCTTAGGCATCCCTGTCTATCTGTCTGTCTGTCTCTTTCTTTGGTCTTTCTAGTATGGCTATATCAGCTTGAGTAGCTAAAGACACCTTACATACTGCTTAGATTTCTCAAGTTATGTAACCCAACAGAAAAAGGTTAGACAAAAGCTGTATCTATGTTCCTTCTACCACCTCACCCAGTTTCACTTTTACCAGTCATAGACCCACCAAATATATATCCAAGGAATAGAATTTACCACTTTGTGCGTGCATATGTGTGTGTGTATGTGTGTGTGTGTGTGTGTGTGTGTGTGTGTGTGTGTGTGTGTGTGTGAATGTGAATGTCTATGTATTGGTACTGAAGCTTGAACTCAGGACTTCATGTTCTCCCTTACCATTTTTTCCTTTTTTTTCTTTTCTCCCTTCCTTCCTTCCTTCCTTCCTTCCTTCCTTCCTTCCTTCCTTCCTTCCTTCCTTCCTTCCTTCCTTCCTACCTTCCTTCCTTCCTTTCTTCCTTCCTTCTTTCCTTCTCTTTCTTTTTTCTTTCTCTCTCTTCCTCCTTTCCTTCTTCCCTCTCTTCCTCCTTTCCTTCCTCCCTCTCTCCTTCTTTCTCTTCCTTCTCTTCCTTCCTTCCCTCCCTCCCCCTCCTCATCTTCCCTCCCTTTTTTCCTCTCTTTCTCTCTTTCTCTCTCTCTTCTTTCCTTCCTTCCTTCTTTCCTTTCTTTCTTTCTTTCTTTCTTTCTTTCTTTCTTTCTTTCTTTCTTTCTTTCTTTCTTTCTTTCTTTCTTTCTTTCTTTCTTTCTTTCTTTCTTTCTTCTCTTACTCTTACTTTTTTGTGCCAGTCCTGGGGCTTGAACTCAGGGCCTCAGTACTATCCCTGAGTGTTTTTGCTCAAGGCTAGTACTCTATCACTTGAGCCAAAGCTCCACTTCTGGCTTTTTAGTTGTTCATTGTTGATAAGAGATTTTTTTTTCTTCTTTGGCTGGTTTCAAACAGTAATCCTCAGCTAGGATTATAATAGCTTGAGCTACCCGAGGCTGGCTCGGTCTCTTGATGGAACAGTGCTAACACCACACTGTAAAGACAACTATGTTGAGGTTCTTGAGGGTCTTCAGTCTTTTGTCTTAGTGGTAGCTGCTTCTCACCCTGCCTCACTGATTCCCCTTCAGCTTTTCTATCCCTTAAGTTGGAGTCATGTCATGAGGATAAGGTCATACGAAGCAGCCCCTAAGATTAAAATTTATGTGAAAATGAGTTGTGAAGAAAGTACTACCTGGGTACCAGTGGCTCATACCTGTAATCCTAACTGCTCAGGAGGCTGGATTATGAGGATCTTGGTTTAAAGCCAGTTCACGTAGGAAAATCCATGAGACTGTTAACTCTAATTAAGCACCAAAAATCTGTGGCTCAAGTGATATAGTGCCAACCTTGAGCAATAAAGTTCAGGAATAGCCCCTAGGCTCAGAATTCAAGCCCTAGTGTTGGCACAAAAATAAAAATCAAAGGAGACATAAGCTAAAAACTTGCCCTCTCTTGCTATGCAATACCCTCTGCTATGTTATGATGAAGCAAGAAAGTCCGCACCACTTGTCAAACAGAAGCCAACACCAGGCTCTTAGATTTCTCAACTTCTATAACCAAAGCTAAATAAACCCTCTATAACTAAAACTAAATAAGCCCTCTGTTGCTTTATAAATTATCTGCCTTCTTTATTCAGTTTCAGTAATGGAAAATGGGCCAATACAGAAAATGACCTCAAGACCTGTGATAAAGAACTTCATGCAGATAACAGGCACAAGAGCTTAGTGAGTAAGGTTAATGCAGGTCAGCCAGCAGTCTCTAGAGGGAGGAATCGGCTGGTGAGGTTGACTCTCTGGGTTTCCCTTTGGCCCTTGGTTAGGCAACATTTCCTGGCATTGAATTTTTTTTGGATGGCACAATTCTTAACAAAAACATTCTAATTGGCTGAAGAAATTGAATGTGTCACTGAAGTTCAAAGACTAATCACTTCAAATTCAATGTTGAAATGAATCATCCATCAACAAATACACTCGGCTCCTACAAATAGCTATAAGTAAAGACACAGTAAGTAGATACTAAGTGATAAAACTACATTCAGGGTAAGTTAAGCAAAAATATACATATTGCCATGAAGGTTTCTTTGGAGAAGATTTCTAGGGAGATTGCTGGATCATAAGGTATGCATGCATTAGCTCTCAATAGCCATGGTTGGTTACCTTTCGTAGTGGGGTCTTCACATTCTAGATCTCATGCCTTCATACTTGTTTAGCAAACTGAGCTGGGGCTCTGCACTCCTCTCACCTCAATACTTGCAGTGTCACTTGCTCTGTGCCACATCAATCTTTCCCCAGGGGTCTGCCCTGCATTTAAACTTTCTGCAGGAAAAGGATGAAGCTTCTGAAACCCAGAGTAGCCATGTCATTTGGTTCTCATGGAGCCACTTCAATGAAGCAGGAAAACACAGGTGGCAAGATAAGGTTATCCAGGGAGATATTTTAAGTAAGATATTATTCTACTTAGAAACCATATGCCATGGCTTGAAAACACAAATGCCCATGGGGGCTCTACTGCCCAGTAGGAAGTGGTCTCTACTACACAGGCCTCTGCCTCTGAGAACAGGTTTAGGCCATCCCGATGAAGGTAGCAGCAATTTTTAGAAAATATTTAGAATTTTTAGAACATTTTTAGAAATTTTTTAGAATTCTTAGAAAATATAACTCAGGACTTAAAGGGACCTCACGGACCATTCACAAAGGCCAACCCTTTACAGAAGAGGACACTGAGGCCCAGCAGCACACAACCAGAGAGTAACAGGGGCCAGGACTTCTGGAACTATGTTCTTCCCACTGTACTGTAGAGCCCAAGTACTGGTTAATCTACACACACACACACACACACCCCCATCCTCCTGCAGGTTCATCGACCTCTCTTCTTCCTCCTCCTTGCCCTGGACTGTGTTATCTAGATTTCTTTTTCTGGATACTTGTTGGATTTGGCCAATGGCAGATACCAGCAGGAGAATGAAGGTTAAAAGAGATATTGTGAGGCCTTTTATTTTTTCAATTCTTCTGTGCTCTGGACAATGTTTTCAGCCAGTAGCTTTTCTAGAAGGATCTCTCCTTGAGGCATTTTCAGGGTCACTGATCCTTCCATTCACCTCTTTAGGCCTGGAATGTTACCAGCACCCCACTCGGAAAGGTCCTGTTCCTTTTCAACTTTGCTTATACCTCTGTGGAAGTCTCTTAATTATTAAGCACTTTGGAATCACCTATGTTAGATTATTCCTTGTCTGGAGACTGGTAAACACCTGTGTTTGCACACCAGATGGGAAATTAAGTGAGGATAAGAGTCCTGTGCTTTTATTTTTTGAATGCAAACTAGTACTTCTACATCATTTGTATCACATAAATTAAGCATCCTTGATAATACTAAAACTCCACAAAGTGGAGCTGTTGCTTAAGTGGTAGGGCAACAAAAGAACCAAATGAGAGGGAGAGGCTCTGAGTTCAAGTCCCAGTACCAATATAAATTAATTAATTAATAAATCTCTATACCTCAAGGTATACCCAAATGGCCAATGTACATACAAAACATCCCCAATTTAATTAGTTACAAAGAAGATAAATGCAAACTATAGTCACCATCAAGATGTCTAAAATGAAAAATTCAGATAATGCCACATGTTAGTGAGGCTGTGAAACAACTACAATGTCCATGTCCTAGTGGAGGTATATATAATACCACCTCAAAAATTATTCAGATGTATCTAAATATGACTTCCTGGCTCAGCAATTTTACTGTTACTACATTCATTGGAAATATGCACTAAAGGCTCATGTCTGCTTTATTAGCTACTCAGAAGGCTAAAATCTGAGGATCTTGATTTGAAGGTAGCTAGGGCAGACAAATCTGAGTGATTTTTTTTTTTTTTTTTTTTTTGTCAGCCGTGGCGCTTGAACTCAGGGCATGGGTGCTATTCCTAAGTCTCTTTGTGCTCAAGGCTAGCATTCTACCACTTGAACCACAGTACCATTTCTGGCTTTTTCTACGTAGTTTATTGGAGACAAGAGTCTCATAGACTTTTCTGCCTGAGCTGGCTTCCAACTGCGATCCTCAGATCTCAGCCTCCTGAGTAGCTAGGATTACAGATGTGAACCACCTGTGCCCAGAGTAAGAGTTTCTTATCTCCCATGAATCAGCAAAAAATTAAGCAAGAGTGTGAGGCTCTGAGTTCAAGCCTCACTACGGGTGTGCATGTGCGAGCACACACACACACACACACACACACACACACACACACACGTTTCTTGTGTAAATATCTAGAGCACTGCAGTCACAGAGTTGAGTGACTGAGACAGTTTGTTCAGACTCAGAGCAGGATGGGCAATTAGATAGCAGTTAAGGCAATAGGATGGTTCTAGGGACCTTGAAGCAGAGCGGTGGGGTGGTTACTGTACAGTGGTTACTGTAGCAGCAAATCTTGTCTAAGACAACTCTTGGAAATAATTAGTCTAGTCAGGTGCCAGTGATTCACACTAGTAATCCTAGCTACTCAGGAGGCTGAGATCTAAGGATTGCAGTTCCAAGCCAGTCCAGGCAGGGAAGTCATTAAGGCTCTTATCGCCAATAAACTACAGAAAAAGCCAGAAATGGCTCTGTAGCTCAAGTGGTAGAGTGCTAGCTTTGAGCACAAAGAGGCTCAGGGACAGTGCTCAGGCCCTGAGTTCAAACCCCAGGATCGCCCACCCACCCACTCCCGCCACCAAAAAAAAATTAGTCCAAATCATAGTCATCTACATGCCAACCTCAGAACCAAAGAAGAAAGGAGGGACAAGCCAATTTGGCTCAGAACAGAGCACGAACAACATCTATATGATGTTCAGAGACTACTGTAACGAAACCCAAATGCCACTGACAATAGGTGCACTTTCCACTACTGAGGCTGGTAAGCAGTTACCACAGTTACATCAAAGAGTGGGATCAGAGCACAACAGTTCATTAGGAGAACACTTCCAAGGACTACTTTAATTAGAGCACTAATTAGTGATAGAACCTCATTATACCTCACCCAAATCTTGGTGTAGCTTTCCCACATTCCCATTCATGAAAGGACAAAGATAAAGTAAAAAAAAACAAAAACCAAAAAACAAGGCAGCAGGGGGAAAGCCAGTGGAGAGAGCAACTAATTGTATTTTTACCTTTTAAATTTTAAGAAAAAGAGGTTGCTCATAAAATATTCTCAATAATTTCAGTGTTATGACAAATATAGTAGTTATGAGCACTGGGGTGAATGATTATTCTAATTTGTAAGGATAGAAAGAAGAGAAGTAGGAAGGGAAGGGAGAAATACTTACAAAGACCTACAATTATATGGGAACATCTTACTAACTAGATGTGTATCTAGAAAGTCAAAATTAAATAAGTCCAGTTCTTCTTTTGGGATACTTTGCAACTGTGCTTACTGGATCAATAATAATTTGGACTTCTGAAATGTTCACCAACTATCATTGCAGTCTTTTGGGGATATAAATTTGAAATAAAATTCTTTGGGATGACATTGATCAAGATATATTATGTATTCACATAATCTGACTTGTTGAAGTGAAACTTCTTTATATAACCACTTAAAGTGAATTAAAAGCTATTAGGAGGAAGACTTAAGATCTTAAGTGATTATTTAAATGGTTTCTCTAAAATCAACATACATTAAATTATTGGAAGTAAATGTAACCTTTGAATGGAGTTAAACATGTATAATTAAGTATGTTTAACCTTTTATGCTGAACAGGAACTCAGACTTGCTTAACCCAAAACTCAAAGCATCCATTTCCTCCATTGACATTTGTCTAGCAAGAGTTGTTCATTCATTACATTTTTTTTAGGGAAGTGTCTGCAGTTGTTAGACAGGTGTTAAAATCATGTGGCAAGAAAAGTGACCTTTGAGGTTCCTGTTTGACTAAATTTCTGAAGAGAAAGGACAAGGAAGGCGGAAAGACGATATCGTGTATCTTTGTTAGTTCAGTTTGCTGATGACTGGTGATTGCTGCCAGGAAATTGTCATATTGTTCCCAGGAGCCTTGAAAAGGATACAGTGACTCAAACATTGGCCTCCACACAGGCACAGGAGCCTTTTGAAATAAGTGTCCTCCCCCACAGCTTTTAGCTGCTGGAGAGAGAGTCCAACACACACTTAGCCCTCCAGAGTCTCAGACTGTTAGGATTGTCAGTTCTTGGAAACTAGATTTCTTTTGTAGCAGTGAAGAAACTAGGAAGCTAGAACTTCAAAACAACTTAGAAAAAGCAGTATCACTATATAGGATGAGGGTGGCATGAGTGGCTCATGCCTGTTATCCTAGTTTCTTGGGAGGATGAAATCTGATGGAAAGCATTTTAAAGCCAACCCAGGCAGAGAAGTCTGTGGGACTCTTATCTCCAATTAACCAGCAAAAAGCCAGACATGGAGGTATGGTTCAAATGACTGAGCACCAACCTTGAGTGGAAAAAGCTAAGGGAGAGCATAAGGCCCTAAGTTCCGGCCCCAATTCTAGCACACAAACAACAACAATAGCACTGTTAGTGATGGCAGTTGAATGTAATCATCATAACACTTATGTGCTCCTCCACATATTCGTTTATTTTTAATTTAATTTCATTTTATGTAAGGGCGATATACAGAGGGGTTACAGTTACATAAGTAAGGTAGTGAGTATGTTTCTTGTTGAACAGTGTTACTTCTTTCCTCATTTTCTCTCACTCCCTGCCCCCCAAGTTGTAAAGTTCATTTCCAACAAAGTCTTGTGAGTATTGCTATTGCATTCGTTCACCCTTTGTCCTTTGTCTCACCATTTTACTATTTCCTTTCCCTTTTCCCTTCCCCAAAACAGATAAATGTATATATAAGACACAGGGGACCAAAATCAAAAACAGTGACAACATGGGATAAAACAAAAGGGGGAAGCATGAAAGAAAAAAAAATAGTTTCACACAGTATATTAAAAAACAAAAACAAAAACATGGGGCTGGGAAGGTGGCTCAGTGGTAGAGTGCTTGCCTTGCATGCATGAAGCCCTGGGTTTGATTCCTCAGTACCACATAAGCAGAAAAAGTTGGAAGTGGCGCTGTGGCTCAAGTGGTAGAGCGCTAGCCTTGAAATGAAGAGCTGAGGGACAGCGTCCAGGTCTAGAATTCAGGCCCCATGACTGACAAAAATAGAATAAAATAAAAATAAATAAATAAAACAAAAACAAAAGCAAAGAAACAAAAAAGAAACCTCTTGTTTCCATCTCTTGGAGTTCATTTCCATTAGCCTTATTTTATATGGTCATTATGTACATAGCTATTGAGCTATTGTGATCTTCTTCTAGGACTATCCTAGACATATACAAATTATTACAAATGAGGGAAACCATGGAGTATATGCTTCTTTGGGCCTGGATTACTTCATTTACTGTGATTTTTTTCTCAAGTCCTTCCATTTCCTTATGAATATATATGTATGTATTACATTTTCTTGATCCATTCATCTACTGAGGGGCAGCTGATTTCGTTCCATATCTTAGCTATGGTAAATAATGCTGCAATGCATAGTTGTGCTGGTAGCTTTAGTGTGGCCTTGCTTGTGATCATTTGGGTAAATGCCCAGGAGTGGGATTTCTGGGTCATAGGGGAGCTCTATGTGTAGTCTTTTGAGGAACCTCCATATTGGTTGAACCAGAGTGGCTGAACCAGTTTACGTTCACCAACAGTGTAGTAGTGTTCCCTTTTGGCCACATCCCTGCCAGTATCTATTATAATTAGTTTTCTTGATAATGGTCATTCTAACTGAGGTGAGGTAGAATCTCAATGTGGCTTTGATTTGCATTTCTTTTATGGCTAGAGATGTTGAACATTTCTTCTTGTGTCTATTGGCTATTCTTATTTCCTCTCCAGAGAAGTCTTTCTTTAAGTCTTTAGTCCACTTATTAAGGATGATTTGTTTTTTTTGGGGGGTTAATTTTTGGGGCTCTAGGTATATTTTTGATACGAGGCCCTTGACTGTTGTATAGCTAGTTAAGATTTCTCAATCTGTGGGTTTTCTATTTATCTTGCTAGGTATGTTCCTTTGCCATGCAGAAGCTCTGCAGTTTAATGCAATCTCATTGATCCAGCCTTTCTTTGATGTGTTGTGTTTTAGGATCTTTCTTTAGGAAGTATTGACCTGTGTGAAGGAGCCCTATTGTATCCCGTATCCCTTCCTCTAATTTTTTCAGGGTATCTGATCTTACCTCAAGGTCTTTGATCCATTTGGAGTTGATTCTGGTGCAGGGTGATATATAAGGATCTAACTTTAGTTTTCTATACATATGTAGACAATTCTGCCATCATCATTTGTTGAAGAGGCTGTCTTTCTTCCAGTTGATGATTTTGCTTCCCTTATCAAAAATTAAGTGGCCATAGGTCTATGTCCACATATTCTTAAAGTACATATTCATAATCCTGGTCAGTGTTGAATTTTTCCCTTTGTTACATTCCCTGTTGTCGGGAGCCAAAAGTTTAGTCTCTCAACATAATAGGCTTGACTATCTCGCTGGAACATCTTGAGGCTGAGTTTACAGAATCCTACCCTCATCCTGCCCTAAGCAAACATCCTGCAGCTGCTATGGCCAATGAAAAAGCTTCCTTAACGGCCAATGAAAAAGCTTCCTTATTCCAAGCATATAAATACAGCTGGGTGAAAAATAAAATTTGCAGCTTGATCAGAATCCCTGTCTTGCTGTCATTCTTTTTTTTTTTAATTTAATTTAATTTTATTTGTGAACATACTGTACAGAGGAGTTACAATTACGTGGGCAGGATAATACGTACATTTCTTACCAAGCATTGCAGCCTCCTCCTTTGTTTACCCTTCACATCCCTTCCCAGCCTCCCCCCTCCCCCCCAATCCCAATCATTCTCCTTCCCCCCTCCCCCCCCCCACCGATGTTGTAAAGCTAGTTTTGGACATGACAACTTGTACTTCTCTTTGTTGCTGTCATTCTTCGTGTCTCTTGTCCCTTCATTCCTTCTCGCTTAGGTTCATTGCCCTCGCTAACGTCCTGCGGGTCGGACAACTGGCGCCCAACGTGGGGCAGGAGCCTCTGACTAAGGAAGGAACACCGTCCTCAGGGAAAACTTGGCCAAGTACAGTCCGAGATTGCCTCGACAGACCCCACCGAGAGACAGATCCAGGAGGAGAGTGAGGATGATGCATGGTGAGTGACCCACTATGGGACAAGCAATGTCGTCACATGATCTATTTCTGTCAGACCTCAAGGAGGCCTTCAAGACACGGGGAACGCGGGTTAAGAAAAGGGATTTACAATTATTTTTCTCATTCATAGAGGACTTGTGTCCTTGGTTCCCCCTTGAAGGAACCATAGATGCAAAAAGATGGCAAAGAGTAGGAGATTGTTTAAGAACAAGCGGCCCCAAGGTGGCTGCCAGAATGCTTGATAAAACAGGTTAATGGCTTACCACAACCCAGGGGAAACCTTCCCCCCGAGGATGATGCCTTTTCTCTTACAGATGCAGCTAGAACTCCAGACATGGACCCTCTTGTTTGAATTTATTAAATAACAGATTAATCTCTTGGCTTCTAAGCCCATACAGGTTCATCACCATCACCTTGATATGGCGGACCAAGGCATTGAGATCTAGGATTTCCCCCAGGCTTTTAATTAGTGTTTTGACATGAGCTTGTTCGAGTGGGAACCCCCCCTTTTCTTTTTTCTTATTTAGAAAACCCTTCTCCTTATTCTTAACTCCTGACCATTCAACGGACAAGACCTATTGCGCCCTTGCCATAAGGGATAGGTTCGCCCCTCCTCCTATAGGCCCCTCCGCTTGGGGGAGGATGCACCTATGGGAGGAAGAAAAAATGCTCTAATCAAGGGTGCAGGTAAGACTGCAGGGGGATGGATCTGCAAGATCCCAAAACCCAAGACCCCTGAGTGGCAAGCTCTGGTGCATGACGGTTGGCATGCATACCCACAAGCCATCTCCTCAAAAGCCATGCCAAGGCCTATAAAATTCCCCTCCCCGAGTGAGGACACTTGCTCGGGAGTGGAGAAAAACCCTGGGCCCTTAGAGGAACAGAGCCTCTGTCACTCCCTTAAAAAGAGCAGCCAACAATTGATGGTCAATTTTCTAAATAAGAAAGGGGGAGATGTCGGGAGCCAAAAGTTGAGACTCTCAACATAATAGGCTTGACTATCTACTGGAACATCTTGAGGCTGAGTTTACAGAATCCTACCCTCATCCTGCCCTAAGCAAACATCCTGCAGCTGCTACGGCCAATGAAAAAGCTTCCTTAACGGCCAATGAAAAAGCTTCCTTATTCCAATCATATAAATACCCGTGTAAAAAATAAAAATTTGCAGCTTGATCAGAACCCTTGTCTTGCTGTCATTCTTCGTGTCTCTTGTCCCTTCATTCCTTCTCGCTTAGGTTCATTGCCCTCGCTAACGTCCTGCGGGTCGGGACACCCTGTTCCCAAAGCATTTCTTCTATTGCTGCATCATCATAGTTATATTTTAATTAATCATTTTAATTAATCATTTTATCAATTAAGAAACTAATGTCTTAATTTATTATTATTTTTTCAGTGTTGGAGATTGAATCCAGGCACATGCCAAGAAAAATATGGACACATGACCATATTTTAATATTTTAATATGTATATGTTTCCACACATCAGTGCTGGGACTCAAACCTAGCATGCAAAGGAAATGCTTTCCCACTAAGCTACAAACCCAGACCACCTTAGCAATATTTTAAATGCAAGTGTGTAAATCTACAAAGTGAGTACTGCAGTTTATTAAATAGGTGCTTCTTGCAGGAACAATTAGGGCATATTTTTCTATCTAGCCGGGTGTCCAGTTAGATAGAATTGCATTCTAATTGCACTTTAATTGCTTCAAGAAGAACTAGTCTTTTAGCCCAACGATGATAACCAGATTCAGCTTCCAGCTTCCATGAAAAAACAAATCACAGGTCCTTGAGATCTACTCATGAAAAGCATTTCAGGGTATCTCACAAAAAGGAGAGTCTGACAAGGTGACAGTTATAGCAGCGGTTTATTGTAGTGTACCAGGGTTAAAGTAAGAAGAAACAGAAACATTTCTTCCTTGTCATGCAGGAAATGATAAAAGTTCAAAATGGTGGCTCCTATCTGAAGCTTTTATTCTTTCTGAGCTGGGCAAATAAATACATGTATTCATATCTTTTAGAAACTACTAATGACCACACAATGGTTTTGAGTGGGTAAGATGAGTTGAGACCAACCTAAAAGGCAGGTAACCTTTAAGATTTTCTTTTATCAGACATGCTTTTCATTGTTTTCTAATTCATGAAGAGTTCCCAGACATCTTTTCCATTACAAAGGTAATGGCAGATTTAAAGAGCCCTCCTATGTCTCCGCATGTTGTAATTTACCATCCAGAAATAGATGTGGTGGGAAGAGAGTTTAGTTTAGTTAGTTCCTGATTTTTAATTTTTGAATCTGAACTTTTTCATGTTAATATGTATGTATGTATGTATGTATGTATGTATAAGTTCCCTGCTTTCTCATCTATCTATCTTGCTTCAAACTTACTGATAAAGCTCAAAGGAAAGTTTCCATCTCCACCAACCAGATCTGTACCACCCTGGTAAGGACTGTTAATTGTCTAGTAAGGTAGGAGCACAAGAAATTACACAGCATCTATTGATCATTCCCTATCTATAAAAGACTTTGGTGACAATGAACCAAAAGCAAATACCCAGTCTTGAGCAGCTCATCAAATGCTAGGTTTCCTGTTCAGGCTACTTAATGAGGACATTTTACAGCAAATTGGATTACCTTTTAAAGTTAGCATTTCCCTCTCTTTGGAGATGCTCCTGGGCTAGATTCACAAATGCATTAGTGGGGTATGTTCCCATGGGAAGGTATCCTGGACTCTTTCAGAATTGCTTCTCTGGCCAGCTGTCAGAAATTTCTTCCACTATTACTATCCCTAAGATGATCATTCTCAGATATTCCTCAGAAGCATGGAGATTAAATTACTCATCTTTTAAACCTGCCCTACTTTTTCCTCAGGCCACTAGATCCTATTTTCAACTCAGCTGCCCAAGTGATTATGCTGAAAAGGAATACCAACCCATGCTCAGTCAGCTGCAATGTGGAGAAAATGGAGTTTTCTTCCAGGTTGCCTGCCAGATCCTGGATAAAAGAGACCAGATGCTGTGACATCATGAGGAGTTTCCTACTTGAGAATTCAACAGAGACATCCGTGTTCTCATGGCAAACTCTGAAAAGGGCATCAGTTATCAGTTTCCCCAGTGGAAATTACAGCTATGAATGGCTTCACTTATGGTTTTATCATGAAAGGACTTTGTTTTAAAGATGGAAAAATACCTCTTTAAAAAGATTTTTTAAAAAAGGATAGGAATTTTATCAACCTTTAGATGCTTAAAAAAAAAAAAAAGAATGAATTAACCGAAAACTGTGGCACCTACAGCTTAAACATCAAGATGCCTTACCTGAAAGTAATGGTGTGTTGAAATCCTCAGATTTCAGCTTCCTGAGTACTAGGACTACAGGCCTGAGACAAATGCTGATGTGGCCCAGGCCTGGAATCTTAGGTACTCAGGAAGCTGAGATCCGAGGACTGTGTTTCAGGCTGGTCAGGAAAGACTAAAGACTTCCTTATCTTAAGCAGGAAATGGAGTGATGGCTCAAGTGGTAGAAAGCTAGCCTTGAGTGGAAGCTAAGGGATAGCACATATGCTTAAGTTCAAGCTCTAGCATAAAAACAAACACGTAAACAACAGAAACAAAACAAAATAATTCAGGCTATCAAGAAAATATTATTTATAGGCAGTGTTTATAAAAATTGTGCTATTCATGTTATTAGTGGTGGTCAAGATAATTGTAGGTGTTAAATGTGATGGAAAGCTGACTAAACTGGTCCAGTAAAACAGCTGGTGACAGCTGTCTCTGAGATTGTGACCTGCTTCCCAATTACTACTTATCACGTATTGGCCCTTGGCCATTGGTAAGTCTCTTCAGTTGGCCAACTTTTTGTTGTTTTAGTTTCAAGGTGCTTCAATACTGCTTTCAGGAACAGTGCAGAACTCTAAATTTAAGGACCATATACATGACTAACTTGCAATATATATGAAACACGGAACCAACAGTGTACATTGACAATTAATGAATAGATTCTGTTATAATGTATTACTCTGTCCACAGTCTGAGCTGGGAAGCCTAATAATTTACTGCTCAATGCTACAAATATCAAAGGCATTGATTTATCTTTACATCTAACAGTCAGATACACATAGTTCCTGGGTCATGGACTCTATATATATCAATGCCCAAATGCCTATAACTATTAAGGGAGTTAGAGGATCTGTAAGTTAGGTCAATATATCTGGAGGCATGTTATTCATGCTACTGGTAGTGTGCCAGATAGGCCTAAATATCAGGAAGATCAACTTTAAATTTTTTATGCTAATATATATGCTATATATATATAATGCATGCTAATTTATTTAATCTCTAGCTAGAACATCAAGCCTTTGATTTCATGATCATTTATAGCTTGTAGTAGAGCTAAAAAAAACAGTTAAGTTTAAACAATGGAGTCCATTTTAGAAATATATAGTACTAGTGTCAAGTCAATGGGACATAAATCAATGAGTTAGCAGATACGTCAGATATCAATACTTTAAATACTGTAAAATAAAATACATGTGCACAACAATAGACTCTTCTCTTGCTCTCCTGTGGCTAGCTGGGCAGTGGCCGGCTACTCTGTGATGTTCACTGTGGGTTGGAGAATCTGGTCTGCCTGGGGCTCTGTATTCCCATGGAAGATCCCAGACTGTCATGTTGAATCCTATTATGGCTTTTATGTCTTGGCCTTGACACCTTGATAACTGTTATCTCCACTCAATTCCCATTGGCCAAAGCAATGCATAAGACTGTGTCCATATCAGTGGATAGAGAAGTAAGTTCCTTCCTTGGAGATTGCAGGTGGGAGAAAGTGGATATTTGATATGTAATAATCTAACCTATCAAACTAGATGTTGGAAGTCTGGGATAGTTAGTTAGTAAACCCCATTACCTTATTGCAGAAGAGCACATCAAGGCATACTCTCATTAATCTTTTCCTTTTAGAAAAGCTAGACTGTTTTTTTTTTTGGTGGTACTGGGGATTGAATTCTACCATTTGAGCCATACCTCCAGCCCTATTTTACATTGATTATTTTCAAGATAAGGTCTTTATGCCTGGGACTCCTGCTCCTTTTGGATCTCCTATGAGATCCTCTTACTTGTGCTTTCTTGTACCACTAGAGATGACAGGTGTGAACCACTGCACCCAGTCACGTTGTTTCCCCATAGCTGGGATAACAGATGATTACCAATAAGCCCAACCATTGTTTGAGACAGAGTTTTACAAAATTCCTTCTTCTCTGCCTCAGCTGGTCTTAAACTGCAGTTCTTTAGTCTCTGCCTCTCAAGTAACTAGAATAAGTCAACTAGGATTGAGTAATGATGATTGAGTAATGACATCTGGTAGAAAGTCTACAGTTAAAAAATGTATAAACTAGACACTAGTGTTTCATGTCTATTATTCTAGCTACTGAGGAGAAAATCATAATTCAAAGCCAGTCCAGGCAGAATAGTCTGTAAGACCCTAGTTCTAAAATAATCAACAAAATGCCATGTTAGAACCATGGATCAAGTGGTAAGTACCACGCCAAGTGAGCAAGCTGAATGAGCAAGCTAATACATATAAAGTATTTCTTCAGAGAAAACAATGCAGGAAGGTCAGAATATAAAACTTAAAAGTCTGCATTTTTAATTTTTCTACTTTCCTAATCGAACTTCCAAAAAGTAAGGCCCTATTAATAGTGTCTGTGTCTTTTTGTTCCAGACTATTTTCAATGTTTGTCTTTATGTTTTCAAACAAACATGACATTATACTCTATGTGTGACTCTTAAATTTTCTTTTTGCACATATCAATATATCATGAACAAATTTCCATAGAAGTATTTATATAACGATTTTAAATGGTTGTAGATTATTCCATAAAATGGATATATCATATATTCTGGCTTCCACTTTTTGCTATCATTACAAGCAATGGTCAAATAATTTACAAATAAAAGGAATAACCATACACTTAATTATTAGCCCCAAAGGAGGAAGTTCTCTGTAAATAGACATTTAAAACATGGAGGAAGCTGGGCTCTGTTGGTTCATGCCTTTAATCCTAGCCACTCAGGAGGCTGAGATCTGAGGATCATTGTTGAAGCTAGCCTGAAGCTAGTTTGTGAGATTGTTATCTCCAATTTTAACACCAAAAGGCCAGAAGTAGTGCTATGGCTGTACTAAGCCTTGAGCAAAAACATTCAGGGCCAGTGCTCAGAGCGTGGGTTCAACCCCTGGGACTAACACTAAACAAAAAAACACAACATCAATGGATATTTTCAAATTACTCCCCTACAAAACCAAATGGTTGCAACAATTTCCATCCCTTCTCACCATATTACAATAGTAGTCATATGGTATAGGGGCAATTGAGCCTTAGAAGGATGATATTTGCAAGTATTTTGATAGAAGATACATAATTGATTGAGGCCAGACAACTTGCATACTTAATTCTGTAAAACAAATCTTGCTTTTGTATTCAGAAATATTTATGATGACACCTCTTCAGCCTTTTAATTGCTTATTCTCAAAGTAATTTGTGACACACTGATAGGACTCACCCACAGAATTCTGCACACATTTTCATCCATGGAAGTGTATTAAAAATGTTTACAGCAGCACTATTCATGTTAGCCTGTTTGAGTTTCAAATCACCAATACCTCAAAGTATGGTACCTTGGCCTTTTGGATTATTTGAACTGAAAGAAGTTAGTAGGTCCTCACAAGCAATGTTTCTCTGATCTTCTGTCCTCTTCCCTCTAGGAGATAAAGACATAGTGTCGGAGAGGTAGCATGAGAAAGCTGCAGGGTGCTGGTAATAGTCTCTGCTTGATCTGCTACTTTGGTTTTAGGTGTGGTTTGTCCCTGAAGGATTCACGTGTGGGAAGCTTGTTTCCAACATAGTGATATGAGAGGTGATGATACCTTTAAGAGGCTCAGTGGAATGGGATTAGGTCTTTGGGGATGTAGCTTTTTGAAGGGATTAATGCTGTTCTCACATAGTGAGATGGTTTTCCCAAGAGTGAGTTGTTACAAAAGAACAAGTCTGCTCCCTGAATCTCTCTGACTTCCTGTCTGGCTGTGTGATATCTTTGGCAAAATTCCCACCATTGTGATACCATCCTCCATGAAGCCATCACTGGAAGCCAAATGGATGGGCCCATCTGGTCTCAGGCTTTCAGTCCTCAACACTGGGAGCTAAGTACCCCCCCCCTTTTCCTATATTTTGTTCAGACCCAGGAATTTTCCGATAATAACTGAAAACAAACTCAGAAGTCACCCAAGTATGGGCTATTGGTGAAAGCTCGAGCTGTTCTTTTATGCGGAAGCATGTTTCTAAATGTATGGAATAGCTTTTGGGGGCAACTACTGAGGTGTGAACTCAGGGCCTTCACTTCTTCAGTCAAGACTGTTGCTATACCACTTGAGCTGCACTTCCACTTTCCAGCTTTTTGGTGGTTAATTAGATGTAAAAGTCTCATGGACTTTCCTGCCCAAGCTATCCTCAGATCTCAGCCTTTTAAATGGCTGGGGTTACAGGCGTGAGCCACAGGTGCTCAGCTTGTGTAACATATCTTAATGTGAGATTATCTAGAAGGAGTATCTGGTAAACACTTGTACCTGTTTTCTAACCATTTTTCTTGCAATGTTGTCTCTTTAATCTCTGTTGTTTTAAATTCATAGCCATCTAATGTTTTTAATCTATGTCATCTACTTCAGTATGCATAAAACCCTAACTGTAAAGCCTCAGACTTGTTCTGGACACGTCCCTTCTAGATGTTAGCAGGATTCCTTCCAGGAGATGTGGCAATCCACATTGCCTCATTGAACACTTGTGCTGGCAGTGGAAAACTGCACACTGGAGAGCAGAAACTGAGCTACATTTGCATTTGATTTTTTTCTTAAATTAATCTATGTTATTGTTATTATAGAGGTGATGTACAGAGGGATTGCAATTACATGAGTCAGGTAATAAGTACATTATAGAGTTGGGATGAGAAAGAGCCAGGCTACAGAGTGTTTCCTTACTCCTGCTCGCTGAATCTGAGGTGTCAGGTCACCATTGCAACAATCGCCGCTGTCCTCAGCCAAGACTTCCTCTTTCACAGTTGCTCAACACCTTTATTTGACACTGCTTGCTCCCCTTGGCTGACACTTCCAGCCCAGTCAGTCCTTGCTCTTAACTGACTCGAGTTTGCCAGGCCAAGCCTGGTGGAGAAAGAAGCTGGGGGAGGTTTCTGAGCTATCTTTACAAGTTATGCTAAGCCATCTAGCTTCTTTGTCATATTCAAAAGGCATTAAATATCTAGATGCTAACCCTTTTTTTCTTTTTTCTTTTGTGCCAGTTCTGTGGCTTGAACTCAAGGCCTTGGTGCTATCCCATAGCTTTTTTGCTCAAAGTTGGTACTCTGCCACTTGAGCCACAGCTCTACTTCTGGTGATTTGTTTGTTTGTTTTTATTTTTGCTAGTTAATTAGAGATAAGAGTCTCATGGGCTTTTCTACCCTGGCTGGCTTTGAACCTAGATCTTCAGATCAGCCTCCTGAATAGCTAGGATTATAGGTGTGAGCCACCAGCACCTGGCAGATACAAGCCTCTTAAACTAGCTTTTTATAGGCCAACTTCGTTGATTTTATTTTAATGCTGTAATCAGTATCATTATTGTAAAGGGTAAGATTTCATGAGCTTTGGAGAAATAAATATATCCATGAACTATGGCCATAGCCAAAATACAAAACATTTCTTCACCCCAAGTCTTCTCAACCCTCTTTGCAGCAGCCCCTCTCTCTCCCATCCTGCCCCATGGTCAGTGCTGACTATTTTGTATTTTCTAGAATAAACTTGCCTTTGAATAAGTGAGTGTGGCAATGGGCCAAATACAAGCCCATTCCCCATATCTACACATATGTATATACATACACACAGGTATAGGTGTTAGTACACATATACTATATGTTCTAATCAAGGTCTCTTCCCACAGCTGCATACCAAAGCAAACAGTCCTAAGTGACCTTCAAGCATGTCCTGTGACTTTGTAATCTGAGCAGTACCTGAAAAGAGGGTGGTTACCAGCACTGTGCGCCACAGCTGCCACACAGAGGCAGAAACTTCTGTTGTTGTTCCAATCTTGAGACTTGAACTCGGGGGCCTGGTACTGTCCCTGAGGCTAGTGCTCTACCACTTGAGCCACAGCTCCACTTCTGACTTTTAGGAAGTTCATTGGAATAAAGAGTCTGATAATCTTTCCTGATTGGGCTGACTTTGAACTGCAATCTTCAAATCTCAGTCTTCTAAGTAGCTAGGATTACAGGTGTGAACTACTAGTGCTCAGCTCAGCAGAAGCTTTTGAGTTGGCACAAGCCAACACTCAGGCCGAGGTGTGGGTGGTGGCACTGACAATGAGTCCCCTTGTATGAGCTGCTATAACATAGTACTACAGGCCACGTGGTTCAAATAACAGAAATTTATTTCCACCAGCTCTGGAGGCTGGATGCCAGAGATTAGGGTGTGGCCTGTTGGTTCCTTCTGAGTCCTCTCTCCTTGGCAGTGTCCAAGGCCTTTCTTTGTGCATGTCTGCATCCAAATTTCCTCTTCTCATAAGGATGCCAGTTATATTACATTAGAACCTCATTTTACCTTAGTCATCTTTTTAAAGGCCTTAACTCTTGCTGTGGTTTGGGTGTGTCTTCAGGGGTGAACGGACAGTTTAGTTCCTGGTGGGGTGATGGTGGACCCTAATGGTAGGTGATGGAGTCCTTTAAGGTACTCATCTTGGAAAGGATTAATGTGGTGCTCACAAGATCCTGAGCTTGATCTGAGAATGAGAAATTGCAAAAGAGCAAGTCAAGCTATTCTCTCTCCCCAACTTCCTGTCTCATCATGTTATTCTCTCTCTCTCTCTTTCTCTCTTTCCCTCTTTCCCCCTCCTGTCATGATGGAGTCCTCTCTATCTGAGGCCTTTAGCCTCCAAAATGGTAAGCTAACATTACCTTATAATACATCAACTACATTGTACAATATTACACAGTAAACATTTTTACAGCAGTAATATCAATTTCTGTTAGTGATAGTATTTCTCTCTAGTTGTCAGCAAAGCAAATGTGACAAAGACTTCTGTAGTTTCTCACAAAAAGATGATTCCCCAGCAGCTGTTTTTGACATGTGACAAAATAAGAATTTATGGCATATTACTGTTAATTCTTTTCGAATGAAAGAATATGGAACTATAGCAAATAAGGTAAATATGAGGTAAATAAGCATCTTCTTTTTTCACTAACATGTTTTTCTTTTATTAGAATCAATTAACTGTAGAAGGACTTGCCTTTCAACATATTTCTTTATGAATATATCATGCATCCTTACCTATAAGCCTCTTTTTTAAAATATAAGTTACTCAACCTCAGGTATTTTGTTATATTAATGGAAAATGGACTAAAGCATTTCCTAATAAGCTCACATTCTGAGATTCAGTGCTAAATTCTGAATTCTAGTTTTAGGTTGTTGTTTGTTTTCTGTGCTGGTACTAGAACTTGAACTCAGGGTCTTGAGCTCTTGCTTGGATTTTTCCACTCACAGCTGGCACTCTCCTACTTGAACCACAATGAACTCTTTTTTTGGGGGGGGGAGTCCGGTCGTGGGGCCTGAACTCTGGGCCTGGACGCTGTCCCTCAGCTCTTCAGCTCAAGGCTAGAGCTCTACCACTTGAGCTATAGCGCCATTTCCGGCTTTTTTCTTTTTGCTTATGGGGTGCTGAGGAATCGAACCCAGGGCCTCATGCCTGCAAGGCAAGCGCTCTACCACTGAGCCACCTTCCCAGACCCCACAATGAACTCTTGTCCTAGGTAAGGTTAACAGAAGTTCCTTTCCCTTCTACTTGTCATAAAATTCTTTCTTTTAAAGTGCTGGCAATAAAGTAACAATAAAACTTATTACAAGGAGGTATTCATTGTACCCTTTTTAAGTCTGTGCCTAGAAACTTCTCTTGGGTATACAAGCTAGTAGTTCCCAATTACATGTTTTTCAAATAAAAAGTCCTCCCAAGGGCAAGCAGAAATAGCAAGATGCAGGCTGGGCTACTGTGGGTCATGGGTTTCAGTGCAGCTGATAGGGGAATTTGCTTGACTCCACACTTTTCTAAATATAACCTTCTGCCAAGTTTTCTCAGCAAAGTGGCAGAGTGGCCCCAAGGAATGTCCGAAGGCACAGGCTGCAATAATGGAGTTGGAAAACGTTTCTCTCTACCTTGTGCAGGAGGTGAAAGTTCACATGTCAGGAAACCCTTTTTATTTGTGGTCTCATAAATCAAACCGACTGCAAAAAGAACATTTGGGAAAGTGCTCTTGCCAAACAATGGCATTTTTATGAGGAAACAACGGTCAAGGGTGAGTTTCTTTCCCATTAGTTTATGCAGAGGTTGCAAATTGGTGATCAGAGGGCCAGCGTTCGTCCATGGACAGGTTTAGTTATCTGAGGTTAGCTTACTCTGAACAATGTTAAATCTCTCTCTCTCTCTCTCTCTCTCTCTCTCTCTCTCTCTCTCTCTCTCTCTCTCTCTCTCTCTCTCTCTCTCCCTAACCTATATATACATACGTACACATATACATATGTACATATATAATACACACACATGTATATAATTTACCAAAATTTAAAACTTAGATGTTAGGCAAATAGCCACATTTTCTGGCTTTCCTTAGCAATTGAGGGGCCTGAAAGTGACAATAGCTGTGAGCTGGAAGGGCCTCAATTCTCCCCAGTCCCCACCTTGCCCTATAGCTTTCCTGTGTCTAGGATGGTTATAAACTGCTAATTGTCAACTCACTTGATCTGTTATATCATTTATAGAAAATAGGGAAATAAAATAATTTTTTTTGGGTCCGGTCATGGGGCCTGAACTCTGGGCCTGGACGCTGTCCCTCAGCTCTTCAGCTCAAGGCTAGCACTCTACCACTTGAGCCACAGCACCACTTCTGGCTTTTTTTTTGCTTATGTGGTGCTGAGGAATCGAACCCAGGGCCTCAGGCATGCAAGGCAAGCGTTCTACCACTGAACCACCTTCCAAGCCCTGGGAAATAAAATAATTTAAGCTCACCCCAAGAAGAAAAAGTATAGATACAGAAAGTCAAATACTTCAAGAGAAATGGGAGAATGCATGTTCCTTTCAAAAGTGAAGATTGTGCCTATTTGATACGATATAAGTTGGTTGCTCTGGCCAGTTTGCTCCAGAGGTTACCTGCCTGTCTCTACCTAGGTTTGCATCCCTGAAATCTTTTTCTGTGGATTTGTATGTCTGTGCCAGTACTAGGGCTTGAACTCAGCACGCGAGTACTGTCCCTTAGCTTTTTTCACTCAAGGTAAGTGCCCTCCCACCTGAGCCACAGCTCCATGTCTGGCTCTTTGGCAGTGACCTGAAGATGAATGTCACAGACTTTTCTGCCCAGGCTGACTTTAAATTTCAATCCCTAGATTTCGCCCTAGGATTACTGGGGTGACCCACCAGTGATGGTGCATCACAGTAATCTTGAGTCTTGGCACTTTACTAACCATGTCAAGCCACTGATAAAAATGCACTTGGCTAAGCTATTTGGATCATAGTAATAAGATTACAGGCTTAAGAGCTACCCACGGTCCCTCCCCATCCCCGTCAGCTTTTACTACAGATGATTCTCAGTGTGGGGACAGGATTCCATGTGAGGCTAGGATCCATATGTTTCTCAGCAAATAGCATTTCATGAAAACTGTAATCCTCCTGTTCATCACCTTTACAATGGGGCTTGAACTCTGGGCCTGGACACTGCCCCTCAGCTCTTCAGCTCAAGGCTAGCGCTCTATCACTTGAGCCACACTGTCACTTCCAATTTCTGAATGGTTTATTGGAGATAAGAGTCTCACAGACTTTACTGCCTGGGATGGCTTTGAACCATGATCTTTAGATCTCAGCCTCCTGAGGAGCTAGGATTACAGGTGTAAGCCACCAGCACCCAGCTTACAATAAGTATTTTTTAAAAAGAAAGAAAAACCTGGAAGAAGGCTTAGAAATTGTCCTGCAGGATCAGTGGCTTGTTCTTGAACATTCCTATCAAAGGCCTTGAGAAAACAGAAGTATTGAGATCTGATTCAGTTTGAGTGTTCACCCTAGAGCAGGGCTGCAAGTGTCTGTTTATTCAGCTTATTGCAACTTCAATTCCAACTAATATTTACAGTTTCAAGTGAAGAGCCTGACAACAAACAAACAAACAAACCACATATAATGTGGTTATATCTATGTGTAAGACTTTCTTAATAATAACTGAGGGAATCATTAGCAGTTTTTGAACTTGAAATAGTTCAGGCATTTAAGCTGAAGATCTTTTTCAAAGTAATGCTTTTGTTCCCCAGAGGAACAGTTTGGGGAGTTTCAGTGGCATGATTTGCTTTCATGTTTTTTCCTATTTGTATGAATGCACCTGCTTAAGCATCTGTGCTTCTCTTCTTCTAAGAGAGAAGGCAGAGCAGTCATCAAGGTCCTTGACAAGATCGTGAATGGTAGGGGATAGTGAGTTAGGGCCGGGACCACCCCAGGAGACCTTGGACAGAAGGAAGATGACTCAGGCTCAGAATTTCCATAGGTCCAGGAAGGATCTAAGGAAACATTCTCTTGTATAAGTGGAATTCTTGAGTATCAGACCAATCAAAGAAAAAAACACAAGGACAACAAGCATCAACCTAGGGCATGGCAGTGATCTTGAGTGGCCTGAACTGGAAAGGTCTATGCGTGCTGAGGGTTGGAGGGTAGGGGATAGGGTGCTCAGGCTATTTTGAGAATCTGGAGGACCAGTCCTGTCACTCTTTCTAAGGAACATGGGCTTATGCATTAAACCGTCTATAACAGGAATTTGAAGCTCACAAAAGTCTGCAGAGGGTATGCTGATGTGCTGATGGCCAGCCTGCCCACATACCAGTCCTCTACCACTTATTTCTCTCTCTGTACAAATGATGCAAGTTCCAAATACCATACGATTTCTTTTTTTTATTGTGAAAATAACTATACGATTTCTTTAAAATCTTAAAATACCACTTAAACTGCTAGCTGTCATATAAATTACATAATTTTTCTTAGTTTGCTTAATCAGGATAGAAATAAGCTTCATTCTACAACCAGGTTGCTATGCTATGTAGTTCTTCTAATGTGTCTTCCCAATGGGAAGCTATAGCTACTACTGGGACTTGAACTCACGCCTCAGATATCTTCACTGTCCACTATTAGCACATGTATCTTATTTGTGTGACTGTCCCAAAGTTATGGGAATTCAGTATGCCTGAATTCAGGGATCAAGAAGTTCAGGGAATTTACTTATCCTCTGGGGCAGCCTTGACCTATGGCTGTGACGCACAGGTTTCTAGAGACACACTGCTGCTGGTTTACTCTAATCAGTCCAGTTGTGTGTGACTTCACTGAGACTCATCAAAAGCTGCCCCCAGTAGGACTTTGCCACCTAGTTTAGAAATCTTCCCTGCTCTGGCCCACTCTCCCACTCTCAGAGTTTTCTTAGGAATCTTTCCTCATACAAATCTCCCTCCTTTTAAGAAAGGAGGTTCAGGCTGCAAATGTGGCTTAGTGGCAGAGTGCTTGCCTAGCATGCATAAAACCCTGGGTTCAATACCTCAGTACCACATAAACAAAAAAAGCTGGAAGTGGCACTGTGGCTCAAGTGGTAGAATGCTAACCTTGAGCCAAAGAAGCTAAGGGACAGTGCTAGGCCCTGAGTTCAAGCCCCAGGACTGGCAAAAGAAGGAGGAGGAGGAGGAGGAGGAGGAGGAGGAGGAGGAGGAGGAGGAGGAGGAGGAGGAGGAGGAGGAGGAGGAGGAGGAGGAGGAGGAGGAGGAGGAGGAAAGGAAGGAAGGAAGGAAGGAAGGAAGGAAGGAAGGAAGGAAGGAAGGAAGGAAGGAAAGAACTGTTGCCAGGAATGTTATTGGCTGAGGATATGCTATTCTGGAGTTTGCCCCTGGCCAAAGACTGAGCAAGTGTTTAGTTATTGAAACGTGAGGCTAAAAGGTGAGTTCTGGAGACAATCTGTCAGGGGAAAGGTTTGGGCTTCACCCCTTGTCTCAGGAAAAGTATTCCATCTGGGCTTCTAATAATAGCCTCTATGGTTGTTGTGAAGCATAAAACAGCTGCTGAAAACCACTAGAAAGCACACAGAGCACTGCCTAGAATAAAGCATTTAATAAATGTGATCTATCAGAACTATTACAAGAGACACCTGGCTCCACTTGGGCAAGGTAGGCTGTGGGGCCTCCTTGTGGAACAAGCATTAGCATGGTCACAGAATGTGGTTAGAGTAGAAGCTGCCTGGGACAAGATTCCTCAACCTCTGCACTTTTGCCTCTTGGGGCCAAATGATTCTTGGTTTGTGGGGCTGTTCTGTGCATTGTGGTTCACTTATCAGCTTCCTCGACCTCTGACAACTAGGTACCAGTATGATTACTAGGTACTAGTACCACTTCCTTATTCCCAGGTGTGAAAGCTTAAGTGTCCCAAAACATTGTCGTATGCTCCCCGGGATAGAGGTGAGTACAAAATCTCCAAATCTCAGGTAAGAGTCGATAGTGTAGAGGTGGTAGAGCGCTCGCCTTGAGCTGAAGAGCTGAGGGACAGCGCCTAGGCCCAGAGTTCAAGCCCCACGACCGACAAAAAAAAAAAAAAAAGGAACTGATAAAGCCAATGCAATAAGTCAGATAGGAAAACCTAGAGCGGTGGCCTGAACTTGACTTTGACTAGAGAGTAATACTCTAAGGCAGAGGTAACACAATGAAAATCTTCTATTTGCTGATAATTGGAGCTGAATACATTTATTTGGGAGTATGTGTGTGTTACGCACAAATGGGTCTATAAAAAGAGAAAATACTTTTGCAAAAGGAAAACATCTTAAATAGAAATGTTCTCATTCATGTGATGAAGGTTTATTGATACAGTTACTGGGTGCCTGTGGCACACGCCTGTAATGCTACCTAATCAGCAGGCTGTGATCTGAGGACCATGGTACAAAGCCATCCAGGGCAAAAAAAAAGTCCATGAGACTCTTATTTCCAATTAGCCACCAGAACACGGGAAGTGGCACTGTGGCTCAAAGTGCTAGCCTTGAGCGAAAAAACTCAGAAACAGGGTTCAGCCCTGAGTTCAAACCCCAGGACTGACAAAAAAAATGTTATCTTTGAGGCTTAATGAGCTCCTCTGGGGTGACAGTGTGCACCTACTCCTCCTGCCCAAAACACACCAAATGCTGTGTTCTTTATTTTCTTCCAGAATAATTCTTACACGGTCTCTGAGGAATCAGTTCTTTTTAGGCAATCTACTATGATAGAAATTGTCCTCTAAAAGCCTGGGAAATTATCAGGTTCTCACTCCCCAACACATACATACATGCCCCCTATTTTTAGGATGGTATGTATCAGCTAACCCAACCCATAATCTTGCTCCCTTAGGATATTTTTTTCCTTTTCTGTTGGTATTGGGATTTGAACTCAGGACATTTGTACTTGCTACCCCACTGGAGCTATCCTGCCAGCCCCTTTTTTGTGTTGTTATTTTCAAGATAGTCTTGCTTGATTCTTGAGTGGGAATAGACTGCAATCCTCCTATTTGTGCTTCCCTATGCCACTAGTATATAACAGGTACATGTCACCACGACCAAACATTGTGTTTACCCTTTTTCTGATATGACAGGCAGACATCATTGCACTTAACTATTGCTTAAGATAGAGCCTTGAGGGGGGCTGGGAAGGTGGCTCAGTAGTAGAGTGCTTGCCTTGCATGCTTGAGGCCCTGGGTTAGATTCCTCAGCACCACATAAGCAAAAAAAAAAAAGCCGGAAGTGGCGCTGTGGCTCAAGTGGTAGAGTGCTAGCCTTGAGTTGAAGAGCTGAGGGACAGCGCCCAGGCCCAGAGTTCAGGCCCCACGACCAGACCCCCCCATAAAAAAGAGGCTTGAGGAGTTTATTTATTTATTTATTTTTGTGAGGTAGCTGGGGTTGCCTCAAACCAAGATCACCTGATTTTTGCCTCTGAAGTAGCTAGGATTATAGGCTTAAGACATTGCACCTAGCCCTCTTTGGAATATTTATTAGTGATTTTTTTAGTAAATTTTTTCAGATTCTGTTCATCTGAGATTCTTGTTAAAATACAGGTTATTAGGCTGAGATGTATCTCAGGGGCAAAGTGCACAGCAAGCGCAACATCCTGGGCTTGACCCCCAGTACCAAAAAAAAAGACAAAAAATACAATTACAAAAAATAGGTTCTAGGGGCTGGGAAGGTGGCTCAGTGGTAGAGTGCTTGCCTTGCATGCATGAGGCCGAGTTTGATTCCTCAGCACCACATAAGCAAAAAAAAAGAAAAAAGCCAGAAGTGGCGCTGTGGC
This sequence comes from Dipodomys merriami, assembly GCF_024711535.1. Classification (NCBI taxonomy): domain Eukaryota; kingdom Metazoa; phylum Chordata; class Mammalia; order Rodentia; family Heteromyidae; genus Dipodomys; species Dipodomys merriami. The sequence continues at coordinate 53,510,703 of NW_027206290.1, read as the reverse complement.
TCAAGTGGTAGAGCGCTAGCCTTGAGCTGAAGAGCTGAGGGACAGCTCCCAGGCCCAGAGTTCAGGCCCTACAACTGGACCGCACCCCCCCCCCCAAAAAAAAAAGTTTCTAGCAGGGCGCTGGTGGCTCATGCCTGTAATCCTAGCTACTGAGGAGGCTGAGATCTGAGGATCACAGTTCAAAGCCAGCCAGGGCAGGAAAGTCCATGAGACTCTTATCTCCAACAAACCACTAGAAAACTGGAAGTGGTGCTGTGGCTCAAGTGTAGAACTCTAGCCTTGAGCTGAAGAGCTCAGGGACAGAGCCCAAGCCTAGAGTTCAAGCTGTACAACCTACAAGGAAAAAAATAGGTTCTGATTTAGTAAAAGAGTCAAGGACCTCAGGGTCTAAATTTCTTGGGTTTTGTCAACACTGCTGGTCCACGGACCACTGTGGAAATAGAGTTTTCTATAAAAGGTCTTCTGAGGATTTTTTGGCAGTAGTTTAGAAGCTATGAAAATGCATTTTTATCATTGGGTAAAAATTCCCACAATAGAGAATCATCTCCCCTTGCTCTCCTCCAGAGTACACTGAAGTAGGATGGGAAGTGGAGTTTCATTTGGCCAATAGTGTTCACTGACCATAGCCTTCTGTCTTTCGAAGTGTACTACAGAATACAAACTCCTTTCAAGCAAGATAGGAGAGGCAGAGAGAGGGTAGGGAGAGAGCCTGGGAGGAGGGGGAGAGAGGGAGAATCCGGTTAAGCTCTGAGTCAGTCCTGGCACGTGGACATGTGCTAGTGCTAGTGGGGTCCACCCTGTGTGTGAGACAAGGGGCTGTTTGGAAATCCTTATGAATGGCCAGGAGGCGCTGAGGAGTGGCATAAGACATCGCTGCAAGCGACACTGGCTTCCCAAAGGATTTTGCAAATGCTCACAAAAGTGGTAAGGATAACCTGAGCCCTGTGGGTCCTTTATGAACAGGGAGATTATGACTAGACTTCGCCACAGCCTAAGTGTGCAGTACAACAAGGCCATTGTATGCCTTGGGCATTCATATTGAAAATAAAATATTAGCTGGGTGGTCCTGAATAATGAAGGCATTTATGACTCTAGCTAAGCATATGTGTGTCAGACAGATCTGCAGATTTCCCTTATAGACTCTGGGCTCCTGCAGACTCCAGAGGAGTGAGGCCACCGGGTAGAGAAGGAGGATAAAAGGCCCAATGATCAAAGCAACCCAGGGAGACTAAAGAGCTGTTTATCTGTGACCTAAGCACACAATGGAACGAGGAATAGGATTTTATTGAAAACAGGGACTGCTTTCTAAGAGCATCTTAAGAACTCTAAACTTGGGAGAAAATGGTCTCCATCCAGCACTCACAGAGGAAAACAGCACAGCAGAAAAACCCAAGGTGGTTGTCAAAAACTTGGGAGATCCTGTGGCCCAGTAACTTTGAGAACAGGTTCCAAAGTTGGGATCAAAGAGGACAAATTGCCAATTTGGCCATGAGTTGGCAAGTGACCGTGGATGGGCCACAGAATCACTGGTTTTCCTTAAACGCTGAGGACAGTGGTTGACAGAGGGCAGTGGATTTCAGGTTGGCTCACTCACATACCTGCCATTATATGGAAACTCAGCTCTATCTGGGGATTGGTACAGCAGGATTCCACGACTATATTCCGCTTGGCATTGCTCTTTCTGTCTCCACAGCTTGGGTTCAATTTCTCACAATCCTAACATTGTGTGTGAGTTGGGGTTCTCTACAGCTAGTTAAGAGGGGACCTGTCAGGAGAAGTGATTCATGTGATTACAAAAGTGGAGAAGTTTCATGACAGGCCATCTGCAAGCTGAAGACCGGGAGTACCACACATATGGTCCAGACCAAGTCCTAAAATCTCAGCATCAGGAGGTCGAATCAGGTGAGATCCCAGATCCACTGGTGCAGGTCCTAGAATTCAACGCAGCAGAGCCTGACATTCTGCAATCCAGTGATGGAAGGAGCTGACCTCAGCCTTGGCAACCTCTCTAGGCCCCCAGCTCATTGTACAGTGCTGCCCACATTGAGGCTGGTCAACCACCCACATGGAAAACTCTGGAAACACTCACACAGGCACAGCCAGAAGTAATGCTCTGCTTGTTCTCTTAATTATTTGCTTACTCTTTCACATTCTCTCATATTTTCTCTGCTTGTTTTCTTAGTTATTGAAGGATAATTATTCCTTAATCCAGTAAGACTCTCAAATCTACCATCCAAGGTCCCATGCTGCTACTGCTGCTGTTTCTTCTTCTTCTCCTTCCTCCTCCTCCTCCTCCTCCTCCTCCTCCTCCTCCTCCTCCTCCTCCTCCTCCTCCTCCTCCTCCTCCTCCTCCTCCTTTTCCTTCCTCTTCTTCTTTGCCAGTACTGGCGCTTAAACTCAGGACCTGGGTGCTGTCCCTTAGTTAAAGCTCAAGGCTACCATTTGAGCCACAGCTCCACTTCTGACTTTTTGGTGGTTAACTGGAAATTTTTTTTTTAAATCTCATGGGTTTTTCTACTCAGGCTGACTTCATACTGTAATCTTCAGGTCCCCACCTCTTGAGTAACTAGGGTTACAGGTGTGAGCCATTGGCCCCCTCTTATGTGCCTCAGAACTTGGAGAGGGTTGCATATTTCTGCAACTGTTTTTGCTTTTCAGGGTCTGAGTAGCAGATTCTGAAATCTGTTTTGCTTTTCAGAATTGGAATAGCAGATTCTGAAAAAGACATTTGCATATAAGCAGTTATCCAGAATGTACCAAAAGGGGAGTGGAGAAGTCAGAAGAGAGGGGAGGCAGCCAATCCAGGGTGCTATGATGAGGCTGATGTTTTACAAAATGGGAAACATCTCCCTGGGGACATGCTTCAATGTTAACCCATCCAAGGGGTGAAGAATTAGAACCTGTGCTAGGACTGTGGTGGGTGCCACGGGAGCGGCCTTCCTTCTTTACTGCGTCTTTGCTGTTGTGATCTCTCCAAGGACTTTGCTGCAAAGGAATTGCCTGGTTTCTGTGGCTGGGTTTACCTCTTTTAAGTCTATTATAGTGGATAATGTTTTCAATGTCCAGGAATTCAGTGGCTAATCACAGAATACAGAAGCAGATCTGAGCTGTTTTTTCCCCTTCTTGGGACATAATCATCAAAAGCCATTTTTGAGGGGCTGAAAGGGCTGGATTTTGCATTCAAGGGCTCTGCATGCCAGTCAGGGTGTTGGCTGCACCTGTTACAGCTTTGCTGTGGATAAGCTGGTGGAATGCCCATCATAAGCTGCCATTCTCCCCATCTTCAGCCCGCATCAGCAAACAGAGATCTTTGAAGGAAGCAGCAGATATTTTTAGCCATTTATCATGAAGTGTTTTGTTACGGAGGATGACAGATTACTGTAGAACATTAGATTAATCCCCTGTGACCTCACGATTTGAAAGTTCACAATGGAATTTGAGCAGTTGGATGCAAAGTAGCTTAGCAGTGGGAAGAGCTTAAAATGGTCCAATTTTCTCAGAAGATATTGTGTCAAAGCATGCACGATGTGGACTTCTGAGCTTGCTCTGCCTTGCTAATGAAAGGTAGGTTTTGACAAGTCCTTTCTCTAATCCATAGATTATTTCTCAGACTTTGATCAAGTGCCTTTGGATCTGTTCCTTTTCTGCCTTTCAGATTTTTACCATCTTCCCAGGCTGAGTGGAGTCATTGTTTGGCTTGCCTGGTCCCATCTCTTACCTAGAATTAGTGATCCTTTCAATCCATCATATAGATTCACACCAGTCGGAGTAGTTTCTCTCTTTTTTCAAAAAAAAAAAAAAAGAATCACCTCAGCAATAGCAATCTTCCTGGGTAGGTTAATTGATTGACACATTGATTTATTCAGGATGCAGTATAGAGTGCTCTGTGTGAGCAACCTAAGGGACCTCAGCAACCAGGAAGAAAACATGTGCGTGCACTGTGGAACACCTCCTCCCCTCCATCCCACAGAACATCTGGTTATCTTGGCAAGTCCAAAATTTTGGCTTGCTCCAAGATGACCTCCAACTGGGAGTGACCCAGATATACCTCCTCAACCACTTTTCCTTATTTTAATTTAGGAAATTATAGTGTGAAAAATACTTCTTAGGATTTTTTCACATCCATTTAAAACTATTTACATGATTCCAGAGTTAAATTAATCAAATAAAGACCATCCAGAAAAGTTCAACTTCTGCCCAGGACTTATCTGTTTTTCTTCTTTCCTTTTGTAGTTAGCTCTTTAAATATATTTTCAGTCTGAAATATAAAATGCTTTTATTTATTTATTTATTTATTTATTTATTTTTGGGTCCGGTCATGGGGCCTGAACTCTGGGCCCTGGGTGCTGTCCCTCAGCTCTTCAACTCAAGGCTAGCACTTGAGCCACAGCGCTACTTCCGGCTTTTTTTCTTTTTGCTTATGTGGTGCTGAGGAATCGAACCCAGGGCCTCATGCATGCAAGGCAAGCACTCTACCACTGAGCCACCTTCCCAGCCCTAAAATATTTTATTTAATATTTGGTTTTATATTCACAAGTAAGTTAGATTCTCTTTTTCTTTCTTTTGTTGGGCCTAGAGCTTGAACTCTGGGCCTGGGAGCTGTCCCTGAGCAATTCAGCTCAAGGCTAGTGCTGTATCATGTTGAGCCACAGTACCACTTCTTATTTTCTGATGGTTAATTGGAGATAAGATGCTCACAGTCTTTCCTGCTCAGGCTGGCTTTGAATCATGATCCTCAGATCTTAGCCTCCTGAGTAGCTAGTATTATAAACATAAGACACCAGTACCTGGCAGATGTCTTACTTTTTAAAAAATATTTTTATTTATTTTAGTTGTACAAAGGAGTTTCCATTCAACAAAGCAGTTTATGAATATAACGTGTCTTACTCTTCTATTAAAAAATATCCATGAACTAGTAGAAATGTATGCCCCATTGTCTTGGATAAATGCTAACTAGTTAGGCACACGTTTTTCTACTTTGTTCACATTATTTAATGAAGTGTCCTGAACAGTACTCTGTATTGGTCAATGTAGATACTTGTATTTGTCAGTTTTTTTTTTTCAGAGAAGCTAGTGGGATGTAGATAAAGAAATGGATGGATAGATAGATAGATAGATAGATAGATAGATAGATAGATAGATAGATAGATGATTTGGGTCATATAATTAGGAATCTTCTGGAGACTTAGGAGAGCCTATGGTACAGTTCCAGTTTGAGGCTGGCAAAGTTGAGACAGAAGGAGCCTGTTTTTCAATTAGAGTTCAGAGCCAGGAAAAAGCAGATGTGTTAACTTAAAAAAAAATAACTTACTTTCATGTTTTGTTATTGTAAAGGCGATGTGCAAAGGAGTTACAGTTACATAAGTCAGGCAATGAGTACTTTTTTTTTCGAATTTACCTTATTGTTGTCTTAGAGGTAATATATGGCAGGGTTACATTTACATACATCAGGTAATAAGTACATTTCCTCTCCCATAGTGTCATCTGTTCCCTCATTCTCTCCCATTCCCCCCCTTCCATCTCCACCCACGAGTTGCATGGTTCACTTTCATCAATGTTCAGTGAAGCCAGCGTGCTTCACTAGTACACTTTTTCACCCCTTTTCCTCTGTGTCTGTGCCTCCCCTCCACCCTCCCACAATTGCGCATGTGAATACACTGTATCTAAGGTAAAGAATACAGAGTCTTCAGGAAAAGAAAAAAAAAACAAATGAAGAAAAAAAGTCCTTTGTTTCCATATCTTTGGAATGTGTTTCAGTATGTATATTATTGTATATACATATGAAGAGGTGCTTGGGTATTGCACCTTTGGATTCTCTCTAAAACTATCTTCTTTTGGTCTCATGATCTGTGAGTACCTAGAATTCTGTGTCATTTGTCACATCCTAGTGTGTTTTAGACCTAATTTCCGCATATCAGGAAGAACATGTGCCGTTTGTCTCTTTGATCTTGGCTTACCTCACTTAACATGATTTATTCTAGCTCTGTCCATTTCCCTGCAAATGACATTATTTTACTCTTTCTAAAATTCCATTGCGTATAGGCACCACATTTTTGGGATCTACTCATCAATGTACATTTCTTTTTGAACAGTGTCATCCCTTCCCTCATTTTCTCCCAGTTTTTCCTTCCTGACCCTCCTCCCTTACAAGTTGTATAGTTCATGTTCAACATAGTGTCTAAAGGATATCACTGCTTCAATTGTTTACCCTTTGTCCCTCCATTTCTGTGCTCCCCCCTACTCTTCCCAAATCAGATAAACTTACACACAAAAGGTACAGAAAACAAAAACAGCAACAAAGGAGGAAAATAAAAGCAGAAACAAAATAACAAAAAGCCTTGATTCCATTTCTTGGAGTTCATTTCGATACATATCATTTTATATGATCATACGCACATAGCTATTGAGCCTTTGTGATCCTCTTCTAAGAGTTTCCTCCATTGGTTTCACTGTGTGAATGTCTAGAGTCCCGTGTAATTGTCTAAGTATCTTTTTTTGGTCTTTTACCAGCCAGTATCTTCAGTTTTTATGAAGTACTAAACAGGAAGAACTCTCTCTGACTTCAGGAAAGGTCTGACTTTTTGGTCTCTGTAGACTTCCAACTGATTAGATAGGGCCCATCTACATCAGAGAAAATAATCTCCATCTACTAATTTAAAAGTCAACTGGGCATTCGTGGCTCATGCCTGTAATCATAACTATTCAGAAAGCTGAGATCTGAACTTCACAATTCAAAGCTAGCCTTGACAGGAAATCTGTGAGATTAACTAGCAACAAGCCAGAAGTAGAGCTATGGCTCAAGTAGTAGAGCATCAGCTATGACCAAAAAAGCCAAGAAAGAAAGGCCCTGAGTTCAAATCCCAGTACTAGAACACAAAAACACACACAAAGAGTTAAGCTCATCCAAAAATGTTCTCACAGAAATATCCAGAATATATGCTTATTCTGAACCAAATATTTGGACACCTCATGATCTAATCAAGTTTATACATAAAATTAACCATTATAATGTTCTTCACTGCATTTTTTGTGAATTCCTCATATGGATGTGCCACTGTTTATTAAAACAGTCTCTGGTGGATGTATATTTGATTACTTACAATCTTCTGTTATCAGGAGTAGTTCTGTAACAAGTAAGACAAGCAACAGTGTGTGTGTGTGTGTGTGTGTGTGTGTGTGTGTGTGTGTGTGTGTGTTTTGCTACTATATTGGCAAAAAAAAAGGCTTCCCTAGGACTTAGACTTCTGAAACAAAGGATAAATGTATATGTAATTGTCCCTCCATTGGGGAATAGACCATTTTTCCTGTCACCAACAATGCTTGAAAGCACTTGTCTGCTTGGAAAATAGGTGCTCTGTGTTGGTGAAGTTCACCATGAAGATTGGTTCAAGACAACCATACTTGCCAACAAGAGAAATCAGTGATAGTTTTTAGACAGAGTTGTCTCCCCTAGGATATTTTGTTGATTCATATGGGGCTACCACATGGAGAAAGCCTGGCTAAGAAGGGCATCAACGAAGGAGAAGGGAGAAGCAAGGATACCTGGGGAGAATAATAATATAGATTCTGGATGTATGGAGCTTCTGAATTCATCAGGACCTCAATCAGGGGCTAAGCCTGTGCTTTTCAGTTATGAAAGCATAATGTCAGCTTTTAAGTTGCTGAGATTTCAAAATAAATTTAAATTTTATTTTTTCCTTTAAGTGAGAGAGCTCAGTACATCTGGCATAAAACATAATGTCTATCTTTAAGGATGCATTCAGAACTGCAGGTGTGGCTGTGTGGCTCAAACAGTATTTAAGTGCAAACCCCAGTTTGCTCTTCTCTGCAATGAATGAATGAATGAATGAATGAATGAATCAATCAATCAATCAATCAATCAATCAATCATGCAACCTTTTGAAAGTCAGGACCAGTGCATGGCAAAAAAGAAATTAGAGGATAAGATAGTATGGTTGTCTTTCTTTTTTTTATTGTGGCAGTACTGAGGCTTGAACTTAAGGCTATGAACTCTTGTTCAGCTTTTTGGCTCATGATGGTGCTTTACCACGTGAGCCTTCTCTCTGGTTCTTACTTTTTGATGGTTAATTGAAGATAAAGTCTCTTGGATTTTTCTACCCAGGCTGACTTTAAAGTGGGATCCTCAGATCTGAGCCTCCTGAGTAGCTAGGATTGCAGGCATGAGCCACCAGTGCCTGGCTCATCAGAAAGTTTATAATGACTAGCTCTTTGGCTTTCCAAAGATGAGCAGAGTTACTGTTTCCCAGACATCTGGTCCCCAGTCAATTCATTTGCCAGCATGTATCAATGTAGAAAGATGCCTCTTTCATCAACTTAACCATCAAGAAGACATTGATCAAAAATTTCCTTACAAGCAAGGCTCAGGGACAGTTATTTGGCTAGAAGGGAGATTAGGAGACTTATATAAGCACTCTCTCAAGTATGACAAGCAGCCAGTATAACCCAGGTTGTATGTTACTTTGGGATGGCTTTATGAAAGAGTTGGTAGATATTGGGAAGCTGGGGGATGTTACTCCTTGATCCCATACTTCCTTGTGAACCAGACATGCTATGGGAAGAGGCTGGCAAGAATGCATTGGGGAAGGGTAGACCAAAGGCAGAGGAAAAGACCTTCTCACTAAAAATTCCCCTGACCTTGGTTAGTTTTTATTATTATTATTGTTGTTGTTGTTGTTGGTGGTGGTGGTGGTGGTGGTGGTGGTGGTGGTGATGGGGCTTGAACTCTGGGCCTGAGTGCTGTCTGTCCCTCAGCTCTTCAGCTCAAGGCTAGCACTCTACCAGTTGAGTCACTGCGCTACTTCCGGCTTTCTGAGTGGTTTATTGGAGATAAGAGTTTCACAGCCAAAAGCCGGAAGTGGTGCTGTGGCTCAAGTGGTAGAGCGCTAGCCTTGAGCTGAAGAGCTGAGGGACAGCGCCCAGGCCCAGAGTTCAGGCCCCACAACCGGACCCAAAAAGAAAAAAAGAAGAAAAAAAAAGAGTTTCATGGCCTTTCCTGCCCGGGCTGGCTTTGAACTGCAATCCTCAGATCTCAGATCTCAGCTCCTGATTACAGGTGTGAGCCACTGGCGCCGGCTTACCTTGGCTAGTTTTAACAGTGTTTGTCTGTGTAGGCAAATCAGGTTGTCCCTCCACTAGAAAGAATAGCAATCAGCCAGGCACCGGTGGCTCACATCTGTAATCCTAGCTACTCAGGAGGCTGAGATCTGAGGATCGCGGTTCAAAGCCAGCCAGGGCAGGAAAGTCCATGAGACTCTTATCTCCAATAAACCACTAGAAAACCAGAAGTGGCGTTGTGGCTCAAGCAGTAGAGTGCCCACCTTGAGCTGAAGTGCACAGGGACAGCACCCAAGCCTAGAGTTCAAGCCCCATGACCGACCCCCTCCCAAAAAAAGAATAACAATCAGTGCTGATTTTACTGTTTTAATTTCTACCACATCACTTGGAGCAGGCTCAGCCTTCCAGACCCTTGCCTCCCCAGCTGCTTTCAGCTGTGAAATTGCTTCCATCTGTCTAGCTGTGAAATCGTGTTTACAACATCATTAACCCATCTGTGGAGATGGTGGAATTTATAATTCTCAATAGTTCACTGAATAGAAACAGACATTTTGTCAGAAATTCATTGTCAAAGAGAAACATTTAATCTTGGTAATTAGCAAGTAATAAAAAGAGGTCTGAGTGCCCAACTCAAACCAATACCCTTGCCCACTGAGTGATTGCGATGTAATTTGTAGTTGATACACTGAAATCTTCTCTACACTGCAACTTTTTACTTTTTGCCTTTCTGTATGGACCAAGGAAATCTACTGATCATAATTAGACAAAGGAGAAGAGGTCTGATGAGAACATTAAAAAAAAAGCAAAACAAAACAACCACACAGCTAACGAGCCAAATGGTTGGGGCATCTGCTAGTGGAATAGTTGTTGGCATTATGGGATGTTGCAGTCATTAGCCACTAGACTCCACCTAAATATTGGGCCACATTATCGATGTGAAATTGGATGCCAGAGAGGACTCTCATGGAGCAAGAGAATCGATATTCTGTGAAGGACAATTCCTGAATTAGGGACAAAGTAAAGAGAAACCAGGTTCTTCCTGTCTGGGTCAGGTTGGTTCAGTGAACTGAGAGAGAGAGAGAAACTTCCCAAGTGATTCCTGAAAAACAGGTACGTTTGCGAGATCAATGACACTCTACTGTCATGTGGACTTATGGAACTTCATATGGATTCCCTCTGTATATAATTTAGACTCGGGGCTAGGGAATTCTATTTGAGAACCGAGTATTTTTCTATAAAAAGAGACATTGTGCCTGCTCTGACTACAAATTTTCAGCAGTGTTCTCATCACTTTTTTTTCACAGTAGAACTAAAAAAGTAATATATCATCATGGGTTATAAAACCAACAAAACCTACTAAAGTGAGAGAATTAGCGGCAAGCAGGAGACATTGCATGGGCTTATTTATCATCACCATCATCATCATCATCATCATCATCATCATCATCACTATTAGCTATTGTCCAAGCATTCAATATATAAGTGCCTGGTTTTGTGTATGTAACTCGATCCCAGAAGGGTCTTGTGGGCTGGAAACTGGCTATTGTAAGCCATTCCTTGTAAGAGTGCCAGTCTTTTGACTTTTAGTGCAGATGACTGTAAACTAGATCACACCACTTACGTGTCTCTTTGTAAAAGATGATTCTCTTGCAGTGCAAATATAAATGCTACAAGTGTGAATGTTCATGGTGTAGTACCCAAGGCAGAAAGCCAGTGCTGCTTACAGAACAATCCCAATGACATACTGTATCCCTTGTCTCTGTAAACCACTAAACTATCTCAGAAATCTCAGTTTTCCAAATTCAGACGTTTCTTCATTGAAAGAAGGTAATAGGCATCCCAATGAAGTCATGTCCAATCAACAATGATCTACCACGATTTAGTGTATGAAATGCCCACACTAGCCCATTTTCCTATTATTATTGTGTTTATTTTTATGTCTTTTGGCTTTGTATAGGGGAGCATTAAGGTCATGAACATTTCATGGGTATAAATGTCTGTTCAATAGTGCTAACAGGCTAAAGATGGTAAATTTTCCAAGTCCAGTTTTATGTGGCTCAAATTTAAGAGGGCTTAAGGTATTCAATTATAAAATGCTGCATTCATACCCAGAATGAACACAAAGCTGGGTGCCAATGGCTTAAGCCTATAGTCTTAGCTCTTAGGAGGCTGAGATCTGAGGATCATGATTAGAAGCCAGCCTGGGAAGGAAAGTCTCTGAGACTTTTATCTCCAATTAACCACTAAAATGCCAGAAGTGGAGGTTGGCTGAAGTGGTAGCATTATTAACCTTGAGTTAATAAAAAAAGGGGGGGACAATGCCCAGACCCTGATCAAGCCTCAGGACCAACACATACACACAAAGAACGAATAAATACATTGATGAATATAAAAGACAGAAGTAAAAATGCTTTAAGGGATCTTTATAGAGGGAATGTTATTTGTTTTAAAGAAGAAATATGGCATCATAATAAGATAAAATTGCTAAATACATCAATGTTGCTACTCCTTTTATATATATCTAAAGTCATTCAATTGACTATTATTCAAGAGCTGCAGGGAAGATATTTCTTAAAACCATGCCATGTGAGAGCCCCAGTTTCCCAGCAGTTGTGAGCAGGTTAGGGTTTATCAGTCCACTTTCTTCCCATGCCCACCCCCTCAAAATTTCCCTGGGCTCACTCCTTTCCATGTACTCCTGCATGCCTCTGCTGACTTGGTTTCCCCTCTCTCCTCAGAATCCTCCAATGACTTCCTCCAACTTAAGAATCTATACTCCTATACTCCAGGGAAGTTGCAGCTGCCATCCTAGGCCTACCCATCTTTTTATTCCTCATTTCTGCCTTCTACTGGTGGTCTTGACGATGGAGAAACAGAATGAGTTGGGGGATCTGGATCCCTGAAGCTACCAGAGTGGCCCATGAAAGAACAAACTCTTAACATATTTAAGCCAATTTGTTGGATGTCTATGATGGTTGTTAACCCAATTGCTAATGGACAATAGTATTGAAAGATCTGCAAGGGAAGACTTGGCTCCAGTCTTCTTGTCCAGTGTATACATCACTTCTTTCTTTCTTTCTTTTTTTTTTTTTTTTTTTTTTTTTTTGGTCGGTCATGGGGCTTGAACTCTGGGCCTGGGCGCTGTCCCTCAGCTCTTCAGCTCAAGGCCAGTGCTCTACCACTTGAACCACAGCACCACTTCTGGTTTTCTGAGTAGTTTATTGGAGATCAGAGTCTCACAGACTTTTCTGGCCCCAGCTGGCTTTGAACCGAAATCCTCAGCTCTCAGCCTCCTGAGTAGCTAGGATTACAGGAGTGAGCCACGGGCACCCAGTTTATATCACTTATTTCTTAATCCTAGCTCCAGGTACTACCAGATAGGCACTTATTGGGAATTCTCATCCTGGCTTAACACTAACCAATTCCAACAACCTGCATCTTTCTCTGTCTTCCACAAAAATGTTTATCATCAACAAAGATAGCTTCTTCCACCTAGCATTTTTGTATTAGTTGAAATGTGTAAATTCTGGTGTCAAACTCTCTGGTTCCACTTCTTTCTCCCTGAGTGATCTTGAGCAAGCTATGGGTTAATAAAAAAAAACAAACAAACATATCTTGCAATGAAAGTGACTGAACTCTTCAATTAGGAAGGTAGACAATGGTCTACAGGTTAAAAAAACAAACAAACCAGGTAAGGCGTTTGATAACTATTCCCAGAAAACATTGGCACCTACCCAAAAGACTTTCAGGAGATGCTCTCCATTCCTCCATTTTGCATTTCTTTCACTTTTTTTTTTGTTTCTGTAAGATTGCAAATAATTGCCAGTAGCTCATGCTAGTAATCCTAGCTATTCAGGAGGCTGAGATTGGAGGACTGAAGTTTGAAGCCAGCTGGTGCAGGAAGGTATGTGAGACTGAGACTCTTATCTCCAATTAATCAACAGAAGGCCAGAAGGACACTGTGACTCGAAGTGGTAGAGAACTAGCCTTGAGCCAAAAGATTTCAGGGACAGCGCTCAGTCCCCAAGTTCAAGTCCCACCACTGAAAAAAAAAAGCAAATAATCATTTATTAAGACTTGGAAATGATGCAGGAGGAAAAAGAGCATTTTAACTTTTTTTCTTCCTTTTTTTTGTTTGTGCAAGTACTGGGATTAGAACTCAGGGTCTACTGGGTGCTTTCCTTTTTTTTTTTCTTCACACAAGGCTGGTGCTGTACCACATGAGACACATCTCCATTCTGCTTTTTTTGGTGGTTAATTGAAGTAAAAGTCTTACAGACTTTTCTGCCATGTCTGGCTTTTAACCATGATCCTCAGATCTCAGCCTCCTAAGTAGCTAGGATTATCAGCATGCGCCACCAGTGCTCTGCTGAGCATTTTAACTTTAAAAAAGAGTTAAAAAAATTTAAAGTAGTTCATCCCCACAGAATATATGGCTCAATATACTGAAAAGCATCCAGGAACTAATAAGAGAACCTGAATTCACATTGCTTTCATGGATTCTAGCCTATAATTTTCCTATTAAAATAAAGAGCTCATTCACTGTGTCCGACATGGGGTAATAACTCCTACCTTTGTGTGTGTTGCCAGCAACAGCTATTTATTGCATTTTTGGATGCCCAATCTCATTTTCTCAATTTGCCTGAACACAGGAGCAGGTAATCAAGGAGGCAGTAATCTATTTTCATTTGGCAGCTTTTAATGTGTGCACACCAGGATACAGGGGGTAATAGACAAGACCTTGCTGGGCAGGAGGCAGGGTCTGGACTCAGCTCCTGAGGGATGCAGACAAGTGGCCTCAATGCTCTGAATCACAGTGATGTAGCTCTTGGGTGAGATGGTCTTGTCATTTCCTTCCAAATATGTGGTCTTTATTTTTAATGACATGGCAACTTGATATATTACCCGTCTGCAAGAAGAGAAAAATCTTTTACAAATCAGATATTTCCTCAGGGATCACCTGTCATGAAAGCTGGGTGCTGCCTGCTCTGCTTTGTCTGATCTCGTTCCTAAGAGAACTCCTTGACTATAGAAAAAATCATTTTTCCTCTCACCCTTCCCTCCCTCCCTCCCTCCCTCCCTCCCTCCCTCCTCCCTCCCTCCCTCCCTCCCTCCCTCCTTCCTTCCTTCCTTCCTTCCTTCCTTCCTTCCTTCCTTCCTTCCTTCCTTCCTTCCTTCCTTTGAACTCAGCACTTTGCATTTGCTAGGTAGGCACTCTAATATTTGAGCTATGCTTCCAACCTTTATGCTCTGGTTGTTTTTGCCTATCCTGTCATAAACTGTGATCCTCCTATTTTTTCCTCTTGCTGTAGTTGGAATGACAAAAGTGCTCTATCACACCCAGCTTTTTCTAAATTGAGATGAAATCTCAAGACCTTATAGAACTATGATTCTCTTTATCTCTACTATCAAAGTAGGTAGGATTACAGGCATGAATCATGAATGTCCAACAAAAGCTATTTTCTTTAATTGTTGGTGAATTCTAACTCCAAGTGAATAACTACAATGATGAGTCTATGTCAACCTGACTGTTCCACAGAGTCTCTAGATAAATCTTATTTTTAAGGATTTTGAGGGTATTTCTGGAAAACATTAACATTTGAATATGTAGATACCTAATGAAATAGTTGGGAGGGATTAGAGAGGCCTCATCCGCTCAAAAAACAGGGCAAGGAGGAATTTGTGTCCATTTTTCCTGTGTTACTGCTTGAGCTGAGATACTTTTTACTTTCTTCTGACCTCAGCTGGGCCTCATACCATTTGCTTCCCTGGTTTCCATGCCTTCAGATGCAGACTGAATTCCACCCTGGCTTTCCTGGGTCTCCACTTGCCAAATAGTAAAGATAATGGCACTGCTTGACCTTCACAATCAGGTGAGCCAATTCCCACAATGAATCTGTGTTATGTCAGTTCTCAACTTCCCATTTCCCAGAATTTATTGAAATCTTTCATCCATTTTTAGGAACCTCTAGATTGGTATATTTATTTATTTATTGCTGATCCTGGGGCTGGAACTCAGCGTCTGGATGCTGTCCCTGAGCTTCTATGCTCAAGGATGGTACTCTACCACTTGAGCCACAGATCCACTTCCTTTTAGTCTGTTTGGTTCCTCTTGGCCCTGTTTCTCTGGAGATGCCTGACTAATATATCTTCAACATACTCTTCTCTTAAAATTAAAAAAAAAGAAAAGAAAAAGAAAAAAAGTTCAATTTGTTCATTAAAAGTCCCTCTAACACAAAGATACAATTAGATTTAAAATAGAATAAAACCATATAATAAACTTTCAGTAACAGCTTTATAATTTTTAAAATATTTGCCTTATTTCTTATTTTATAATTATAATACCTACTAATTAACATAATTTTTTTTTACTCAAAGTAGGTTTATTTTATATTGTAGACCAGAATGCTATAATCTCTCCCTTTCTTTTTTTTTTTAATTTAATTTAATTTTATTTGAGAACATACTGTACAGAGGGGCTACAATTACATGGGCAGGATAATGCATACATTTCTTACCAAGCATTGCAGCCTCCTCCTTTGTTTACCCTTCACCTCCCTTCCCAGCCTCCCCCCTCCCCTTACCCAATTATACCCCCCTCCCCCCCCTAATCTCTCCCTTTCTACTGGTCTTTTAACCCTTTGGTTTAATTTGTCCTGTTCTGATGCCGTTTGTACAATAAATGCTCAATGAATCCTTGGGAATGCAATGAGTTAAGTGTGTCTCCTGAATTAGTACCTTCACATGACAGATTTTAAAATGAAGTGAAAATTATTAAAAATACAATTGCATTGCAGATCACTTTCATAAAGTAATATCCAGTCCATTTTACAGATAGTTTGAGCACCAAGTTCAATGAGTTGTTTTAGGTCAGAAGTTAAGTTTCAGATTTTAAATGTACTGAGAAGTTTTTCTTAGTTCAAATCTCAAAGCTTTTCCTAAGGCTCTCTGCTGAGAAATAGGCGATCATTTGAGAGTGTGAAGACTGTCACTAATTCTTCTCTCTCATAAGTAATGATATAAGTAGTCACACTCATGGCTATTAACATCTGTTTTACTTAGTCATGTAACATCTAAGGGAGGCTCTCAGTTGTCTGTACAGGGAAGGGTACATTCTCCTGCCGTGGATGTTGGCACCTTGCAAATAAAATGCGTATGACAGTTGGCCAATACCTATTCAATTGTGTCATTAGAATCTTACTATTCAAGTTAGCATATATGAAGCAGGCTTATTTACAAGATGCCACACCAGACTTCTCTGATAGGTCACTTCAGATTCTTTGGGGGTCATTGGTCTCCTAGTTCAGCCACTGCAGCAGTAGTCACTTGTTGGGATCCAACTGCCTTCCCTTTCCCTTTCCCTTTCCCTTTCCCCTCCCCTCCCCTTCCCTCCCCTCCCCCTCTCCTCTCCTCTCCTCTCTTCTTCTTTCCTTTCCTTTCCTTTTGTTCTTCTTTTTTTTTAATTTAATTTTATTTTATTTGAGAACATACTGTACAGAGGGGTTACAATTACATTAGCAGGATAATGCATACATTTCTTACCAAGCATTGCAGCCTCCTCCTTTGTTTACCCTTCACCTCCCTTCCCAGCCTCCCCCCTCCCCCCCACCCAATCATACCCCCCTCCCCCCCCCACACCGACATTGTAAAGCTTGCTTTGACATGGCATTTTGTAATTCTCCTTGTTGTAATTCTCCTTAAACGACTTGTTTGTCCCCATCTCCTCCACATGTTATACTGACATCAAATAAAGTGAAAGCGGGGGTTACACTGTTGGGGAGGGACATACAAAGCAACAAAGAAATAATCTTATAAATGCGTTAGAAACACATGCATGAAAGAAACGAAAACATTAAAATACATATTTAAGGGTTCGTTTTCCTAACATCACATTATCTGACCTTTTCTGCTTGACTCATACCTATACTAGATATTGCAAATAAGGGAAATTGTGCTGGAACTGGCCTTAAACTCAGGGCCTGGGTGTAGTTCCTTAGCTTTTTCCCTCAAGGCTGATACTTTACCACTTGAGTCATATTTCTACTTCCAGCTTTTTGCTGGTTCATTGGAGATGAGTCTCACAGTTTCCTACCTGCGGTGGCTTCAAACTATGATCCTCAGATCTTAGTCGCCTGGGTAGGTACAATTATAGGCATAAGCCACCAGCCCCTAGAGAAATTATACTCAACATTTATTGCTTTCTATTTTATTATATCTTACTGTTAAGAATGCTCATGAGGCCATTTGGCTGATGAGATCTCTATTTTGAAAATACCATACCATGCACTCTTCCCAAGTGTATTTTTGAACAATCATATCATATTGGTAGCTTGACATAAGTCATGGTGGTTGTTCAGGGATGTTTATCAGCACTAAATGAATACAATTGGTCAGAGCCTTTCTCACATCTCACAGTTCAGCTCTTCCCTTCTGCTCTGGAGACATGTGAGGGAGTCAATACCTTGCAAAGCTCTTTTTTTTTTTTTTTGACAATGGCAGCTGGGAGCTGATGGGTAGTTACCTTTTTCTCTCCCAGGCATACTTTCCTATTCAAGACGCCCAAGCCCAAAGTCTAGGAGGCTCAAGTTAGGTCTGGCCACTCTCCTCAATGCCAAATAAGAGACATGGTGAAGGACAGAGAAAGGAGATTTATGACCTAGCTGCCATGGAAAGACAGCACTTCAGGACATCTTCAGCCATCTTCAAAGGTACTGACATTGGATTCAAGTGAAATAAGGAGGGTTGAGGAAAGGCAGTAGGAAAGGGATGTGTAGTTAAAACAGTACCAAGTCACAGGAATGGCCTGGCTGACCATTAATTAGCTCAGACTTTGTCCCTGGAGGAATTCCCAAGAAGATGTTATCCCTTTATTACTTGGAACAGAACCGGAACATAGTGGACTCCTGAATTTTTGGCTTTTTGCTTTAAGAAAAGAAGGAAACTTTGCTTCTTTGGGGGGCAATGTGCCTTCCACACAAAGTAGTTATGGCTGAATCTTCTCTTTCCTCCTGGAAACAAGATGATGGCAGAGGAAATGCAGCCTAGAATAGCTCAGCTCACTGGACACAGATACAAAGTTAGGAGATAGAGTCTAGCAAAAGCTTTTTCGTTGTTGTTGTTGTCTCCTACAATGCTGCATCTCAGGGCAAAGTCCTGTTAAATGGACTGTTCAGTAGCAGCTTCATTATTTGCCTCTACCTCCCGTCTCACATTCTTTGATTCCTCTGCTCTGGGACCAGATTCCCTAGTAATATGTTGTTTCAGGCTCTGCTTTCTAGAAAAGCTCCTGTAAGGCCTTATGTTGAAAATGAGTGTGCAGGGCTGGGAAGAGCAAGCCATAATTCTGGAGCCTGAGGCCTGCCATAGTAGGGTGATCACAGCCACTAGCTTAAGAGACAAAGGCAGAGAACAGTTAGCAAAAGTTGGATTGGGAAAAGTGTCTTTTTAATTTTTTTAATCTTATTGTAAAGATGCTGTACAGGGGGTTACAGTTACGGGAGTAAGGCAACAAGTACATTTCTTGTTGAAATTTTTACCTTCTCCTTTGTTCTTCTCCCAATATCCCTCTCCCCACCCTCCCTCCCACATTTCAAAAAGACTTAGGAACCGCTGTTGAGGATCACAGGAGGGAAAGGAAAGCAGGGAAAGTAAATACCTGGACTCAGTTTTCTCACAGGTGCTTCATTGATTAGCACAATTGAAAGCTGGAAGACAACTGTGGAAGGGAAGGGAAGTGGGGGATGGGGAAAGGGTAGATGGAAAGACAAATGGAAAACATGCTGGCCACACATTAATTTTCCTTATCCATTAACACTGAGTTCCCAGCCATGCTTTTTTTTCTTTTTCTTTTTCTTTTTTTTTTTTTTTGCCTGTCCTAGGGCTTGAACTCAGGGCCTGGGCTCTGTCCCTGAGCTTTGTTTTTTGCTCAAGGCTACCTTTCTACTACTTGAGCCACAGTGCCACTTCAGTTTTTGCTGTTTATGTAGTACTGAGGAATTGAACCCAGGACTTCATGCATGCTAGGCAATCGCTCTACCACTAAACCACATTCCCACCCTTGTTTTTTTTTATTTTATAGAGAGATGCCAACAAGATTTTACTTGATAAGGATGAGAGGATAAAAAGAAAGACAAAAACAAGACAAGTAAAACACAGTAATAGCAGTAACAACAAACCTAAGGGAAAAAACTGATTCTGAGAGAAATAGGCAATTTAGAGAACAGAATAGACCTTGAAGACAAATTTATTGTACCTCAATAGTAAGAATACAATGTTATGAAAACTAGGAATTATTCATGAAAGAAACATAGAGGAAAGTCCTGTACATTAAAACAATGCTTATAGAAATAAAAGCCTTCCTCCATAGGTGGGACAGAATGTAAAATAGAGAAAGCCTCTAGGCCCTAGGTTAAACCTCAGAAGATATGAAGTTCTAGCTATAGGTCATAAAAGTTTAACCCAAAGTATTATCCCAGAAAAAAACAAGGAAATTATGTCACACACACACACACACACACACACACACACACATACAAACACACACACACACACACACACACACACACACACACACACACACACGTATGGATATGAGCTGCCTCTGGAAAGTGATGTCTACCTGGGCACAATAGGTCACTTCAGTTGAATTCAAATTTCAGAAAGTTCTCAGCTGTGAGCTTTTTTTTTTTTTTTTTTTTTTTGTTGGTCATGGGACTTGAACCCTAGACCTGGGCACTGTCCCTCAGCTATTCAGCTCAAGGCTAGCGATCTACCACCGGAGCCACAGTGCCACTTCTGGTTTTCTGAGTGGTTTATTGGAGATAAGAGTCTCATGGACTTTTCCTGCCTGGGCTGACTTTGAACCAAGATCCTCAGATCTCAGCCTCCTGAGTAGCTAGGATTACAGGTGTGAGCCACCTGCACCCAGCTAGCTATGAGCGTTTTATAGATTAACTCTCACAGTGGCTAGATGGTGACTTTTCCTTAAATGATCAAGGATAGAACAAAGGCGAGCGAAACAGAGGGCCGGGGTGGGGGTGGGGGTTGGTTTAGAAAATAATAAAATTAGAAGCAACGCTTTAAAAAATTCTGTTTGTAAATGTTTGCTAAAATTATTGATCATTCGGATACAGTGAAGTTAAAAGGATCAATTGAAAGAATAAGACTCATAGAGATAATACTAACAATACTATCTGGGTATAGCAAAACAATCCGCTCTCTTCAGTGAAGATGGTTAAACTGCCTAGGGTTAGTGTTTTAGCTTGTCTTGTTTAGCTGTTCTCCCTCCTTAGTGCCCCAAATAGCCTTCAAGGAGAAAAATGAGAAAAAGGAAAAAAGAGCTGTGTAGTAAAGGAGGGCAGGTCGCTGTGAAGTCCGTGGGCAGCCAGGGCCCTGAGCACCAAACAATGTTTCACTGTCTTTACAACCAATAAACAACTTGTTTTCTTTATTAGGAAAACGGATCAGGCCCTGTCTTGCCTTGTTAGAAGCGGAGGAGAAAGGCTGGGGATGTATTCTGAGGAAATTTAGGAGGGATTAGGACTTGGTTGGAGAATTGAAGCAATGCTGCACTATTGGTTTATTAAATTCGACTTTGGTCTTAGGGCCTCAAGCCGGTCATCTCTCTTCCGCCCTCTGCTGGAGAACATCTAGAACTATTTCTTAAAAATAGGGAATTCTTGTTTTTTATTGTTGCTTTTTTTTCTTCATGCATTTTAAACTGTTATTATAAAGGTGATGTACAGTAGGGGTACAGTTATATAAGTAAGACAAAGAGTACATTTCTTTTTTGACCATGTCATCCCTTCCCTCCCTCTCTCCCAGTTTTCCCCTCCCATCTCAACCCACAAGTTGTATAGTTCATTTCCCACATAGTGTCTGGTGAGTACCATTGCTGCATTTATTCACCCCTTTCCCACAATTTCTGTGCCTCCTCTTACCCTCCCAAAAACAAATAAATGAACAAACAAGACAAAAGGAAAAGAAAACAAAAACTGCAGCAACGAAAAAAAATCTCGTTTCCATTTCCATGGAGTTCATTTTGATAAATATTATTTTTGTTCCTCTCCTAAGAATATCTTTCTTTGGTGTCACTGTGCGGGAATTCTTTGTTTGTTTGTTTTCTACATGAGGAAGTCTAGCTGCTCCCTCCAAAACCCAGGGCCCTCTCCTACAGGAGCTGCTGTGGGCTCTCAGGAGCCATTCACAGCCCTGGAGTACTCTGTCTTCCATATAGTCTGCAGAATGATAGTGTCCCAGCTGACATTGTAAGTGTTGAAGGACTCCAGGGATGTGGTTCCACTTAGAGGCTGATCAGATAAGATCAAATGATAAAAACAACTACCAAGTACAGAGTGCAGCCCTCTCTCCATGCCTATCATGTTTTCAAGGTGGTAGAGATAGGTTTTTCAATGATGAGCTTCAAACCTAATCATCAATGCTCTACCTCTGAGCTACATATATATCCTAGCCCAAGAAATTCATCCTTAAGATTGAAGGGGTTAGTATGTTATATTACACCTGAATTAGTTTATTTTTATTTTATTTTTAAATTTTATTTTATTGTAAAGATGCTGTACAGAGGGATTACAGTTACATGAGTAAGGTAATGTTTCTTGTTGAATATTGTTACTTCCTCCTTTTTTTCCTACTATCCCTTCCTTCCTTCACCTCTCACATCTCCTTCACCTTTCCTCCCCATCCCCCACCCCCATTTTATTTTACATAGTTGATGGTACTGGGGTTTGTACTCAGTGTTTCCTACTTGCTAGGTGGTGTTTTACCACTTGACATACCTTGCTAATTGTCTTTTTTTTTTCAGATAGGGTTTTGAATTTTTCCCTGGGGCCAATCTGACCCAGATCCTCCTACCTATACTTCCGGATGTGAAATGACCACTCTCAGCTTATTTGCTGATATGGAGCTGCACTAGCTTTTTGATGGGGCTAGCCTTGAATTATGATTCTTCTGACTTTAGCTTCCCACATAGCTGGGATTGCAAGCATGGAATTTATTTTTGTATCTGTCAAGTGATATTTTATGGAATTCTCAATATTCTATACATGGAATGTTTTGACTGGAACAAAATATCCTCATGCTAAAATATGACTCTCTTGTAGAACTTGTTTCCTTGTGGTGCTTGTTTCCTTCAAAAAAAACCTATAAATTTCTTGAGGTAAATATGCTTACTTGGAACTAGGTGTTTGACTATTAAATGGGTGGTTTGATAGATGACACATAAATCTATTCCACTTTTGCCTCATAGCTTTCAAAAAACATTTTACACTTATTGTGTGTATAGTTATGTGAACAGACTATCTTTGATTAGATTTCTTTAATTGAATTCACCTCTATAAACAGCAACTGGATCCAAAAGAGGACATTCACAAACAGTGTCTTCATCCCTCTATACTTACCACCCATTCCTAAAGTGTGAATTTGATTGGCCTTTGTATAGATGGACTCATATGGACAGGTGTTTGTGGTAAGTGGCTTCATAAATTCACCCACGTAATTGTGTGCAGTTGTAATCATAACAATATCACTGCAGCATAATGTCTCATTGTACCATAATTTAATTTGGGTTTTGCCATAACAAACCCTAAGTAAGGATCCAGATTTAAGTTATTTGTTGGGAAAATAGGTGAATGAGGAAGTAAGACAAGAAGGAGGCAGCCAAACTTCAATGATATCCAGAGAAGTATCTTGAAGGGCCACTCCAGCTCCATCCTCAGTTCTTGCTGCCTGACACTCCCTAGTTAAGGCTTTCCAGATTCTGTCAACTACCCCTAAAGTCTTCTAGAAAATGCCTCTGATTGGTTGTATAAATCCAGGCTCTCCAATCATTCACTGGAGTACAATGGTAGGGGGCGGGGCAGGGAGCCTGTTAAACCCCTCAGCTGACCTGCAGTCTGACTCCTGAGCCAGAGAGAAAGAAGGAAAGCAGGAAGGGGAAAAGAAAAGGAAACATTTACATACCACAGTTCTCAAACAGCTTCAGCAGTGCTTGTGAGAAACCCTTAAGCCCAAATTGCCTGAGTCTCCAGCCACTGACCTCCCTTAAGATTCCTGCTACACTGGTAACTGTCCTAAAGCAGCTGTGGGAAGTGTGCCTTGGGGAATGGAGTCACTGCAGCACCTAGAGCTCTCAGACAGGTTCACTTTCCTGCCCCCTCCATGCAAGACACCTGACGGCACCTTTCCCAGCACTGCGTGATCCGTGTGAAGATCACAGACCGAACCACACCAGCTGGTACAGTAACTATCTCTTCCCTGCCTGCTCTCTTTATGTGCTATATTAAGTGCCGTGCAAGTTACTATTCCCCTTGACAACTTGGAGAACTAATATAGCATAACACCTACCTATTACCTTCTGTGTGTCACTTACAAATAAGTTAGACCTTGGGGAATTCTTTTATGTTAAACACCAGTCACACATTCTGCTTTTCAGATGTAAAGGCTTTTGGGCAGCAGGAAGTCTTTGAATAGTTTCTACTTGGGTAAGATCAACATTCTGACTCCATCCACTTTCCACTTTGGGAAAATTGTAGATGCTCTGTGAGTTGTAATTTTCTCACCTGAAAATGAATAAAGGTTTCTCTTACAGGGTTATGGCAAGAATTATGATAATTTTTGTAAAGTTCTTGGCATACAAACCATATTGGATTCCTAGTCTTCTTTTTTCCCCCCCACTATCTCCCAATTTTGGCCCCTCCTTAGTCCTCTCAATTATTTTCCTCCTGACCCTAAGATGTATTAGAGCTTGAAAATTTGATGGGGGTAGGAGGGAAGGAAAAGTAGAATGGCCCATTTTAGTAGATGGAATACAGAGAATTTACCAAGGCTGGGCGCATACTAGTAAATGCATTGTATATGATAGTATGAGCAAATGTGCACTGTTGTGATTACCTAAGAGTTACCTCCACACTTGGTATGGTTCCCCAGAGAACTGGAAACCTAAGTCATGATTTGGTGAATACATCTTGTATCCATGTATTCAGATGTCATACTGTATCCCACAAATGTGTACAGTTACCATGTTTATCAAAATTTCTTTTTAAAAAGTCGAAGGAGGGGTTGGAGGTGTGGGTCAGTTGGTAGAGCACTAGCCAGTGAGCCAAAGTTTTGAGTTTGAGTCTCAGCTTCATACTTAAAAAAAAAAGTTTAAGGAGATGGAAATATTAACGGACCCGGTTGGGTCATTACACAGCATATGCATGCATTAAGTTACCACACTTAACCCATACATTTATAGCATTAAAATAATAATTAAAACGTGAGCCAGGAGCTACTGGCTTATGCTTGTAATCCTAGCTACTCAGGAAGCTGAGGATCTGAGTCTGAAGCTAGCTATGAGACTCATCTCCAATTAACCAGCAAAAAACCTGAAATGGAGCTATGGCTCAAGTGGTAGAACACTGTCTTTGAGCAAAAAAAAATTATATATATATGTATATATATTATATGTGTGTGTGTGTATATATATATATATACACTGTTTTATATATATAGAGCACTGTTTCATATATATATATATATATATATACATATATATATATATATATATGTATATATATATATATATGAAACAGTGCTCCTGCCTTGAGTCAAGCTGTAGTACCAGCACAAAGAAAATGTGGACCTACTTAAAAGTTAGGGCCTAATGTAGAAAAGTTGAGAGAGACAGTAGAAAATACCCTCTGTATGGCACTCAGACAATATTTTGTGAATGAGAAGTGAAAGGGGATACAGGAAATGATGTCAGAAGTACCTCAGAATGAATCTCTGCCTGGATCCTAGAGTGGTATATATCTTAGCCAGGACACAGGGTCCATATTAAAAGTCCCTTTGCTCCTCCCCTCCTTCCGTGGGGGGGGGAGGGCTTGCCCTGCCCAACAGCAGGGCCACATCCCGTCAGCTGCTCCATCAGTTTTTGAAGTTACTGGTCTTCGGAGCCTGTGTCTCTTCTGCTGAATAATCCAAATGCTCTCACCCCCCACAACCCTGTAAACAATGGGTAGGGACCAGTTGCTTTTCCAAAGTTATCTCAAGGGCATCCTTTCAGGAACTCCTGCCTGCTGAAAATGTTGGAGTTTAAGAATTTTACTTACAGAGAAAAGTTTCAGCAGGCAGTGTGGAGTCCTGTCCCCTGGATCCCACACTGGGAGGGCCAGGGAGCTGGGGTGTTCATTGACAGGCATGTTCAAACCTGCATGGCATGTATAGAGAGGTGCGCTCCCCTCTCTAAGGTGTTTCATGGAAGTGACCTAGAGGAAAGTAGAGTATGTTTCAGGACCCAGAGGGGTGTTTCTACAGGGGAATGGTTGACCTTAATGGAGCCAACCTGTCCTCTTTGGTCTAGTCCTTCTTATACTCACAGACTTATATGAAAGGCCAGGCCAGACACTGGGGGCTCATGCTTGTAATATTTGTTACTAAGTGTTAGGTTTTTAAAAAGAGGTAGCCGAGTAAGAACAGCAGCACACAAGTGGTATTCAGGTAAGGGGTAGGTTTATTCATCGTTCCGGCTGGCACCAGGCCATCTTGTTTCCTCCACGTGGTGGGGAAAGGCCTGGGAAAGAGAGCTAAGAGAGCTGGGAAAGAGAGAGCTGGGAAAGAGAGAGAAAAGAGCTAGAAAAGAGAGAAAGCTAGAAAAGAGCTAGAAAAGAGACCATCTGGGAAAGAGGTGGGAAAGAGCAAGCTAGGAAAGAGAAGAGAGCTGGAAAAGAAAAGAGAAGGAAAGAGCTGAGAAAGCGCTAGAAAAGAGCAGAGAGAGAGCATCTAGGCTTGGGGTAGGCCTTATCTAGGCCTTATGGGTGGAGAAAGATGTGTCCACATCAAATTCAGCTGTGACCTCAGTGGATGCAGATGTGACCTCTTGCAGGTGTCCCAGTTGCCTAGGTAACGCAGGTACTGGGTGGAGACTTTGCTGGGAGGAGGGTGGAGTCTGCTCGCCATCCAGGAGTGGACCTTACACTAAAGAGGCTGAGATCTGAGGGCTGTGGTACTAAGACAGCCTGGCTGACAAATTAACAATCTTAAAAAGCTGGAAATGGTACTGTGGCCCCGAATAGTAGAACATCAACCTTGAGTGAAAAAGCTAGGGGACAGTACCCGGACCCTGAGCTCAAGCACCACTAATGTACCCAAACAGACAAATAATCTCCCAGACTGGGAGACAAAAAAAGCAGGAGGCGTGAGGCATGGTGTGGGAGGCACCGAGAGGCCAGCAAGCCATATTCTGCCCCCCAAGTCCCGGAGGACTTCCCATAATGCCTCAGAAAACCTCTCTGTACAGACCTGACCCCCACAGACTGGAAATGACTGGACATAGATAACTCACTTGGGGGCCATTCAGGGAAAAGGGTTCTCCAGAGTTTCTTCCGGTGTCCACTGTGAGGTAGCTTCATAACTTTGTCCTTCCCTATCCAAGTTCCTTCCCTGTTCTCATGTCTTCACCCATGACACTCTCTACCGCCTGTGTTCTCTGTATGCTGGAATAAGCCATTTGAGCTAGAAGCCTTCTCTCTGAGTAGCCCAATTGGTGGGAACCTGTGTAAAGTTCACTTCTGGGTTTGGTACCCACAGACAGGTGGAGGCAAGGGGAAGTGTGGTGTAATGGGAACACCAACCATGGCTCAGGAAGCAAATTGTGAGCTTAGCTTGGTTGCTTCAGCAAGGTGGCCCCTGCGAAGCGCTTGGACTTGCTGGCATCTCAGTGAACTCACTCCTGGGAACAGAGGAGGATAAAGGCCAGGCCTGCCTTCCTCCTGGGGAAACCTTTTAAGCTCCAGTGGAAATCACACGGCAAGACATCCCATGGGGAAAGGGAAGGAAAGGGAAGAAAAACTGTTTATTGACAATCTTAATAATCTCTTCTCCCACATAGTCTAGAAAACACTGAACATGGCCTGAAATCACCGCAAGCCAAGCACTGTAGAAAGGGCTGCCTTATTTAACATAAATATTAAATTATATTTTATTGCCTTGAAGGATGACTCTTAAATCGATAAAGGCTTGAATAACTGGCAGAGTCCTTTTACTTAGAATAATTATATAAACTAGACCAGTGAAGGAAGGGCTAAGAATAAGCATGTGGCGTTTCCAGGGTGACTTGAATGAACAGAATTTTTTTTTAATTTCAAACATTGAGTTTCAGTGGCTGGGATCTACTTAGTTCTGAGTTCATACCCTCTTCTTTTTGTCCCTTGAGGAGATGGAGAATGGCCATGGGTGACCATTTCCATGTGTCGTCCACATGGAAATGTACCTAAAGGCAGTGTACCTAAAGGGTATCAGGCTGGCCAGACTAGAGATTTTTGCTCTAGTGGTTCCAAAGTAAAATCCAGTGGTTCCATAGCAAAAGAAATAAATAATTCCTTCATCCCCTCTGATTTGTTCAACTGAATAGTTGTCCCCTTTTATCTGAAGGTTTTCTTTCTGCAGTTACCTGTAGTCAACTCATCTGAAAACATTACAGATTCCCAGAAACGTGTTCACTGTGAGGAATGCATGGAGACATCTCACACTGTACCACTCTATCCCAGCTGGAATTTGAACCATCTTTTTGCTGGTGTTATCCATCCAGTATATGCTCTTGACTAGTCTTTCCATCCTCACAACTTCCACGTACAGATTTGTTCTTACCATAGATCTTAACAGCCTCAGCCACAACTTCATTTTCCCCTCCTCATTAAACCAAGGACGTTCATCTTTTGGGGAGGCACTTTGTGACTTCTCTTTGGCATATCTTCATTTCCAGCATCATCCCTCAAGCTCTTTGGGACCATTACTTAAGGACCATTAATTGAGGGCTGTGCACACACACAAGCCACATGACACTGCCACTGTTGATTTCAGAACTAAGACAGCTACCAAGTGACATGGTAAAATGAACTTCCTGCCAGCTCTGCTGTCATACTTCAGTCTACCTAAGCTAAGTGCTAAGGTAGAGAAACCATTAAAGCATTCTGTAGATTCTGAGGCTTCCACTGGGGTCTCTTGGAAGATATCCCCCACAGATAAAGGGAACTACTAAACTACTCTCCCCCCTCATCTATTTACATCTATCTATCTATCTATCTATCTATCTATCTATCTATCTATCTATCTATCTATCTATCCCTATCTATCCATCTATCTATTGTGCTGGAACTACAGCTTAAACTTAGGGCCTGGTTGCTGTTCCTTAGTACTTTTGCTTGAGGCTGGAGCTTTACCACCTAAGTCATACCTTTACTTCTGGCTTTTTGGTATAATTGAGACAAGCATCTCACAGACTTTCTGTTCTGGGCTGGCTTCAATCTTCAATCCTCAGATCTCAGCCTATTGACTAGCAGGTATTACAGGTGCTCAGCATATTGACATATTTTTAACAATCCTGTATTTTACCAGTCTTCCCAGTCACTTGAGGGAGAAATGTATTATCTACATTTTACAGGTGAGGACATTGGATCTCAGAAAGCTAGTCATCCAATGTGCTGGGGCCCTGAGCTCTGGGCCTGGGTGCTATCCCTGAGCTTTTCAGCTCAAGGCTAGCACTCTACCACTTGAGCCACAGCACCACTTCTGGCCTTTCTGCTTATGTGGTGCTGAGGAATCGAACCCAGGGCCTCATGCATGCAAGACAAACACTACCATTGAGCCACCTTCCCAGCCTCTGGGGTCAGTTTCTTTGTCTAAAACCAAAGCTCTGACCCAAAGTCTAGGGCCGGTCTGCTCTACTATGTACTGACTCTGCTCACTGAAGTATGAGATAGAGATGGGAGGATCTCCTGCATTTTGAGATCATCCTCCAGAGCCCACAGCACACATTTGGTTTCTGCCTTTCTGGAGCTTATGGTGTGAAGCAGTGGTTCTCATTAAGGGAAATTCTGTTTCCCAGGGCACATCTGGCAGTGTCTGGAGACATTTTTGGTGGTCACAACTCAGAATGGGAGTGCTCTAAGTGGGCAGAACTGGACACAAAGGATCTCACCTGCTTGCCGCCAGAACTGGTCCGCATCATGCTCTACTCAAAGAGTGTGCTGGGTGAAGGGACTTGAGCTTGTAATCATAGCCACTTGAGAGGTAGAGGCCAGGGGATCAAGGTTCAAGGCCAGCCTGAACATAACTGTTCCTGAGATTCCATTTCAATCAATAGCTGGACACCATGGTTTAGATGTGTTACAACCAATGATACGGGGAAGCACAAACAGAAAAGATCACAGTCCCACCAGACTAGGCATAAAGTGAGAACTTAACATTGAAAATTCCCAAAGCAAAAATGGGCTGCAAGCATGGTTAAAGTGGTATAGTGCCTGCCAGTCAAGTGTAAGGCCCTGAATTCAATCCTCAATACCACCCCCCACCCCTGCAAATAAGTTTGTCTTGGAGTGTTATATCATCTCCTGCATCTTCTTGTCCCAAGCAACAGTGAGTTTGGACAGCAGGTCATGCATATCTCTTATTTCTTGAACTAGTGGTGGCTGTTGACCAACTCCGTGCACGTCAGGAGGCTGCAGGCTCCTGTGATGGTTGTGAGAGGCTCCAGGTCTATGAGCAACTGTATCACTGGGCACAGAAAGCTAGGGCAGCCAAGAAAGGGCCAGATGTTGCTCATCAGATCAGACTTCTAACTGTTCGTTCAACTGCTGCGTCTCATCAACCTGTTGTCCATCACCTGGAGACATTCCCATGTTAAAGATTTATTTGCATTTATAAAAACCCTATAACAGCCCATTAATTACCATGATGCTTCTGAAGGATGATGAGGAGAGTTTTCATCAGTGGCACTGTTAACCCCATCCACAAACAAATATGCACCCATCAGATTTACCTGTTTAACTTAAACCATAATTATTGGGCAATCAAGCAACTGACAAGTGCAGGTGCTAATTATCCAAATGAGACTTGCAATGTTTGGTTACCAAGTTATTTTTTAGCTTCTTGGTTGTGAGTTGGCTTCACACTTGAGAAACTTATGTTCGAAGAATTGGTTCAGCAAGTATTTCCCATAATATTTATATCAATAAAATTATCTAATTTCATAATTAGCTCTTGCATAAAGTAAATACTTCAGCTATATAGATTTTAGAATAAACACAACATAAACCACTGGAAAGCAAAATGCTTCAGGTAGTAAGACAGAGAGGCCAGCAGGTGGCAGTGTGGTCCAGAAAATAAAAATCCCTCCCTGGTGATTAGTTTTTTTTATTTTTGTTTTTGTTTCGAGGTTAGCAATCTAGGTCTGCTTTCTAGTCCTGATGTGCTTTTGAATGAAAAGGGCTTCAGCTGTTCATGCAGAAAGCTTGCAAGAGTCAGTTTGTATGCAAAACTCTTCTATCTGGACACAGCTACCTGGCAAAAGTGTGATCTATGTATCTATGTAGCTATCGTGATTATATATATCTATCTTTGAATCTACTCTTGGCAAAATAGCTGACTTATATAAGTAAAAGACTAGTCTTTTGGGAAAATGTGTGACAAAATCTCATGATACAGCCATCTATATGAACATAAATTATGAAAAATAAGTTATATGAAGAATTGGGCATCTTGGCCAGGCTATCATTGTGAAATACTGTCCCTTAGCCTCACCTCAATTTACTTAACTGGGATTAATGCATGGTAATAGAATTTATACCTGATCTCTTCTTCCTGTGTATATTTTCAGTTTCTCCCATTAATCTGTCAAATGAAGTAAGAGTACTATGTTACATTTTTCATTTTTAAATTATCTTTAGTTGTACAAAGGGGTTTCAATTCAACATGCCAATTTGTGAGTAAAATACATCTTGATGAATGTCACCCCTTTACTACTGTTGTACTTCCTGTTTACTTTAAAGCTGTGGGTACTGTGGTGACACATACTCTTGCTTTGTTTCTGTTGTTTTTGCCTAGGCTCTCTCTATGTAACACAGGCTGGCCTTGAATGCATGCTCATCCTGCCTCTTTCTCCCAAGTATTGGACTTACAGGTGTGTGCTCACCAGTCACTTGTTCATTTTATGGGATATTTTTATTCTGGATTAGACAATGCTCCCCAGAGAAATAGAAGCAACAGAATGTGTGTGTGTGTGTGTGTGTGTGTGTGTGTGTGTGTGTGTGTGTGTGTGTGTGTGTGTGTGTGTGTGTGTGTGCGCCAATCCTGGGGCTTGACCTCAGGGCCTAGGTTTTTTGCTCAAGGCTGGCACTCTACCACTGGATCCACAGATCCACTTCTGGCTTTTTGTTGGTTAATTGTAGATAACAGTCTCAGAAACTTTCCTGGGTTAGCTTCAAGCCTCGATTCTCAGATCTCAGCCTCCTGAGTAGCTAGGATTGCAGATGTGAGCTACCAATGGCTGGCGAATTCAACAAATTTGAAAAGAACTTATTATTGCTAATAAAAATGTGTTACAACGGATGGAAATCAACCTCTGATGTTGCTGAAGATGCAAAAATGTTGAGATCCCTCTGCCTGAGTCGCTTGTGTGCTGTGGCTGGGGAAGAAAATAGGCTTACTAGAAACACCTACTTAACCAGCTAACATCTACAGTACAGCTGATGTCCCATGTGGAGGGTCATATATTAAGGAGAAGGAAAGGAGAGGAGGACTTGTCCTGGAAGTTTCTTGGTGGATCTGAGGCTTCAAAAGACTTTGAGAAGGTGACTATGACAACTTCAGTTTAAAGTCTTTTATATTAAATAAACGATTTAAGGGTTGGAAGAGAAGCTTGAGTGGTAGAGTACTTGCTCAGCTTCAGACCCTGAACTCAATCCTCAGGATTATGCAACAAGAAGAGCGGAAAGGAGGGGATGAGAAGAGAAGAGGGGAGAGGAGAGAAGGGAGGAGAGGAGAGAAGAGGGGAGTGAAGGAGAGGGAGGGGGAGAAGAGGGGAGCAGAAGAAAGGACAGCAGAGGAGAGGAAGGCAGAGGAGGGGAAGGAGGGAAGAGGAAGAGAAGGGAGAGGAGAGGAAAAGGACAAGAGATGAGAAGATATGTGTGTAATGTAATGAGATTTGACTCAGTGCCAACTCAGCTGATGGAAACATGAGGCCAAGTAGATTTCTGCCAAGGTATACGTGATCAATCTGTTTTCGCATTTATTTATTTATTTATTTATTTATTTATGTGCCAACACTGGGGCTTGAACTCAGGACCTTGCACTCTCTTGGCTTTTTCTACTACTCAAGGCTAGTGGTCTACTACTTGAGCCTACTCCTCCACTTGAAACAGTAAAAAGAGAAGAAGGAGGGAAGGAAGGGAGAGAGAGAGAAAGAAAGAAAATGAAAGGAAGGAAGGAAGAAAAGAAAATTACTTAAGCTGGGCACTGTGGTCTGCACCTATAATCTCAGTGACTCGGGAAAGGGAAGCAGAAGGACTCAGTGAATCCAGGAGTTCAAGGCTGGCTTAGGCAACATAGAAGACCCTGTCTTAAAACAGTAGCAGCAGCAGCAGCCTAGAAAAGATTCACTTGGCAAAACCATGAACTCTCATTTCTGCTTTTGGATGGGCAGTGACATACCCCCTTCTCCCCTCATTTTCTGGGCTCTTCTTTCAGATGTTTTCATTTTAACGGAGCCCTTACACTTAGGTATAGACACAGCATTTCTTGAGCTTTGCTGAACTGACCCCTTCCCCGCCCCCCTCCCCCCCCCCCCATCATCAAAAGAACATCTCATACGTAAGTAGTTGGATCTTTTTCTGAAGGCTTCTAGATCACATGGAATTTAAGAGGAATGCTTGGAGCAAGGGGGATCCTCGGACCCTCGGATTCTGGCTGGAAAGCTTCCAGCATGCTTGTCAGTAAGGCTGCCCACTCCTCTTAAACTCCTGGAGGAGGCCCAGGGTGCTGTCCTCTCTCTGGCCACAGTACTTCAGTACTGACCTCATCCTTGGCTGTTACCTTATGGCCCCAGGCCCCAAAGCATTCAAAGGAGTTAATAAAACATGCCACAAGTATGGCTTTTGAAATTCTCCACAATTTCAGTCTTCTGCTCTCAGATATTTCTCTAGGATATGGTTGAACGTTTTTATGCCTTCTGACCCTGTGACAGTGTGTGTGTGTGTTTGTGTGTGTGTGTGTGTGTGCGTGCACACACACACACAAAGGCCTCTGAACAAATTGTTCCACGCTTCTGTCCCACCTGTTTGAAAACAGGACCTGCTCTGTTTTCTTGAACTTGGCTTCCCCCTTGGAGAGGTTAGAGTGGGGCAGGGGGACCCCAGCTCCTTCTGGGCTGTCTTCAGCTCCTGCTCCCCCTCCCTTACCCATTTGTTTACCTGCCTTTGGAGCAACAGGTGTTGTGAGTTATTAATATTTAACCCCTGTGAGCCTCTTGGCAATCCCCACCTCCTGAAGGCACAACTTTGCTTCTTCTAGGCAGTCCCTCCCTCTCCAGAAAGTTCTTTCCTCCATCAACTCCATCTCTGATGCTGCATGCGTAGAACTCAAAGAAGGCCAAGGAAGCAGGAGGCAAGTGGTACTTCTGGGTATTTCATAGAAAAGTTTCTAGAACTCTCCCTCCACAAAGAATTCTCCTTATAGGACATTTCCATGCACTGTGGTCTAATGTGATCCTTCAGGTTGTGTTTATCATGTTATTTGTTCTTGTTTGTTTGTTTTTTTAGACTACCTTTACGTAGTTGTACAAAAGGATTTCAATCCAATATGTCAGTTAATGAGTACAGCACATCTTGATCCCTTGGGGCCTATCTCTTTTTACAAGTGAGGCTGCTCAGTCATTGTGTTGAAAGGAATGACTTCCTGCCTCAAACATGGCCGGGAAATCACCGCACACCGCACACGCTGGCCCTGGGAATACTCTCCACAGCAGGGTCTGAGAACTTTGCTTTTTGGAGGGTCCTTTATAAATTTGTTTTACTGTTATTATAAAGGTGATATACAGAGAGGTGACAGTTCCGTAAGTCAGGTAATGAGTACATTTCTTTTTGGACAATGTCACCCCTCCCCCCTTTCCTTGCTCGCTCTCAGTTTTCCCCACCCTGTGCCCACCCACAAGTTGTACAGTTCATTTTCAACATAGTATCTAGTAAGTAGCACTGCTGCATTTGTTCACCCTTTGTCCCTCCATTTCTGTGCCTCCCCCTTCCCCTCCCAAAGACAGATTAAACAAGCAAGGCAAAAAGAAAAACAAAACAGCAGCAAAGAAAAAAACCTTTGGTTTCCATTTCCTGGAGTTCATTTCAGTATTATTTGCTATGATCAGAGGCGCATAGGCATTACACCTTTGTGTTCCTCCCTTAGTAGTGTCATCCTTTGTGAGGCTTCTTGCTTCCCACCCAGGTTCCCCCAAGCAACGGTGTATGTAACTTCTGCTGTCGGGCCAACCACCATATTTGGTGAGAGGAGGTCTCTTCACAGCCAGCCAGGGCTGGCACTGCAGGACAGATCCACACGATGGTTTCCCAAGGTGACTCCTCCAGACTAGAAGAAGGGAGGGTGAGAAGGAAGAAGAGGAGAGGAAGAAGAAAAGAGGAGGAAGGAGGAAGGAGAGGAGGAGGAGAAGGGAAAGGGAGGAGGAAGAGGAGGAGAAGGAAGCACTCAGATGCAGGAGACTCAGTGCTCAGGTTTGGTACATTTTGTGAATTGCTTCAAAAAGGTAACTTCAATTGTTCTCCATCCATATTGGCAGTTTCTATGGGCAGACGGGCTCCCCCAGAAACGAGTAGGGGGCTTTCTGGGAAGGTTCGTAGGTGGGAAGCTGAAGTGTGGGAGATTCTGTTTAATGACTTGGTTCTTAGGCTTTTGTGAAGGTTGAAGGTCATCCACTTTATTAGACTGCAAGAAAAGCATAAAAGGTCCTATTTTAATGCCTCCAATAAAGAAAACCAAGAAGAAACATATGCCTGGTTTAGTTTGATTTCCTTGTGGTAGGCTGATAAATCCTGGTTAAGAGACAAGTAGATGAATCTGCAGATGACCAGGGGAGGCGAGGAGCCGCTAGCCCTCAGGCTCCACTGCACATGCGCACCGCCAGAGCAGGAGAGTTCGCCCGTTTTCCCTTTTAGTTTAAAGACTCCAGTTAAATTTCAGGTTTTTGAGGCACTAACCATATTAAAAAATACTACAGCATTGTACGCATAATATACATATGTTTTAAAATGCAAAATCTCTCGACAATGGGATTTCTTCTCCCTGGGGTGATATTCTTTTTCTCTTTCTTCTTTCTTGGGAGTGGGGTGAGGGAGGGAGGCACCAGTCCAGGGCCTGGGCACTCTCTCTCTGAGTTTTTGTGGCTCAAGGCTAGCATGCTACCACCTGAGCCACAGCTTCACTTCCGGCTTTTTGATGGTTAATTGGAGACAAAAGTCTCACGGACTTTGTTACCTGGACTCAGCTCTTAATCTCCTGAATAGCTAGTATTACAGATGTGAGCCACCAGTGCCTGGCTTTCAGGGTTATACAGTATTCTTTAACATGTGGCAGTGAGCAGTGACACTCAATGATTTCCCTAGCACTGAAAGGCAGCAATGAGATGGGGTGGGAAAGCCCTATCTTCAGTAGAGTACCCTATTCCTCCTCTCTCTCCTCTATAGCCTTCTCTCTATATAAACCACTTTCAGACACAAGTGTCTTATTCATCTGGTGCCTTACCAGAGACCATGGTAAAGACCAAAGTGTGGATTTAGAAGAATTACTAAAACCTTCATACAGTCAGCTCCAGAAAATAGTTCAGACTCCTAGAAAACAGACTAACCAACAAGTATCTTCTAGTAGAAGCAGCTGATGACATTGTGCTACTTTGTTCACATATACGTATACATTTTTCTTTGATTAGAAGTTTAGTTTTAGTACCTAGTATCTATTTTGTTCTATGATGTTGTTTTACTACTATTTCTTCTTTGAACATGGTTAGATTTATAATATTTTCTTGATCTGCTTCGTCATGAAGTTAGAGCTCTTTTTTGTGTGATTTGCATCTTTTTTGGTATATATTTTTATTGTAAAAATACTGTACAGAGGGGTTACAGTTACATGAGTAAGGTAATGAGTACATATCCTATCTAGTATTGTTACCTCCTCCTTTGTTTTTCCCCTACTATCCCTTCCCTCCCCACCTCCCCAACTCCTCCCTCCTCTCCCTGAAGTTGTAAAGTTTGTTTTCAACATAGTGTCTAGTACATCTCATTGTTACAATGGGTCAAGCTATATCCTTATTTCAGCATTTTGTTAGGGCTCTTTTTATGTTTTCCTTTTCCCTTTTATGTTTACAGGATTTTTTTTATATTATTAGAAATGCATAGGGGCCTTTTGTAATATCTAGTTTGTTCTGGGAACAAACTATTAACCTGTTATACTGGCATATTGGGGAAAGTAATGCAGATTTGCAAAAGGACATTTAGAAGCAGCTTGGTAGGTTGTGTGACTCAGTTGAAATAATACAGGGTGTTATTATACATAGCCCAGTTACAATGGATTATCTTATTGTTACTTATCTAAGAATTTTATATCCTGACATAGACAGATGCAAGAATGGGGGTTGGGGTAGCCTGGGAGATGGGACTTCGTGGTCCAGGTGTTAAAAAATAGAGATAGATCCAGGGTGACCAATGACAGGAAGCCCATCTGGCTGGTGAAAGATGGTGCTAGGCAACTAGTGGTCACCTAGGCAACCATTAGGGTTGGGGTGGGGGTAGTCAAACAAGAGGTGACAGTGAATCCAGATGACGGGACTGACATGCATACAGAGGGGGAAGCAGGGAGGCGAGCCCACAGAGAGAGGTGATGTCCAGAGACCCAGGCAGGTGGGCAGCCTGAGGGACACCTGTCAGGTGCAGAACAATGGGCCATGTGAAGAGCCAGAGTGAGATAGCATTGAAAGACCCAGGAAGATGGAACCCCTGACCAGCGTTATCAAGAAGAAGATGGGCACAGGGCAAAAAGATAGGGTTGCACATAGATAAACCAAGGCTCTGGGTGTGGCAGGATTCAGAGAAAGAACCAAATTTAGTGCTTACAGGCTATAGCATTGTAGAGTTAAGTGGGGTTCCCAAGACTTCATTTCCCGTTCCAAAGGGAGGCCTGTAACTGATAAGCATGGAATTTGGGAGCACTAGGCAGGGCATTTTCAAGTTGGGGCTCTATGGTGAGACATGATTGGGGTTCCGAAATCTGGAGGGTTATTTTATGGAGGGAGGAGATTTGTAATTCCACAATCTGTGTGCGTGCACCTGGTATGTGTGGTGTGAGAGTAAGGGCATGCAAGTGTGAGTGTTGTGAGTGTTCACATGTGCATGCACAGGAAGGAGCAGCTGGGGGCACCCCTCGTAGTTGGCCAAAGATGGATCACTGTCTCAGAGAACTAACCTTGTGTGCATTGTCTAATGGTGGGCTGCATTTGTGGAGATAGAGCTTGGCGTTCCACTTTTCATTTTCTCAGAGGACAACCTCCGTGTTTAATTTCCACCTGTCAGATGGGCCAAGTGATAGGTGAGTGCCAGCACAATAACTTCTCTCACGCTGATCTCTGAAGAGGAGAATTAGAAGAGGCTTTGTGTTATTTTTACTCTGTGAGGGCCTCAGCCTGGGTGTCCATAACTGTAGTAAAGTGAGACTTCCGTTCTTCAGAAAATGTGAATTTGCCCAGGCACCGGTGGCTTGTGACTGTCATCCTAGTAGCTCAGGAGGCTAGATCTGAGGATCCTGGTTCAAAACCAACCCTGGGGGGGGGGGCACCAGGCAGTGGGCAGGTGTCTCCAATTAACCATGAAAAAGCTGGACATGAAACTGTGATTCAAGTGATAGAGCACAAGGCTTGAGCAGAAAAAGCGAAGGGACAGCTCTCAGGCTCTGCGTTCAAGCCTCGGTATTGTCACAGTAAAAAACAAAATAAACAAAACAAAAAGCACCCAAATAAATAGAAAAAGGAAATGTGAAGTAGGCTGGCAGGGAAACAGACATGCTTATCAGAGAGACAGGGCTAGCAAGCAAGCCAGAACTTTGAGTGACCTCAGCCTCAAATTGCCCCTTCTGTGGCCTTGCCTCGGGTGCCTCTCTCGGGACATCTCCTTCTGCTCAGATTTCTTTTTTTTTTTTTGCAAGACCTATGCAGCAGTGTGTGTGGGGGAATTGGGTGGGTGGGGGAGGGCCATCAACACTGGGCTGGGATGACTCTAGAATAAACAGCTGGGCTGAGCATGGAAGTCAGGGGGGGCCCTTCTGGATGAATGGAGCCCTCAGTGTCCTTCCATAGAACTGTTCTTCTTTTGTCTCTCGGTCTTTAGCTCTCTGTTATATAAACATCTGGAAGGCTGAGTATCATTTTCGTGCTAGTAGAGGAAGAATGCATCTTATATTCCCCCACAAAGGGGCAAAATACTGCGTGGGCTGCACCATGGTAGGAACTGGAAAAATCTGTATGGAGTGGCCTTGAAGGAGTCACTCTTGTCTATGAATCACTTTTCTTTCCTGCTCCAAACATCTGTGAAGTGATGAAATAATATGTGTGAGGACTCAAGATTCCCTTCCGGATCCATCTGAGTGTATTTGTTTTACATCAATGGCCATAAAAGAACAGGTTATCCCATTGAATAAAAATGAAATTGCTCTTGTATTATTTTTCAAGCCTTATTTATTTTTTCTCCTGATATATTAAGCATCCTGTCAATTACTCAAATTATTTGTTTCTAGATTTGGAAGATTTTCTGTTGTGATGATGTGATTGTGGGGTTTGGGTATTCAGTCAACAACGAAAACACAGCCATTTTTGTTATCTGCCCAGTATTTTATCCTTCAGATGAACTGAAGGAGTTGGCTTTGTGTACCCTTACTGCTCAGCAGCATGGATGTGGCATCATTAATACCTAATACACAAGCAGACTTGGGTGTTCTTTTTCCACATCTGCTAGACAAGAATCTACCTTTTAACAAGGTCTCTGGGAGGTGGGGGTTTCCATTGTACATTGTACAATGGACATTGTACATTCAAGGTATGAAGGCTTCTTAGGATAATGAGCTTGTTTGTTTGTTTGTTATAAGACTTTGCATATGGCTCATGGATAGATCTTTTGGTCTGCCAACTCTCTTGATTTCTGGGCATGTTTTTTACTTAACTTGATCACTGGGCACAGATACACACATTGTGTAACAAGATCAGGGGAAAAAAAATCACATATCTTTAATCACTGACAAATGCTTATTAAGCACTTACTGTGTGAAAGGCACTATCATGATAGGGAAGGGACTGAGACCAAGCCCTGCTTTTACAGGACTCCAGTGGCAGGAGATGGAGACAGGCAGGTAAAACAAGATTTTAGAAGGTCTTCAATTACTGAAGAAAACAAACCAGTGCTTTGTGACAGCCTCTGGGGGTCAAGAAATTAGAAATAAGCCAGGATTAGTGGCTCACACCTGTAATTCTAGTTACTCAGGTGTTGGAGATCTGAGGATTGTTGTTTGAAGCCAGCTCGGTCAGGAAAGTCCATGAGACTCTTATCTCCAATTAACCACTAGAAAACTGGAAGTGGCGCTGTGGCTCAAAGTGGTAGAACAGAAGTAGCCTTGATAAAATGTTTAAGGACAGCATCCAGGCGCTGAGTTTAAGCCTTACAATCGAAAAAAAAAAAAAGTGAGTGGTCCAAGAGGCAATGACAAAATAAGAGATCTCTGAGTTTCCACATTGACTTGAGTTTTAAAACTGCTAGAAACCCTTGTTAAGTTGTTTTATATTTCAGGAAAACTCAAGGAGAAGGTAAGAGTTGGGAGAGCAAAAAGTCCTTCCTGAGGTCAGATCTAAGCGTTCCTAAACATTGAGATGGAGTGGAGAGGGCTGGGAGGGGCCAGCAGAGATGATTCCCACATAACCTTTTAAAGGAAGTTCTTCACACACCCAGCCAAGATGGCTCCTTTGTTGTTGTTGTTGTTGTTTGTCGTGGGGCTTGAGCTCAGGACCTGGGGGCTGTCTATGAGCTCTTTTGCTTAAAGCTAGTGCTCTATCTTTTTGAGCCATAAGCGCCACTTTCAGTTTTCTGCTGCTTAATTGAAAATAAGAGTCTCAGTGACTTTTCTGCCTGGGCTGGCTTTGAACCACAATCCTCAGATCTCAGCCTTCTGAGGAGCTAGGATTATAGGTATGAGCCACCAGCAAGATGGCTCATTTCAAAATGTGTAACAGCATGTAAGACAAAAAGGGCATAATAATCACCTCCACAGGGGAGGTGCCCATGGGTTCAAGTACTCTAAATTGTGTTCTATTGAAACTAGCTCAATGTCCTCCAGTTGATGACAGAATTCTTAGAATCAGTGTTGACAGTGGCCAAAATGGAGACTCAGAGTCAAGGCGAAGACTATGAGAGAGAAAGAGAGAGAGAAAGAGAGGGAGAGAGAGATTTGATTTGGGTCACGGTAAGAAGTCAATGGTTAAGAAATAAGGGTTTCTGCCACCAGTGTATCTGCTCTAAATTATCATTCGTTTCATTTAAACAACAACAGGAGCAACAAAGTCTCAAATGAATGAGAAAGAAAAATCAAATGTTTAAAATTAAAAAAAGATATGTCCACAAGAGCCAGTTTGAATAAGAACTTCTAAAATAGGGGTGATAATTCTTATATGAAGGGAGTCAATTTTTTGGTCCTCCTGGCAATGTAAAACTCTTATTTATCATGAGCATAGAGAACTATGTGTTCTTATCCTTGGCCATTGCCACTTTGTATTTGGATGGAGGAAAAAAAATAAGAAAAACCTGTCTTTCCAATTTTCCAGTAAGGTCATTTTAGGTCAATACAGAAGGGCATTGATAGAACTGAAGGTTCACCTCCTTTTGGGTGAATGGTATTGCCATTCTGAGATGAGTCTTTCTGCTTGTTCTGGGGATGAAAGAAAGATACTCAAATCGGCAACTCTCCTACTGTTTTTCTTCTTAATAAATAATGATGAAAACAGGAAACTCTCTGAGCAGAAGGTGGGTCTTAGCCCTGATGACCCTGATAACTAGGGTACCTGCTATTTTATGGGCCCACTTCATGATGCTTTGTGCTTGATTCTGTTCCTACTGATGAAGCCAAGTGAGTAGTACAGCTGTGTGGCTGCCAATGGAGCTCTTTCCTGTTAGTCCCAAGAGGTTCAGTGCTTCCCACCATTGCTGAGAGATATGCATTCCCCCATCTGAGTTATCTGTGTATCAATCCAGCAAGTAGCCAATGGTAACCCTCTACACTAGGCTTAACTAGGTGCGGATATGGTGAATGGCTCCTACACTGTCTTTACAGAGTTTAAAATTAAATGTTGACTGCACTAGTAAAATTCATAATGCAAATACAGGTGCTTCTGATTTGGGGTTTACTGGGAAGACAGAGAAGAGGCCTGCCTTTGGAAATGATTGTGAGGATTTTAGTCTGACTAAAAAACAGTGGAAGCCTTTGAAAAGTTTATTTTTATTTTTATTGTAAAGATGCTGTACAGAGAGGTTACAGTTACATGAGTGAAGCAATGAGTATATTACTTGTTGAGCATTGTTACCCCCTTCCTTGTTGAGCATTGTTACCCCCTTCCTTTCCCCACCTTCCTCATTCCTCCCCACCCCACTGAAGTTGTAAAGTTCATTTCCAATATACTGTATTGTGGGTATCCTTGTTGCAATGGGTCATCCTGTGTCCTTGTTTCAGCATTTTGTTATTTCCCCTTCCCCTCCCCAATTAGACAAATGTATATACAAGATGCAGGCTACCAAAATCAAGTACAGTGACAACGGGATATACCATAGGGGAAAGAACATACAAAGGAAACAAATCATTCAGTATATTCAACAACAACAACAACAACAACAAAGAAAGACCTCTTGTGTTCATATCTTGGGGTTCATTTCACTTTGCATCTTGAAAAGTTTTAATCTAATAAAGAGATGGACCAGTTTCGGATTGGGGGAGTACTCTCATCCAGACTGGGAGAGTGGACTGTGGGACGGGCAAATGGAAATGAGGAGAGCAACTGGGATGCAGATGTTGGAGCTCAGGAGAGATGGTGGCAGCAATGGAGGTAGAGAAGCAGAAGATCACACCTAGCTCTTGGCATACCACTTCCTTCCCCGGTGTAGAGAGCACTGTTGCAAGGACCAGAGCCATGGACCAAGGACCAAGAACCAAGGACTAAAGACCAAGAACCCTGTTTGTTCTGTTCCGATCCAAGGAGTTTCTCTCTTTGGTTATATTTTGACAGTTTAAAGTTTCAATGCTGAATGTTGACTTCTGCTAGCAATGTCTCATTTCAGCTTGTGTCAGGAGAGTCAGCCACACCTCTTTTCTTTCCTTGTGTTCAGGAATGTTGAGATGTAGAGATGACCACAGCTTGGGCTTCAGCTGGCTATCTAGAGTAGGATGTTCATAGTCAGTGTATTGGCTAGTTACCAGAATATGGCTACAAGATTACTTTCTAGATTGTGGAAAGTAAGCTGTGTTTTAGAGGCACGAGAGAATTTCTCTATTTGGTCAAGTTCTTTGATAGACAGTTAAGCAGAGACATTTCAATGTTCTGTAAGTGGGGGAGGTGGCCCCGAGTTTCTATAAAGGAGCAGTGAACTGGTTGAACATGGCAGGTGTGGAGGTAAGACTGTGGGCTGCACTTATATAACTCCTGTGGAAGATGTGTTTATAAAAAATGAAAGGCTTTGATGGAAAAGGGGGAGCTGGACTAAATACCCCCCCTACTTCCCATGCCCACACATTCTCAAAACGTTAGTGCTAAAACAGTACTGTGAAAGGGGGCTTAACAATATGGGAAATTGCCTGGTGACAATGACATATGTCTATAATCCTAGCTACTCAAGAGGCTGAAATGTGAGGATCATGATTCAAAGCCCACCTGGGTAGGAAAATCTGTGAGACTCTTATCTCCTATTTACCACCAGAAAGCTAGAAGGGAAACTGTGGCTTAAGCCTTGGGTAAAAAGCAACAACAACAACAAACTGAGAGATAGTGCCCAGGCCTTGACTTCTAGCCCCAGGACAAACACACACACACACACACACACACACACACACACACACACCACACACACACACACACACACACACACACCACACACACACACACACACACACACACACACACACACACAGGAAAATGAACTTTCTAGTGTAGCCATGGAAAGGAGAAAAATCCTAGAAAAGTAGACATTGTTTTTGCCTCTCTGGATGAGGGCCTAAGCTCCTTAAAGTCATTTTAACCATCTTCATTCTTTTTTCTTTTCTGTGTGACAGTTCTGGGGCTTGTACACCATGTCTTATGTTCTTGCCTGGCGTTTTCACTCAAGGCTGGTGCCCTACCATTTTGAGCCATACCTCCACTTCCTTTTCTGCCTATTTCTCTTATCTAGTTCCTTAGCAGTTGTTATAAACAAAGCCAGCAGGGGGCGCACAAGCACAGAGTCATCCAGGAAGAGAAAAAATTGCCTGCAATTCTCTCATTTGCTACAATTCTCTTCCTGTCTCTCTCTGCAAGTTACAAACTCAGGAGTAATGACTGTGAACTTAGGCTGTATAGGGATTTAAAGAGGCATGTAGAATATTAAAAAGCAACAGGAGGGTTCCCCTCCCCAGCTGTTGGAATTGAAACTACTATATAGTTGTATAATATCCCTTAATTAAAATGCTGAGTTCCATAACTATTATTTTAAAAATTGGCTAGAACATTTATTTAACAGAACAGAAGTTTTAATGGATGATTGCAAGATCAAATAACATATTTTGGAGAAGTGATACAAAGAAAAAGACTGAAAATATCAGCTGCCTTTC
Source organism: Dipodomys merriami (assembly GCF_024711535.1). NCBI lineage: Eukaryota > Metazoa > Chordata > Mammalia > Rodentia > Heteromyidae > Dipodomys > Dipodomys merriami. The sequence goes on along the minus strand of NW_027206290.1, from coordinate 53,466,918 downwards.
TGAAGTCTCTGGAAGGCAGGCAGAAGTGACATTTTGGCAACAAACACATAAATGTCAGATTCTGCAAGCATTCCATTTTCACTGACACTTAGGCATGGATCTTAATTCAAGAGATTTAACCTGCTCCAGAGAGAATGAATGGCAAAGAATGCAGGACAAGTTTGAAGGCCTTTACATTTATAGTCTGGTGAACTCTCTTCTTCGTGCACTGTACTTTGGGTAGCTTTCCTTCAAATCTACAAAGGCATCTTTCTTTGGAGCCAGGGGTAATTCAAAACAACACACTAATGGTGTGCTCTATGTTACTGTAATTGAGTTAAATGATAGCAAACTTGTCTGAGCAGACATACCCTGCAACAAAGGCATAGACACATAATGCAACAAGAACAGAAATGTTCAAAAGCAGAAAACAAGAGCCTGCGGCATCCTATGAGCCTGTTAGTGTGCAGGCACAGAATGAGTGATGTGTGAGTCTAACCACACTTGGCCTGCATCTCTGTCTCCATTGTCCGTTATATTGCTAAAAAATCAGAGTCACAACAAGGGGAAGAGAAGACCTCTTGGGTTTCAGGTCTCCACTTCCAGAAAACCCCAAGAAATTTCCAGTGGAATGGAGAGAGAGAGAGAGAGACTGAGAGAGAGAGAGAGAGAGAGAGAGAGAGAGAGAGAGAGAGAGAGAGAGAGAGAGAGAGAGAGAGAGAGAGAGAGAGAGAGAGAGAGAGAGAGAGAGAGGAGAGAGAGAGGGAGAGAGAGAGAGAGAGAGAGAGAGAGAGAGAGAGATGCTTTATAGCATTTCCCCATCTAATTAGTTTGTTATTTTTTCTCCCACTTTGGACTGATATTGTGTATTTCTTCCATATCCATGTCCATGACAGAAAGCTCTAGAAAATTTAGTTTACCTCCAGAGAGAGGAGTTGAAGAGGGAAAAATATGAAGTTAGCATCATTTGGATAAATAGTTGTAGTAGTCTATAAGGTTGAGATACAGTAGGACAAAAAATAAACCTTTGAAGAGGCATCATCTTTGTTATAAAATTAGGCTTTTAAAAAGCAAAGGAAGGGGTGACATTGCCCAAAAGGAAATGTACTCCTGGGGTGGGAGGTGTGGCTCAGTTGGTAGAGTGCTAGCTAGTAAGAGAAAGGGGCAGATAGAAAGTTTGAGTTCTAATCTTGGACCTGAAATAAAGAGAAAGAAATGTATTCATTTCCTGATTTATGAAACAGTAATTCCTCTGTACAACACTTTAATAATAACAATAAAACAATATTTTAAAAATTATACTTTCAAATATATTTTATGTATTTACTTCTATGTGTGTTGGCCCTGGGGTTTGAACTCAGCATTTCATGTTTTTTCTTTTTCACACAAGATTGGTGCTCTTCCACTTGAGTCACATCTCTACTTCTAGCTTTTTTGGTGGTGAATTGGAGATAAGATTCTCATGGACTTTTATGCCTTGGCTACATTTGAACCTCAATCATCAGATCTCAGCCTTTTGAGTAGCTAGAATTACAGAATTGAGCCACTGGCAGCTAGCCTTACATTTCTTATAATACCCAATGCAATGTAAATTCTCTGTAAAAAGTTGTCTTACTATATTGCACAGGGGATAATGAGGAAAAGGAATCTATACTAGAAAGCAAAGACACAAGGTTTTCCCAAAGATTTTCTTACATGAGATTAGTTGAATCTGAAAATGTGGAACCTGTGTTACTTGTATTACCACAAAGCATTTAGCAAGTTCGCTCCCTTTTCGTTGATATAGAAGACATGAGCATAAAATGTAGTTTCTGAAAACAAAACCAAAAAACTCCAAGAGTCTCTTCGAGATGTTTGATTGTTTTTCTGCCAAAATTATGCTATATAAAAATAGGTTTTTAAATTATATTTAAGTCTGGAAAGGTAAGAAAATGTGTGTGCTAGAAATACAGCTGGTAAAAGCTACCCCAAGCTTACAGGCTTGAATCTAACTGTTAGTTTGTTGTAGTGTTATCATGGTTTGTTATAACTTTTTAAAATTGATTAAAATGAGGGTGGGGAAAGCCCTACAAATTCAGTTTTTCTCAGTTCCACTAGCCACACTTCAAATATTCAGAGTCACATGTAGTGGCCACTGCACAGGATAGCATAGACAAAGGAAATCCTCAACATTCCAGAAAGTTCCATGGCTATGCTGGTTTGGAAATAAGCTCTGATGGGATCGGGGCATGACAACCACCAGTCAGGTCTGTGTTTTTGCTCATGTTGATGAAGCCTAAAGCTAAAGCTGAGTCAAAAGACAAAAAATATCAATGTTCAGAGAAGAAAGCATTGTTGGAATAACTCAGTGTTAGTCTGAACTCTTTGGAGAATATTTGTTACTTGTCAACTCTGAGATGCTCACTCATACTATTTATATAGTCAGAGAAATAGGAAGAATCCTTGTATTTTTGCCTCTGTTCTCTGCTGCTCCCTCCGTCCCCCCAGCAGTAGCTGGAGATTTCTGCCTCCAAGTCTGGACTGGCCATTGGAAGAGGTCTGCTCTCCAGCAGAAAGGAGGGAGATTTCTGCCCTTCTTGCTGTAGACTTCTGCTCACAGAGGAGCAGATGATTTGAGACTGGCCCTCACAATTACAGTACTTTTATAAAGAGGGAGTTGGGAGGTTGGAATGAGGAAAAAAAGGAAATCCAGACGAGGTTGTTCCTGGGTGTGCTATTTGAACTTAGACTTTTTAAAATAAAAAGGTGCCCTGAGTATTGAGGTGAGTTTTGCACTATTTCCTGAAGGTGGAGATGTTGGAGCTTGGATGGGCTCCGTGGAACAGGAGCAGGAAAGGCTCAGTCTTTGATGAGTTCAATTGCCAAGTAAAGATACAAATAGCCTTTGTGCGGATGGATCTTTAGACAGTGAGATAGCAGTGCGTAGCACTTTGTTGGGTAATGATAATAATATTCTAATTCTGGGAAAGGAAAAACTGAGCTCCAAAGTGACTATGTCAATTGCTATGGAGGAAAGAATTGTGAAAAAGCTGGTTGTCACAAATATATCTTATAAATGGTTTATGTCTTTTGATAGATTACCTCAAAGCCAGGTGTGGTGGTACATGCCTAAAATCCTGGCACTTGGGAGGCTGGGTCAGGAGGATCAAGAGTTCAGAGAGCCAGGCACAGTGGCTCAAGGTTCTCATCACAGCCATTTGAATGGTAGAGCTTGGGAGCTAGATTTCCAAGGGTAGCCAGGGCAAAAAGATTCTGAAACCCCATCTCAGCCAATGGCTGGGGTTGGTGGCACATACTTGTCATCTCTAGAGCATAGTGTGAAGCCCTGAGTTCAATCCCAGTACCACCAGGAAAATTGTGTGTGTGTGTGTGTGTGTGTGTGTGTGTGCGTGCATATATCCCAGTATGGTCTAGTGAGACCTTAACTCACCATGAGTAATTTTGGCTAAAACTTTCCCTGGCTCTACTCTATTATCTGGCTTTTCCAATATGCCTTACAGACTCAAGTTCACCTGGCAATGTATAAACACCCACTGGTGAACTGTGTGGCTCAGGTAGAATAGAAGCAAGGCTACTTACCTGAGGATGGCCCTATTTAATATATAGTTTCTGATAAAGTCTTGTCTCACTAGTCGTGAGAGAAGTTGCTAGTCTCTGCTTCTTCTCCTCTCTCCTCTGGCTCTTAGTTCAAGAGTGTGCTATAAGTATTTGTTAAATGAGTGAAGGAATTGGAAATCCTACTTAATGTAGGATGTTCTAGGTGAAAGTTAGGAAAATGTACTTGGAGTGTGACAATCAGAAAGTTAAGAAAGTGTTAGTGTGCTTCATAATAACACCATAGATTTTGACAGTACTCTGAGCCTGCAAAGCTATTTCACACCTATAATTTCATTTGATTTGCTGTTAAACCTCAGGTAACGTTATTAGCCTTTACGTACCTTCACTTTTCATTCATGGCCAAGGAAAGATAACCCATGGAAATACCATTATCTTTTCATCGAGCTATGGTAAGTTATTATTGAGTAATTCCCTAGAATATCATTACAAGTCATTCCGAATAGAATGGAAGAATCAGCACTCTTGAGATTTTTAAAGCCTATTTGTTATGGTCTACATGGGAAATGCTGCCCCAGTAAATTAGTATGATTCAAATGTGAGTGTCAAGATACTTCTGACTAGAACATGGAAGGATGGAAGACGTTTAGGCTTTAATATCTTACTAAGACGATTCTGGAATGCAAGCCCTAGAACAGATTTGCGCATTTCATAGTCCTTCACACTGCCCTCTATTTTCCAGGGAGTTTAGACAGGTAGAAGAAGTAGACGGTATAGGCTAGGTAGAGATCTTATTTATGGGGATTACTTATGTGCTTTTGGGTAGAGGTTACATGAGGATATGTGATCGAGGTCATGAGTTCGAATCCCTGCACTACTATATACTAACTGCCAGAGCTTTGCAATTTGTTCACCTCTCTGAATCTAAGCTCCTGAATGTGTAATTGGAAATTAGTATCTAGTTGTTCATTGGTTCTATGAACTGGATTCCGGGCACCCCTTTGTTCCCCCCGCAGTAACATGTAAGAAGATAGATTGCCAGGAACCATAGACACCAAAAGTGGTAGAGATGCTCTGATCTTTTGTGTGAGTCACCTTTCCTTCTGCCATTAGAACAAATACTTGAGAAAACTTCTAAAGGGAAATGGGTTGATTGGGCTCATAGTTTTGAGCGTTCTAGGCGATGATCAGCTAGCCCCATTGCCTTTGGGACTGTGACAGGGCAGCGAGCACATGACAGAGCAAAGCTGTCCACCCCAGGGCCAGGCGTGAAAAAGAGAGAAAAGAAGAGAAGGGTCTACGGTCATCACTATTCCCCCCAACAGCATATCCCCGATGACAGGAAAACCCGCTGCTCATCTTCTGCCCCAAAGCTTCTGCCACTTTCTCCTAGTGCCATGGCCTGGGGACCATGTCAACACGTGGTCCTTTAGAGGACATTGAAGATCCAAACTGCAGATTCCCTATATAAAATGCTGTCCTATTTGCCATATCACCTACACATGTTCTCCGGTATATTTTCAATCATCTGCTTATTTATAATACTTAATATGATGTAAATAATTGTCATGCTATGTTATTTGGGAAATTATGACAAGAAAAAGTCTGTAGATGTTCAGTTCTGATGCAATTTTTTCCCCCTAAATATTTTCTGCTCAGACTGGTTGAATCTGCAAGCTACAGCACCTCTGCACCATGGCTGGAAAAATGCTTAGCATGTCAAAAAATACTCAGCAAAATGGTAACTGCAATGGCATGTGTGTGTGTGTGTGTGTGTGTGTGTGTGTGTGTGTGTGTGTGTGTGTGTGTGTGTGTGTGTGTGTGTGTGTTAGTATTGGGGCTTTAATCCAGGGCCTAATGCTCTCACTTGAATTTTTTACTCAAAGCTGACAATACTACTAATCAAGCTATAGATCTACTTCTGGATTCTTGCTTGTTAATTGGAGATAGGAGTTTCCTGGATTTTTTGGCCTGGCCTGGCTTAGGACCATGATCCCCAGATCTCAGCCTTCTGAATGGCTAGATTTCAGGTGTGAGCCACTGGGCACAAGGCTATGATGGCAGTTCTTACTGACTTCTTTCTCAGTCATCCCTCTGTGCCTATATAAATGTTAGGTGACTGGAAGGTAACAAGGATAGTTTGTCAGTTTGAGTATACTTGTCCTGTAAGGACAAGTCTTAATAACTTGGTCTTTTTTTTGCTCATTATCTTTGGTCCATTTCAATATATGAACCAGGACATGCTATAAAGTAACATGGTAGTGCCATGTGTGGTAGTTTATACCTGTAATCCCAGCATTGGGGAAGATAAGGCAGGAGGATGAGAAGCTTGTAACTGTCCTGGGCATTTATGAGACTTGTCTCAAAGCAGAACAAAAATGGCTGGGAATGTAGCTCCATGGTGGAGTACTTTGCCAGCATGTGTGATATTTGGAGTTCAATTCTCAGCACCAAAAAAAAAAAAATTACAGGAAAAGAAGTAAGATGGTTAAAATCCTGTGTATAATGAACACGTCATTTTCTTTAGTAGATTGGAAAGATTCTTGGCAAATTGGATATTAAATTTGCTGTTACAAGCAACTGCTAACATCACAAAGTCAAAATGACGGAAATGATAATGAAATGTTTATTTAAAACCCCAATCTTGTTGACTTGTTACAGTCAAATTAGCCAAATTAAATCAACAGAAGGAAAAATAAAACAAAACAAACAATAGTAATGCTCTGGAATGCTTTGTCTCAGCTCTTACTCTGAACCTCTGGAAGGGACTTTTCAGGGTGGGGGCGGGGCAGGGAGGATTCTAGATTTGTGTGTGAGTATGTCAGGACTGGGCCTTAAACTTAGGGCCTTGCTCAAAACTGTTTCTCTACCACTTGAGCTACACTTTCCCTTGTCTATGTTTTAATGGTTAATTGGAGATAAGAGTCTCACAGTCTTTTCAGCCAGGGTTGGCTTCTATCTGCTGTCCTCAGATTTCAGCCTCCCTCCCGAGTAGCCAGGATTACAGGTGTGAGCCACCAGTGCCTAGGAAGGATTCTAGTTTCTCTGAAACTAGATTCTTTCACCTGATAGTCCCTTTTCTATGGGAAAAATTACACAGATTTTGTCATATTTCTCGGAAAGGGAGGGAGGGTAGATAAATAGTTCCAGAAACTTTTAGGCCTTCACATAGCCCAAGTGGGCTCTCAGAGAACAATCCTTTCTATTTTGCTTCTTTACAAGAAGATTCTCTTTGTGGGTGCTCATGAGAGCAAACATTTGAAGAGTAAAAGGTAGGTCTTTCTGCTGCGGCTGGTAAGGATGTAGGCATGTGTTCATTTATTTCCCCCTTGGTGGGTTAAGGCCGGCCTTGGCTCTTTGTCTCCCAGGCCCTGGTTCTCTTAGGCCAAGTAGCCATCAGCAAGGCCATATACAGGATCTGGTTGAGTCCCCAACTCTTGGATCTACGTTTGACTAATTTTGCTGCTAATGCTTCCAGTACCCAGACTGGCCCAGACTCCGTCTAGTAACCCAAGACCTAGGACCACACTATTTCAATGAGGTGGTAGTTTCCCATAAAGAAGAGCTATGGATAGACAGTAATTGTAGTGCACTTTAACTGATATTCATGCAAGAATAAATATGTATTGAATGGTCTTTGCCTGCAGACATGCCTTGTACTGAAATACAGACATCCTGCACTTGTCTTTAAGTGCTTGCTACAAGAGCTGGCTGTTTTCTTTAGTGTCTTTTATACCCTAATAGGAAAGGCTCCTATACACCCAAATAACTTTCCCACCAGCCTGACATATCACCTGAATTCTGCAGTGTGAATTCATCTTTGGATTACGATGTTGTGGTGTTAGTGCCATTCCTCTAACTCATACAGAAAAGATGCAGCTTCCAGTATTACAGTAACACTACAAAATGCTTTGTTATTCTTCTCTTCTTTCAGTGTAAAATTCCTTCTTCCTTTACCCACTGAATAATATAGATTCTTTGGAAGGGGTCAACTGACTTTATTGTGAAGAGTGAGACAAAGAATTCTACTCTTCTTGAGCATGAAAACATCATGCTAGATGGTTCCTCTTTTGTTGAAGCTGCGATGATATGGGTCAGGCCAGGCGGGTGACTTGCCGATGGAGGTAACAGTTGCTTTTGTGGGTCAGCTTAGTTTGGGATTTTAATTTCTTTCATTGTGTGAAGGTCAATGTCACTATGATAATAAATGATGGGGACTGCAAAAGTGTTTCCCAGCTCAGCAAAGGCCCCTGAGCGCAAATCTAATTCCCAGGACATTTATATTAAAATGAAAATATTGTTCCCTCTGAGCAACAGTGGCTCACACCTGTAAGCATAGCTACTCAGGAGGCTGAGATCTGAGGATCATGGTTCAAAGCCAGCCTGGAGAAGTCCATGAGATTCTTATCTCTAATCAACCACCAGAAGCTAGAAATGGAGCTGTTAAGTCAAGTGCTAGAGTGCCAGTCTTGATCATAAAAGCTTAGGGGTAGTGCCCAGGCCCTGAGTTCAAGCCCCAGTACTGGCATGCAAGTGCACTCACTTGTTCATACACACATACAAAATGTTCCCAAGAGAGGCAAATACACACACATATGTATGTGTATGTATGTATGTTTATATGAGCAACAAGACCCTTACTGATAGGATAACCAGACATTCTTGTGTGGCTGGTAGCATCCCAGACCATCTTGTGTTCCAGGTACTATGAATATTGCACTCAATGTGTGACATGATGCTGGGTGTAATATTCATAGCTTCCCTTTTACTCTCAGAAGTGTCCTGGTTAGAAGATAGACTCTGCTCATTGGAAATAGCTGTCATGTGGCAGGGGTTACAGGAATGGAGAAACTGGAATGGAGTAGAGGAAATAGAAAGTGATCAAAATTCCATTTATGTGCAGAGGTGTCACTAATTAGGTGAAACTATAACTGACCTTGATGGGCGCTGTGTGGGTGAGAGAGAACAAGAATGAGCAAAAAGTAGAAGGGGCCAGACTGATGTTAACCCCCCCGCCCCGGTTTACATCTTAAGGGCTGACACGGGCACATTTGGAGTTTAAGACCCCCCAGCTATTCTGAAGCCTGGCTTGGAAACTCTAGTTTGTGAATGGTTTTTGTGGAGGTGACTTTTTAATCATGACATTTTAACCATGGATGGGAGGCAACTGATAGAATCTTCAATTGAATATTTTTAACTTTCCTCTTGCTAACCCTCTATTTTCATTTCTAAAGTCCACATGTGTGAAGTTCATGGAAAGCTAGGGGTGTCCCTGTGGGTCCTGCTCATTAAGAAGAAGCCCTAACTTGCCAGGCACTGACAGTTCATGCCAGTAATCCAAGCTACTCAGGAGGCTAAGATCTGAGGATTGAGATTTCAAGCCAGCCCAGACACACACACACACACACACACACACACACACACACACACACACACACACACACACACCTGTGACACTCTTATCTCCATTTAACGACTGAAGAGCCGGAAGAGTTGTAGCTCAAGTGGTAGAGTGCTAGCCTTGAGCAAAAACCACTCAGAGACAGTACTGAGGCCCTAAGTTCAAACCTCAGGACCAGCACAGAGGAGGAGTTGGAGGAAGAGAGAAGGAAGAAGAGGAGCCCTGAATGAAGCATAGAAGACTTCAATGGGCATGGGGGAACTGGCCTGTCATCCTGTGCCTAAAATAGGCAGACTATGGTCTAGGTATGTCTAGGCAGGAAGCAAGCCCTTACCTCAAAAATAATTAGCACAAAAAGGGTGAGAGGCATGACTCAGAGGTAGAGTACTTGCCTAGCCAGCATAAAACTCTGAGTTCAGAGTTTTATGGGGAATACTACCAAAAATAAATAATGCAAATGAATGGATGAATGAATGAATAAATGAATAGATGGATGGATAAATAAGTAATACAACATCCCCAAGACCAGGCATCACCAAGGAGAATGAAGAACTGAAGCCATCCGTGATTCGGTAATCCACACTTATTGTTACTTTGTATTTTGAGCATCGCCCTTTCCACTTACAAACAGTTATATTATTAAAAAGATATTTTCCGAAGATAGTAACCTTGGCAGTAGTTGTCAAGGCTAATAGTTTGACATTTCAGATCACCCACAACTAATCAACTGAACATGGCAACACATTTGAAAAACCCATTATAGGCGGAAGGCCCTGAAGTAATATGTCAACGCTCGCACTAACAGCTGTTATGTAAACGGGCTGATTTTTCTCTGCTGAATGGTCACGTGATTGGAGAAAGAGTGCTTTGAAGGACACGTGCGTGGAGCTGGGAAAGGAGATTGTGTTATTGAATGCCATATATTTATGGGGGGAAAGTCTCTATCACTGATGATAAAAACACTCAGTCATCTCTCACAAATGCTTTTAGGGATGTTTTTCTCATCTAAACATAACACTCCCTGAAGGGCGTGGAGAGCTGTTAGAGCATCGTTGCCTTCAGATTGGGGAAATGATCTTTAGGGCTGAGCCTCCCAGAGCTGTGGGCCAAGGTTTTCCTACAAGATAAGAGAAAAACAAGCAGGCAGCTCAGAGATTTCAAAAATTCCCAAGTTTAGATGGGAAAAAAACAACTAATTTTGCTTGGCAGTTTCTGTAGATAATCAAATTGTTTAAAGTAGTTGAAGAATTTAGTTGTGTGGACAGTTTTTTTTTAAATCTCAATCTTAGGATGGATTCATTAGTAGATGATCTGTGTGTGTGTGTGTGTGTGTGTGTGTGTGTGTGTGTGTGTGTGTGTGTGTGTGTGTGTGTGTATTAAATGAAGGTTCTTACGAATGAGTTTACTTCAAAATGACAAAGAAAGGTTGAAAATGAAAGGCTAGGACAAGATATCCTTGGTGAAAACCAAGCCAAAGAAAGCTAGTAGCTATATTTATAACAGAAAAACTTATATTAAAAATATCACCATGAATGATTGATAAGAAATGTACTCATTACCTTGCTTATGTGATTGTAACCCTTCTGTATGGTATTTTCACAATAAAGAACTTATTAATGATAAAAAATATCACCATGAGAAAAGGCATAATGACAGATCTTTTAAAAGGAAGAATCTATCTATCTATCTGTCTCTCTCTATCTATCTATGATAAAACAATCACAAACTGTAGAATAGGGGAAAGGGAAGAATGTGAAAAAATTGATCAATTAGTGCTATGTTATATAAAGAGGAAAAATAACCCCAGTGTTATATTATATAGAAGAGTCACTGAGGTAATGGTAATGTATATATATAATATATGTGTATAATGATAATGTATGTATATATAAAGCTAGAAAAAGTAATTTTGAATATTTTGTATCATACAGAAATGATAAACATATAAGCAGCAGTATGTATATTAGTAAGATTTCTGCCACTATAACAAATACCTGATAGAATCAACTTATTAAGAGCAAAGGTATATTTTGGCTCACAGTTTTGGAGATTTCAGTCCATGATTGTTTGGCTCCATTACTTTGGGGCCTGTGGTGAGTGAAGTAGCATACAATGACAGAGAGCTGGTGGAGAAACAAAACTTCTTACCTCATGGATGGAAGCAAAATAGAGGGCAAGGAAGAGGCTGCGGTCCCAACATGCCTTCATGGGCATATAACAGAAGACTTCCCACCAGCCTCATCTCTTCGAGTTTCCACTGTCTCCCACTAGCAAGGGGAGATCAAGCCTTTGACACATGGGCCTTTGGGAGACAGCTAAGATGCAAACCATTGCAATGAGTTTACTTTGGCATTAATATTATATAATATGTACTTGTATCAAAGCATCACATGGAACCACATAAATACACACAATTAATTATGTGTCCATTAAAAGACAATCCTGAGCCTAATAGCTAATAGCCTAATAGCTTCAGCTTAAATATATATAAAACAAATGAGCAAGAAGCTATGAAGAAATAAATCTACAAGTTGGCCTGGCCACTGGTGGCTCATGCCTGTAATCCTAGCTACTCAGGAGGCTTAGGTCTGAGGATTGTGGATCAAATCCAGCTTAAGGAGAAAAGTCTGTGAGATTCTTATCTCCAATGAACCAGTAAGATGCTGGAAATGGAGATGTGGCTCACATGGTAGAAGAGCGTAAGACCCTGAATTCAAGCCCTAGTTACTGGAACAAAACAAACAAACAAAAACCCCAAATCCAAATAAAAATCACTGATCAAATTGCTATTAGTAATCTTTTTCTAACCAGACATCATTTCAGTTTGTTTGATCAGAAAGTCTTTGAACTGTACAAGATAGCTTCAGCTGGGTCTTTTGGAGATGATTGGAGTTACCAAAAGGCCACTGAGCTAGTGGTGAAAGAAGGAAGCGGGGGAACCAGGCAGTTCTGCTCCCTTAGGTGGAGAAGGAAATGCACCTTAGACCCACATTTGGTGACTTGGAATGTGCCAGTTTCTGAATAATCAGAATCAGAGAGATCTCTGTTGGTTATTTAGCATTCTGCCCTGTCTGCAAGACACTTAGCCCAATCAAGGCAATTTCTCCCAATTTTCTAGTTATTAAATTTTTCTATGCTCTACACCCAGACTTCACTTGGGGGTCTCTTTGGTGCTGCTGAGTCAAAGTTGGAAGTCCTCTTCCATTCCACTCATCCCACCGCTGGCTTGATTATTCTGCCCAGCACCTACACGAAATCTGAGAGCCTGAATTTTGTGCCCAATTAAACACAGAATTAAAAGCTCAGAGAGGCACATCCATTATCAAAATTGGGCCTTTTCACACCATACGCTCACTCAGAAAACATTTCCCAGCAAACTAATAAACCTCAGCCCGTTGTCATTCCAGCGGTGTGCTCTGTCTCTGTTCACAAGGAAAGGTTTACAAGTCTGAACGGAATCCCAATGAGCTCAGGGCCTGTGGATTAATTGAAAAACAGGTAAGTCGGGACTAATTTTCTGAATTAATAGCATTTCTCACAGCTTTGAAAATCTGCTTAACTTTAAGTCAGGTCAAAGGGGGCTCTTGGGTTAGAGAAAGAAAATAATTCATAACTTAGAAATAAGAGTAAAATCCTGACCCAATGCTATTTTTTTTATCTTTGTTGTAGTTTCCTGTTTGGGTGTGTTATATTTATACAACCTATAGAACTATCAAGCAAAATGTATTGAACTTCCATACTCTGACAAAGTAAGTACATTTTAAAAAATGGGATGAAAATGATGAATGAAATAATCTATTATTATTCTTGCAAACAATATAAAGTAGATCTGACTATGTCATAGGCAAGATAGGAGGAGGCCAGTTCATACAGATCAGAATAAGAAATGGATGCATTTAGACAAAGAGACACTGAAAAAGTACAAAGACCTCTTCAATTTATGCCAGCAATTCTGATCCAATGGAGGCAGATACTGACATTTCTATATCTTCCTCTCAAATTCATTTACACACAAAATGGTATTAAATATCTGTGACCCAGATCCCATGTTGTGATGGATGGAGGGTGCAGGGTGAGCTGAAAGGAATAGTTGGAAATGGTCTTGGTTCTTGCTTTCCAGGACAGGAAACTGGAGAAACCTCAGTGCATAGAAATCCTCCTCCTCCGTTTCTCAGGACTCATCTAAACCTAAGAAGGCAATATAAGCTCATTGTCATGTCGGAAAGCAAAAGTCAAACACATGTGTAATCTGAGAGCCTGAGGAGTTGAGGTCATTCTACATCATCCTCTCTTAGCTATTCCAGAAGTTTCTGGAAGGGAGCTTATAATTAAGATTCCGCTAAGAAGCCAGGCGCTGGTGGCTCACGCCTGTAATCCTAGGTACTCAGGGAGCTGAGATCTGAAGATGGAGGTTTAAAGCCAGCCCAGGCAGAAAACTCCATGAGACTCTTATCTCCAATAAACCACTCAGAAAATCAGAAGTGGTGCAGTAGCTCAAGTGGTAGAGCACTAGCCTTGAGCTGAAGAGCTGAGGAACAGTGTTCAGGCCCAGAGTTTAAGCCCATAACCAAAAAAAAAAAAAAAAAAAAAAAAAAAAATTCAATGCCAGTGGCTCATGCCTATAATCTAGCTTCTTGGGAGGCTGAGATCTGAGGGCTATGGTTTGAAGCCAGCCTAGGCAGACAAATCTGTGAGACACTTAGCTGTAATAACCAGCAAAAAGTTAGAAGTGGAGGTGTGGTTGAAGTGGTAGAGCACCAGCTAAAACATGAGCTCAAGACCCTAAATTCAAGCCCTAGTACAGACACAAACACACACACACACACACACACACACACACACACACACACACACACACACACAATTATTATTTGATCTATTGGCCTCATGAGTTCTTTGGACAAGACACTTATTTGGAAAGCATAGCTGGATCTATACAGGTGTCAACGATGCTCTGTAATTAATTAAAGGTTCATCTTCTCTGAACTTCAGGGTTCTGACTGGACTTCAACTTTCTTTCTTTCTTTTTTTTTTTTTGGGTCCGGTCGTGGGGCCTGTACTCTGGGCCTGAGTGCTGTCCCTCAGCTCTTCAGCTCAAGGCTAGTGCTCTACCACTTGAACCACAGCGCTATTTCTGGCTTTTATTCTTTTTGCTTATGTGGTGCTGAGGAATCGAACCCAGGGCCTCAGGCATGCAAGGCAAGCGCGCTACCACTGAGCCAACTTCCCAGCCCAAGGACTTCAACTTTCTTACTTATAAAGTAAGGAGGGTGAATGGATTGCTCTCCCAGGTTCTTATCCCTCTAGAACAAGTAACATGTTGCTCTCTCTGAAATTCGGAGTTGTATGTTGTAGCCCAAGATTTATGTGTTAGAAAACATCATTTTTGAATTTAACCAGAAATAATTCTTCTCTAGCCCTCACTTTCATACTCTGAACTTAAAATCTGTTTTTACTTATAAAAAAGAGATAAGAATACCTAACTTTCCTGTTATTAAAAAAAAGAAGCAATGTACGTAGAACACAGTGCCTGGTAAGCACACAAGAAGTTGTGCTGTTATTTGTTTGTGTTGTTTTTTTTTTTTTGCTAAGACTTTAAATATTGCCTTTTGCCATAGGCTGTATAATTGCTACTTTGGTAAAAAGCATTGATGAAGCTTACTCCAAGCTTACCTTACGTTTTGTCTTCATCCTAGGCATAGATATAATGCATTTCCCAGCCTCCTTTGCAGATGCATGTGACTGGATTCTACCAATGGTATATATATATATATATATATATATATATATATATATATATATATATATATATATAAGCAGAAAGCCTCATATCTGTAACAGATCCTCCCCCTCTCCTCAGTGTGGACAACTCTAGAAGCTGCATAGTGAGTCTAAATTAGAAGCACTGTGAGGGATGGAAGGGTCTTAGGCCCTAGAATTATTGCTAGCGGGAGAGATGCTTGACAGTCAAAACACTTTGGACTTTGTGCAGGACTTCTAGTCTTTGAACCATTTTATACCTTTCAAAAAATTGTCTAGAGAGAAAGGCTATGATTAAAAGTATAGTCTTTAAAAATCATATGAAAAGAAGCTGGGCACTGGTGGTTCATGCTTGTAATCCTTGCTACTCAGGAGGCTGAGATCTGAGGATCATGATTTGAAACCAGCCCAGGCAGGAAAGTCCATGAGACTCTTATCTCCAGTAAAATACTCAGAAAAAGCCAAGTATAGCTGTGGCTCAAATGGTAGAGTGCTAGTCTTGCACAAAAGAAGCTCAGGGAGAGTGCTCAGGTCCTGAGTTCAAACCCCAGGATTGACATTCACATACACATACATACACAGAAAATAATAATATGAAATGAATTAGTGTAGGTTCTTTTGTGTGTATACTAGTAACTGGGGCTTGAACTCAGAGCTTGGGTACTGTTCCTTACTTATTTGCTCAAGGCACTTGAACCATGGCTCTGTTTCTGGGTTTTTGGTGGTTAATCAGAAAAAAAGACAATCTATGGACTTTGCTGGCTTTGAACTTCAGTCCTCAGATCTGATTCCTGAGTAGCTAGGATTTCAGGCGTAAGCCACCAGGCTTAGTACTTTTTATTTGCATAACATTTGAAGAAATTACTGCTCTTTCCAAATTTAATTTCATTAATATTTAGCAGTTGCTTCTGGTTTGCCAGACTAAAGAGGGGACCTCCTAGCAGGTTGAAGATAAGGGCCAATCTGTCACTGTTATACAGGGATTCAATCAGCAAGATACAGAAAAGCCAAACTTTCAGAGGTCGAATTGGGAGTCTTTGTTAAAATGTCGGTGTGAGCAAGTAGACTCACATCCCCAAAACCTTGCAGCCCCAAATATAGCTAGCACAAGGCTTATAAAGGCAAAAACACATATGGTGTGAGGAGGTAAACCTAAAAAAATGTTTTACATAAATAAACCAAACCAGATGAGGAAAAATTAGGGGCTTAGGGCAGGAATTCCCTGGAGCAAGGCTTTTCTGAAGCTAAACAACATGATACAACCTGAAGTTCAAAGAATAACCTATTTCATCTCTAGAGTTTTTTGGAAAGTCTCCATCCTCTATACAGGTGCCAAGGTGGTGGTGAAGACAAAATGACATTACTCAGGTCCAGCATCCGTATTTCATCACGTATGGAAGGTCAGGACAGGGGTTAGGTGATTCTATATCCTGCAACTCCATTTTTACAAGGGTTTAGATATAGTCTCTGCATCTTACTTCCAAATGAGTCTGTAAAAATAACCACATAATTAACCCAACAATATGAAGATATTCACCACAAAATAGCTAGAATTTTGAAACTCTGAATTGGCATTTCCTAAACTTTTTCCAGCATGCCAGGAACACCCTGAATTGGAATAGTTGAAGTTTGTCCCATTGTCCCCACTCCCAAGTGATATCCAGCCATAGTCACACGTTCTTGCCCAGTGTCGCAATGAACAAATTCAGCAGAGGTACCGGAAATGAAAAGGGAGATGAAGACGGTGGCTTAGCCCATGGGACTTTCAGTGGGTTGGCCTTCCCAGCAGAGAAAGGGTCTGAACCAGCTGATAAAAAAAGCTCATGAAGATCCACATGCAAAAGTGCAGGTTGGGGCTAGGAATGTGGCCTAGTGGTAGAGTGCTAGCCTTGAGCAAATGAAGTTCAGGGACAGTGTCCAAATTCAAGCTGCAGAACTGGCAAAAACAAACAAATAAAACAAAACAGTGCAGGTGGAAGGTAAATTAGGGAGTGGCCTCCTAAGGAACAATGGCACTGACAGGGAAAAGAATCTGAGTTTCTTTGAAGGCCTTTGAACAAGAGATTAGTCTGACTGGATTTACAATGGACAGTCATATCCACACAGTAGAGGTAAGAATAAACTGGGGAGGGGAAATACCATTGCAAAGAAGATTGCTGGGATGTGAGCATGATGGTCTAAAACAAAGTGTGATGTCCTGGTTCAAGAGAAAGGCTGTGGGTGTGTTGGGACAGAAAGAGGTTTCTGAGATGTTCCGGTCAGGGGGCCTGATAGGGGCCCTGGAGGGGACAGCTTTTCAGATCACTAAGATGTTAGCTACAATGGTTGACTGATAACCTTGACTGAGGATTGAGGTCAATCTAACAAACTTTTTTTTTTGGTGCGGGTCTTGGGCTTGAAATCAGGGCCTGGGCACTGTCCTTGAGTTTTTAAGCTCAAGGCTAACACTCTACCATTTGAGCCACAGCTATACTTCCAATGTTCTGGAAGTTCATTGGAGATAAGAGTCTCATGGTCTTTCCTACTCTGACTAGCTTTAAACTAAGGGTTCTCAGATCAGCCTCCTGAGTAGCTAAGATTACAAGTATTTGCCAATACCAGCTCCCTGGCTTAACACACCTTTATCAGACCTCTCATTTCCTCCATCCACCATAGTTTTTGAGCAACCCAGATGCTTATCCATCTCTCCCTTCCTTCCTTTCTTCCTTCCTTCCTTCTTCCTTCCTTCCTTCCTTTTCTTCCTTTCCCTTCCTTTCTTTTTTCTTTCCTTTTAGTGCTGGTACTTACTTTAGTCCTTGAACTCAGGGCCTCATGTTGTCCCTTAGCTTTTCAAGGGCTGGTGCTCTACCACTTGAGCCACACCTCTATCAAGCTTTTTGATGGTTAATTGGAGATAAGAATCTTAGGCTAGCTTTAAATTGAGATCTGAGGAGATCTCAATCTACTGAATAGCTAAGAGTGTAGGCTTGAATTACCAGCACTCAGGTAATACTTCTTTTCCTTTCTGAGACCTGTTTTGGTCCTGAATTCTACTGGAGTAATAACAGTTCTTTGGTTTGCAGGAAACAGTTACTAAAACTAAATCATGGACCACTTGTATTGATGTGTGTGTGTGTGTGTGTGTGTGTGTGTGTGTGTGTGTGTGTGTGTGTGTGTGTGTTCCTAGCAGGCTTAATTGCAACAACATTTATATCACATAATACAGTGCACTGAGGTTGTAATTTTCCTATCATCTAAATTGCAGGCTGAAAATTGTGTTAAGGAAGGACCGTAGAGAATGAATTACTGCTTTCAAAATGACTACTTTTAACTGACAATGTGACTGGCAAATGAATGCTAGAGACAGAAGGACATTTTGTATTTAATGGTAGTCAGCTGGACCCCAGGACTTTTTAAGTGGAGCTGGCTCATATTGTTTGCATTTTAAATTTATATCTGGCACCTACTCTACCTAGAAAATGGTTTTCATTACTTAATATTGTATGACCTTTGAAAAATGCATAGTAGTTATTTCTGAAGACATGATCCAGACGATGCAACCTGTCCGTTTCTTTTAGACTCTCCTGCTGGAAAGGCCTGGGGTTGGGTAAAGCAACCCAGATTTGAGTGCAGACTAGAGGGGTCTCTACAGACTTTTTTTGAAAATTGTGAAATGAGCAAGTAAAAATATAACCTGTTAAGCCCATTATGTAGTTGTGGCTACTGTATCAAACATAGTAATGGATAGAAACTGATCTCACTGGAGTACAGACAGGGTAGTTATGAAAATGGATGTTGGGTTCAAATCCTGTCCCTTGACTCTAGCAGCTGCTACCTAGCTTCTATGTGTATTTGCATTTCAGGTTCCCTGTGTAACATGGATAACAAAGCCAGGGTCAAGGATGCCTAGAAGCATCCAGCCAGGGTGTGTCCCCAGGGAAATTGGGGAAGAGAGTTCTGACCTATGAGAGCAATTCAGGTAATTATAATGAACCAACAAGCACAACATCTCAGGAAGCCGCCAATGCCAAAGCTGTCAGATACTTCCTCATCAAAGTAGGTGGGAGAGAGATGAGGCCCAGGGAGCACTGGGAGACCCATAGCTTGCAGGAACAAAGGCCTCCTATGGCAGGTTCTTCATAGATGAAAAATCATTGTCTGTAGCAGATTCTTTTTGTCTTCCTAGGCCAGAGTTTTTCTGTATTGCTGAACCCCGTGCCTTGAACATGCTAGGCAAAAGCTCTACCATGTTCCTAGCTTTTGGGTTTTTCTGTCTTTGTTTTTGTTGTTGTTTTATTTTGTTTTTTGTTTTTGTTTGTTTGAAACCAGGACTTGTGCAATATTGCCCATACTGGCCTGGAACTCACGATACTCCTTCTTCCGCCTCCAGAGTGCTGGAATTATTGAGTGTATCACCATGCTTTTGGTTGTTAAACAATAAGGATTAATTGCAAACAGAAATTTAGAAATGCAGTCTTCGATGACTGCTACATCACAGTCACTGACCCCAGACCTCATAAATAACTTGATATTTGGCTATGAGGTTACAGATACAATCTCAGGTCTGAGTGAGAAAGTGCTGCTCTGTGGTGTGGGAAATGCTCATAGGCCCATTAAGAATCATGACATCTGTCTCCTAGAGCCAACAATCTCGATTGTTACAAGGTTTGAAAAAGAGCATGGAAATAGTTAATAAATTTACAAATGCAATTTCTTTTGACGTGATAATACCAATTCCAGGAATTTAGTCTAAAGGAACACCTCTAATAATGCAAAAATACACAAGCACAAGGCAATTCACTGCAGCTTTGTTTATAGTTGCAACATGTTGAGAGCCACTTAGAAGGTATTTGAATGGTATATAGTGTATCCATACAATGGACTACTAGACAGCTATGAAAAATACTGAGGAAGATGAATGTGTACTTTTTGGTTTGTTTAACTGTTGGGTAAGAAAAAAAGTGTTAGTGAATAGCACTAGTATGTCTCCTTTGTATAAGAAAGAGTGGAAAATCCTTTGTGTACAAAAAAGTGAAAATGAAAAAAATGTGTATTTATTTACTAAGTTTTTGTTTAAAGGTAGTCTATTCTCCCTTTAACAAGACTAGCTATTTCCAGGGAATAGATTAGAAGAGGGTAGAAGAGTCAGTGAGGTATAAATGAGATGGGAGGGAGGAGAGGAGAGGATGGGGTAGACATTTGAAGCATGTTAATTTGTACATGCTGAGAAAAAGAATTCAATGAACAATATGAAATACCCCTAAAATGAAATGTAAATAGAAAAAAAAACTATACTTCAACTGATTTGCATAACCAGCGAAGGAAGAGAAATGGTTGGTTGGACCAAACCTATTATGGCGTGGAGTGCTTTATTTCCTTACAAGCCTCCTCAGCACAGGAGATAGTACACTTGTGCAGAAGGAGCCCTGGAGGGAAGTGGGAGGAGGCCTGGTGGAATGGATCTTTTTAATGATCCTTCAAAGCTCTTATCACACATGTTTTTACAGGTACTTAGTGTAGGAACAACATGAAGTGGATTTAGTTCTATGGATAATAAATAAGAAGATAAAGATCACAGCAGACATTTGGATGGGACCTATTGATATGATATAAACACACACAAATATATATGTATACACATTCATAGATACATATTTATTTTTATATATACATGCATATATATGTATATATATATATATATATCTACGTAAGTTTCAGTGTGAAGAATCCATGTGAATAAACCTAGAATACAAGAGCTTTGTGTCTCATACACAAAATTATTAATATATGAAAACATATAGATAAACATATTGTCTAAAGTGTGGTATTCACAGGGGAGGATTCCAGTGGTGTCCTTTGAACAACAACATATAGCTTAACAAAATGAATACTAGAAAGCTGAAACATTTATTGTGGAAAGTGGGGGAGTTCAAAGAGTCAGGCAAATGAAAAGAAGAAGAGTGGGCAAATATTGTCATAATATTTAATATAAATATGTGAAAATAGAGTCAGGTAACTTGAGAGGATGAGTGAGGCTGGAAGAGTTGGGGAAGAGTGATGGAAGGGGTGACATTGACCTAATCTAACTTGGGGAATTTAAACCCCTTTGTACAATGACTTAAAGCTAATAAAAGTAAGGGGGAGGTGTGGTGGCTCAGTGGTAGAGTGCTTGTCTTGCATTCATGAAGCCCTGGGTTCCATTCCTCTGCATTACATAAGCAGAAAAAAGCCAGAAGTGGCGCTGTGGTTCAAGTGGTGGAGTACTAGTCTAGAGCTGAAGAGCTCAAGGATAGCACCCAGGCCCAGAGTTTAGGCCCCACAACCAACTAATAATAATAATTATTATTATTATTATTTTAAAAAATAAGAAAGACTTGTTTTAGTTTATTATATCAGAGCCTCCGTCTATGGTAGTTTTTTGTTTTTGGTTTGGTGCCGGTCCCGAGGCTTGAATTCAAGACAGTGCCCCAGGCCTATCTCTGGGTTTTAGGCGGTTAATTGGAGATAAGACTCTTACAGACTTTCCTGCCTAGTCTAGCTTTGAATCACAGTCCTCAGGTTTCAGCCTCCTGAATAGCTAGGATTACAAGCATGAACTACAGTCCTCAGATTTTTGGCCTCCTGAATAGCTAGGATTATAGGCATGAACCACTGGCATCTGGTGGCTCTAATTTTGAGGCCTGTAGGTGAGGCAACACTTCAGGGCAGGGAGCACAGGTGGAGCAGTTTATCTCATGGTGGCCAGGAAGTGAAAGGAAGAAATGAGAGGGAGAGGAGGAGAGGGATAAAGGGAGAGGGAGGTGAAGGAGTGTGTGTGTGTGTGTGTGTGTGTGTGTGTGTTTGTTTGTTTGTGTGTGTGTGTATGTGTGAGAGAGAGATGCAGAGAGCAGAGAGACAAAGGACAAAATATGCCCCTTGAGGGCATATCCCCAAGGACTTACTTCCTGCAACTTGGCCCAACTTCCTAAGATTCCTTTGCCTCCTAATAGTCTGCTAAGTTATGAATTGGTGAGTAGATGAGTCCATTGATAAGATCAGATCCTCAGTATCCAACCACCTACCAAAGGCCTCCATACACTGATACCTTGTGAATCAAGCCTTAAACACACAAGGTTGTGGAGGACACTTCATGTCTAAACCCAATGGTATTGAGTGCATAGGTGGGAGGTTTGAGCCCTTTTGTTGTTTTCCTTACAAAGTTTCACCTGAAACAGTTGAACCACAGGGGTATTTTCAGCATGTGCGTACTTTCTTTCTTTTGTGGTTGTAGCTGGCCAGAGTGGTGTTGACTGTAAGAAGCTCAGAGGAAACATTAAATTCACATTGTGTATGTGGAACTGTAAATTTACATGAGGGTTAAGGAAAGTGTAGGAGATCCAACCTTCCCCCCTGACCCATCCCCCCCCCAGACTTTGCTTTGAAGACTGCTCATTTTTCCAGGCAGCCATTGCTCCAGCCCACCCCCTCAGGGGCCCTGAATCCCATAGAGCTCTATGCCTGGAGAGACATCTTACTGAGCCAAGGACCCCAGCAGGGGCCTGGCTGTGGTCCTCAGGGGAGACAGAGCCCCAACCTGCTGCTGTTGACACTTCTCAAATCCCTATGGCATCGGTGAAGAGGTCAGATTTAGAAAGGTTTAGGTACATTCTCATTAGGGAGCATCAATATACCCAAGATGGAGGGGAGACTGAAAAACTGGACATGCCTAGTTGTCTGCAGCCTGAGAGGCCCTGCCATTTTCTGTGAGAGCCCCTGAGTATCCATTCCTGTGAAGTGCACCTTTGGAGATTGCATCCCCTGGGAGAGGAACAAACAGGAATCCAAGTACCACGTGTGGCTTAGCTAGGAAGGAGCTACCCACCTTTAGGTAACGCCTAGACAAAAAGTTCAAATCTCAGTTCCTAACACATCACATTGGCATTGCCATCTTCATCCAGGCAGGCAGAATGGTCTCAGGCAAACTATTATTGGTGGACAGCCAATAACCCATTCCCTGCTTTATCCTACACGCCCCCTCCATACTCATACATATTCATCCTCACTTATTCATACATGTCATGCACATATACATATGCATATATGTATAACATCTCCTCCCCTTCCAATCAGGGATAAATCTAGCTTGTCTAAGAATTGAGGCTTGAGACTAAGGGGTTCATCTTCTCATACCCAGACCCCACAGAGAGCTGTGGGATGGCTGATGGGTGTCATCTCTAAACTAACCTCCCAGCTGGTCCCTGGAGAAGGACCTTGTATCAGTTAGCTGAAGAGCTGGGCCAGCAATCCTGACCACCCTGGAGCTGGGCAGAGGTCAACCTGCCAATGTGTTACTCAGGTACCTGAGGCTCAGGGCTGGGGGCACTGGGCTAGAGAGACTTTTCCATTGTGGGGTTAGCTTCAGGGCTGAAAGGCCAGCGGAGTGGGAGTCTGAGTCACAATTGATGTCCTGCAGGGGCCTACCCTGAGTCCTCAGAGGGTCATATTTAGCTGGCTCGTATTTAGCTAGTGGTAATGATCTCGTTAGGGGTGTGAATGAGCTGTCGCTCCAGACATTGAGCCCTGCCAGCGGGCCTCCCCATCCAGTCCTGCCTCCTCTGTGTGGCCTTACACAGGATGTGAACTGTGATTAACCGACTTCCAGTGCTTAATAATTTGCAAAATAACATTAAACAAGGGAAGTTGAGGACAATCAGAGTGGGACACTGGCTGGGTGGGAGGTGGCTGTCTTCAGTCTGGACAATCCCACAAGCAGGCCTTTAACAAAGCTGGCAGGGAACAATGTCACAGCTGGTGTGGGGTGGGGCTCTAGATGGTGCCTCCAATCCATCCAGGTGGTCAGGCTGAGCTGGACGTCTCTTAAAAAAAAAAAAGAAGGAAGAAGGGTTGGGGGAGAGACCCTCCTGTTTCTTGTAGGAAAGCAAGTAAGAGGGGGGCCATTGAACAAGAGAAAGAAAGAGATTAAGAAAGAAAGAAAGAAAGTGGCCAGCTGAGACTAGAGAAAGATTTCAATAGTGGTATAATCCTTGACAGGCCAGGACAAATATGAATACTTTTGTTCTTGAGTTTAGACTAACTTTCTACCAGGAGGGATTCCCATATAACAAGTTAGTTTGTCACGTCTTTTTTCTTGTGAATCTCTGTGAAAGTAAATTGACTGTGGATTGTCAAAGCCTGTGGAAAAGTGCTGCTTTAAGGAATATTTATGCAAACAACAGTGACTGGGTATGAACAGACCACACTGGTGGAAGGCAGGCAAATTATTAAAGATGTGAGATGTGAGGACATTTGCCCTATCTTTCTTCTGCTCACCGTATTACACACCTCGAGGTCATCTCATCCCTGTGGACTCTGCTTAGCATTCAAAAGCCATAAAAGTTTGATCTTTTTAATATCCATCGCATGCAGAAAATCTGATTTTTATCAGTGTGTATTCAAACTTCCATGTATCATTATCCACAGGTCTCAGAGCAACAGGAAGTTGGTTTTATGGGAACATCATAATGAGGAGACGTGTTTGACTCTGACGAAACTTAATGACTTATTAAGGCTCAAGGAAAGGACAAGAGAAGCCAAGAATCATCTGGGTAGGATTTATTTTCAGCCTTCTTGTAAGCATTTTGTCTTAAACTTGCTGGACAATCTAGCCTTCTGTTCAGATGACACTGACTTGTCTACTAATTAGAGGAAATTTCTTGGACAGCAGACACCCCTTTCTCGTTACACTTAAGTCACTGTAATAGTCAGTCATGCTGTTTCCAACCCAACTAGCATGTTGCATTTCTTCTGGCTAATATCTTGATCAATTTACAGCCAGAGCACCAGCTGGCATCATGGCCTGACCCACAGAATTTGTCATGGTGCTTTACAAAATGTGGCATTGGTTCTATGGAGAGTGGATGTTATGACAGCTGGGGAGAGAAAGGATATGCTGGTGATGGGGATGGCCAATCACATGAGACATTTATTTAGTGATTTCTTTTTTTTTTCTTTGGTTGGTCATAAGGCTTGAACTCAGGGCCTGGGTGCTGTCCCTTAGCTTTTTTCATTCAAGGCTAGTGCTCTACCACTTTGAGCCATGACTCCACTTACAGTTCTGGTGGTTAATTAGAGATAAGAGTCTAATGGACTTTCCTGCCCAGTCTGGCTTTGAACTGTGGTCCTTAGCTCTCAGCCTCCTGAATAGCTAGGATTATAGGCGTGGGCCACTGGCATCTAGCTACATTTACTGATTTCAATGGAAATGCTCACTTATAATCCCAAATTGAAGGAGCAGAGAATATTCTCTCTCTCTCTCTCTCCCTCTCTCTGTCCCTCTCTCTCTCTCTCTCTCTCTCTGCTGGTATTGAGGCTTGAACTCAGGGACTTGCAATATTTTTCTTGGCTTTTTTGCTCAAAGCTAGTGTTCTACCACTTGAGCCACATCTCTACTTCTGATCTGAGCTGGTTTTGAACCTCAATCCTCAGATCTCAGCCTCCTGGGTAATTAGGATTAGAGGTGTGAGCCATCAGTGTCCAACTGAGACTATTTCTTTAAAAGAATGACAATGAGAGGCTGGCATCCAGACCAGGGTGGTATTGATGATGGAGGTGGGGACCTGGCAGGCCGCAAGGTGGATGTTATCGTCCAATGACATGGTGACATTTTGCACGCACAGTGCTTTGTGGGGCATGCCATGCAGTTAGGATGACTGACAGCCTTATTTTATGATTGACTTGGCTTCTGGGATTTGTCTTGATAGCTGTTTATGTGTACCTTCCAGGATTGGCAGGCTAGGGAGAAAATGCCAGGAGGAGGGGCCACTCCACCCCTCCTTGCACAGCCCTGGGCTGGAGGGGGCCACACATTCTACCCTGGGGACCTGAGCTACAGACTCACACAGGCTACCATGCCCTGTGCTGTTTCTCCACAGTGTCATTGTGCCATCTTCAGAGCCACACAACACAGCTGTTGCCTGGGACTCCTTGTTAATTCCTCCTGATTAAAATAGAAAAGCTGGCTATTCATCTCCTGCTAGGTCTTCATAAGAGAAGATTTCCCTGCAAAGATTTGAACCAGGTCTATTGGCAATTTTGGAAAATGCTTTCTTCAATGATTGACACATTGTCTTTTTTTCCCCCTTTCATTTGGTTGGTTAAAACAGCTCTTCTAGGGCTGGGAAGGAGGCTCAGTGGTAGAATGCTTGCCTTGCATGCATGAGGCCCTGGGTTCAATTCCTTAGCACCACATAAGCAGAAAGAGCTGGAAGTGGTGCTGTGGCTCAAGTGTTAGAGTGCTAGCCTTGAGCTGAAGAGCTCAGGGACAATGACCAGGCCCAGAGTTCAGGTCCCAAGACTGACAAAAAACAAATAAACACAAAAAAACAGTTCTTCTAAATTTTTTTCTTGCTAGTTGACACATAGTTAATTGTGCACATCTGTGGATTGCAGTATTTAAGCTTAATACAAGTATATAATGTGCACAAATCAAAGAAACTATCATGCCCATCACCTTAAACACGTATCATTTCCTTGTGTTGGGAACCTCAAGCTGATGTCCTTTTTGACAAATGGATTTAGGTTGTGGTAATAGAAAGTTAAAAGAAGTACAGTTAGTTGTGTATCATATAATTATGGTCCCATCAATGACAGATTGCATATGTGATGGTAATCCCAAGAGTTTGTTTCATAACCATCCTCATTTGTTTGTTTGTTTGTTTTTTGGTCCGTTCATGAGGCCTGAACTCTGGGCCTGGGCGCTGTCCCTCAGCTTTTCAGCTCAAGGCTAGCGCTCTACCACTTGAGCCACAGCGCCACTTCTGGCTTTTTTCTTTTTGCTTATGTGGTGCTGAGGAATAGAACCCAGGGCCTCATGCATGCAAGGCAAGTGCTCTACCACTGAGCCACCTTCCCAGCCCAACCATCCTCTTTTGTGTAGGAAAGATGTTTACCCTATGATGGACTCAATGATACATTTCTCAGAATGGATTCCCACATGGCTACAGTGTTAGTAAAACACTTTTCCTTTCTGTGTAAAGTACTGCACTGTTCCTTTCCCATGTAAAGTACTATACTTTTTCTTTCCCGTGTTCAGTTTTTACTTAGATTTTGTCTTTCCTCTTAAAGGAAAGAAAACTATTTTGGGGATAGCTTGAATCAATTTTCCTTTCACCCTACTTAGAGTAGTTATTTGTTGGTAATAGGTAGAGGTCATGTGTGTTGTCACAGTAAATAATAAAGTGACACCTAGCTTATGTCTAAGTCATTTGGTCAACATGACTTTCCAAGCTTTCCATTTTCATTGGTTGGTTTCCTGATCTAAAGATTAAACCAGTGAAGACTCTTCAAAATTAAGGTAATTACCAATAGCACACACTTCCTATACTAATTTTCCTCTTATGGTAATAGTAGGTAAATGTATTTTCTTCTTTTATGAACTCCATGTCAGAGACATTTGAGAGTTTTGGCAGAAACTGGCCAGAGTTCCTCTGACTCAGTTCCCCTTTCCTCTTGCAAGTAGCTATGTTATCTGTCCCAGCCTTGTTCAATGTTGTCTGTGACTTCCAACCAATGAAACATGGCAGAAATTATGTCTGCCCCCTGCAGAACTGTTCTATAGAATCTTCCCTCTGAATCTTCTATGTTCACACCACCCTCCCACCTGACCACTGGAAACTGAGGATTTCTTTTATTTTATTTTGTAGGTTGTGGGGCTTGAACTCAGGGCCTGGGAGTTGTCCCAGAGTCTCTTTGTGCTCAAGGCTTTCGCTCTGCCACTTAAGCCACAGTGTCACTTGTGGTTTTTGAGTGGTTAGAAGGTAAGAGTCTTGTGGGGACTTTCCTGCCTAGGCTGTCTCCAAACCATGATCCTCAGATCTCAGCCTCCTGAGTAGCTAGGATTTCAGACATTAGCCACTGGTGCTTGGCTTTAATTTTTTAAAGGTATCTTTATGTAGCTGTACAAAGGGGCTTCCATTCTACATATCAGCTTATGAGTTCAGTTTATGAGTCTTTTTTTACTGCTTCTTTTGTATTTTTTATATTTTTTTGTTGTAAAAATACTGTACAGAGGTGCAACGGACCAGCTCTGCCGGAGCACTGGGACTGACGGGACAGGGATCTCGGGATAGGTGGGCAAAGGAGTCGGTGAAGTGACAAACAGACACAGACTCAAAAGAGTTGCATCTTAGTGTATCTTTATTGAGGAGAATTAACATTTTTATACAGTGTGTGATTGTGACATAGATTCTTTGTTTATTTAAGCACATAATCAATTTTTTAAAGGCAAAGCATTGATGAATTACATGAAAATTAATGACTATCCCACCAACTGTTTAAGCTAAGTGGTGCAAAACAAGTCTAGCATATTGTTTAATAGAATACGTCATCTATTCAGCCTTTTTATGTTTAATAATTAACAAACCTAAGACAGGGCTGTACTTACATTGTACTGTTTTTAATTTTATCCAACTAATTTCATCTTTATAAGCTCCTGTATAAGGAAATGGTTCTTGGTTGGTTCAGGAAATATGTCACTAACTTTATATTTTGTGTGAAAACACCATCTATTCCCTATAACGTAAGTTGGACTAAACTTAATTATAACTGTTGGGAGAATCTTTCTTTTTCTTTTATAATCAGAGGTCCCTTCTTTTTTAGAACTCTCTAAACTACTGGGATAACTCTTTCTAACTTAGTTTAGTTTATTGATTTTGTCTGTTGGACATATCTAGAAATTTTAAGTCTCTATCTTTACTATGCATGAGCTGCAAAACCGCTTGTGAAGTTGTAGGAGTTTCTGGAGGCAGTGTCACAGATTGGGGGATTGCCCACATTTAATCTTTGGCCTTAGTCTTTATTACTTACAGAAGCCATCTCTATTGGACTGGAAAAATACAACATGCTCTGTTCGTGGATCAATAGAAAAATAGCCAAAATGAGAATAAAGGCAACGAATGAACAGCCAAGAAGAATATAGTAAGAATAAAGGTAGAGGCTATAAAGGTGCAGCCAAGTGTATGGGAAGCCTTGAACCAACACCCCCTTCCTGCAGGCATGCTTCCTTGAAGCTCTTTGTCCAACACAATCTCACACGCAGACTCCGCAGAAGGTGGCGTGGCACCCACTGGTCACAGAAAGATGTCCACTCAGCTGGAAATACCAGGAACCACTGAAAGTAAAGAAACTTAAGTGTTTGACCTTGTTTCTCTGGCCAGAGACTATTCATTGAACTTGCAGTCCCTTATTCTGTTGTCGATGTCAAATCAGAAGCCATCTATCCACCACAGGCAGCTTTATGGAAGTGCTCCACCCACCTGCGCTGGCCTCTCTTTGCTGAACCCAGCTAAGGACTTCTTGCAGACACATCTTCATGGCTGCTTTGCCTGCTGTGATCTTTGCTCCTTTCCAAACGCTTGCTTTGGCAGCTTCCTCTCCATTGTGCCTCTCGGACTGGGTTCCCATGGTAGTTGGATACTGAGCTGCTTGTTAGAGGAGGAAACAAGAGTTGTTGTATACAATGGCAGGCCTGAATTGGCCTGGAGGCAGGACAGACGCTCTCCCAGGTGGGACTTGTCAGGGCACAGGGCAGGCATCCTGCCACTGGGCCCTGGGTCACTGTGGTGAGCAGCAGTCACACTGGAACTTCTCTTTCTCAGAGAACAATGGGTTAAGTCTGACCAGATTGTCTTTTTTAGGGAATCCAGTTCTCCACCAACTCCTGGGGGATGCCTGGGGCTTGAGTCTATGCCAGGCTCCACTCCTGTCCAAAACCTTTCATTCCAAAAGTTTCAACCAAGTGTATGTGGCGTGGCACAGAGGGGTTACAGTTACAGGAGTAAGGTAATGAGTACATTTCTTATTGATCATTGTTACCTCCTCCTTTGTTTTTCCCTTACCATCCCTTCCCTCTCCAAGTCCCCAACTTTTCCTTCCCCTCCCCCGCCCAAGCTGTAAAGTTATTTTCAACATAGTGTCTTGTATATCTCATTGTTACAATGGGTCAACCTGTATCCTTGTTTCAGCTTTTTGTTATTTCCCTTCCCCTCACCAAATTAGAAAAATGTATATACAAGATGCAGGACACCAGAATCAAATACAGTGAAAACAGGGGTTATCCCATGGGGAAAGAACATACAAGAGAAACAAAAAATCACATAGTACATTTTAGATACATTAAAAGCAATAGCAAGAAAGAAAAAACAAGTTGTGTCCCTATCTTGGGGTTCATTTCTCTTAACATCATCTTATATGGTCATATGTACAAAGCTTTTGACCTTTTCTACTTGTCCCAAACATATACTAGTTATTGCAAATAAGGGAAACCATAGGACCTACGTTTCTTGGAGTCTGGCTTACTTCACTTAATATAATTTTTTCCAAGTCTTTACATTTCCTAACAAATGGGCGATGTCATTCTTTCTGATGGAGGCATAAAATTCCATTGTATAAATATACCGCATTTTCTTGATCCATTCATCTACTGAGGGGCATCTGGGTTGATTCTATATCTTAGCTATGTAAATAATGCTGTGATAAACATAGTTGTGCTGGTAGCTTTAATATAGCCCTGTTTGTTATGGCTTGGGCAAATGCCCAAAAGTGGGATTGCTGGGTCATAGGGGAGCTCTATGTGGAGTCTTTTGAGGAACCTCCATACTACTTTCCAAAGTGGTTGAACAAGTTTACACTCCCACCAACAATGCAGTAGGGGTCCCTTTTGACCACATCTCCTCCAGCATCCATTGTTATTAGAGCTCTTGATTATAGCTGGGGTGAGGTGGAATCTCAATTTGATTTGCATTTCTTTTATGGCTAGAGAAATTGAGCATTTCTTCATGTGTCTAGTATAGGTCATTCTTATTTCCTCTTTTTTTTGGGGGGGGGTCTGGTTGTGGGGCCTGAACTCTGGGCCTGGGCGCTGTCCCTCAGCTCTTCAACTCAAGGCTAGCACTCTACCACTTGAGCCACAGCACCACTTCCAGCTTTTTCTTTTTGTTTATGTGGTGCTAAGGAATCAAACCCAGGGCCTTAGCATTCAAGGCAAGTGCTCTACCACTGAGCCACCTTCCCAGCCCCTTATTTCCTCTTTAGAGAAGTTTCTCTTTAAGTCTTTAGCCCACATATTTATCGGGCAGTTGTTTCTTTGAGGATTTGTTGTTGAGGGGATTTAGTTTTTTGAGTTCTAATTATATTTTAGATATGAGACCCTTGACTGTTGCAGTTTATGAGTCTTAATCAATGTCACCTCTATCATTCTCTCCCATCTTTCTCAACCCCACTCATCCCCTCAATTTTCCTAGTTCCATTTTCTCTCTTTCTCTCTCTCTCTCTCTCTCTCTTTCTCTCTCTCTCTCTCTCACACACACACACACACACACACACATTAAATTTTATGCCTATATTTGCCAATGTTTCTTCAAAACTGGGGATTTATTTCCCAAAAGAGAGTGAAGCTCAAGTTGGAAGGAGATTTACCTCCAAACCTAATCTCAGACAGTTGGAAGGCTTTCTCAAAACTTAGGCTGAACCTTTACTTGAGTGAGAGATAACCTCACATTGCTTTAAGCTGCTGAAATGTGAGAGCTGTTTGTTTGTTTCAGGACAAATACTACTTGACTAATGCAGGACTGAAGGTTTGCCTTCAGAAAGGATTCTATTATTAGTATTATTATTTTATTATCTCTAAACAGATGTTCAATGGAGTTGCCATTTAACAAAGAAGTTAACAATGCATCGTGATCCAGGTTACCCTCTTCAACATTCTCACCCATCCCTCCTAACCTATCTTTACCCTCTTAACTTTGTAGGATATACATTGAATTCTTAACTGTATTCTCCCTTACTTCTTCTTTTCATTCATCTACCCCCCCTCCCAGCTTCCCTTAATCCCACTCTGGCCTTTCAAGTACTGGTTTCCTAATGTTTATTTTATAGAATTTTGATTTTGCCTCAGAAAGGATTCTTTACTTTGCAAGAGGAATCCCACCAGGGTCTTTATTGCAAGATGGCCTAGCACAGGTGGTGTGATACTATAACAAACTTATTTTAAGGGTACATCAGTTGTGCAAGTTGTTGGCATATTCAGGGCCATGGTTAAAGTGCACACTCAGTGAAACATTGAGCTTCAGGGCAAAAATAAAAAGCACAATGATATTGTATTTGGTTTTGATTAATGTTATAATCTACGAATAGCTTAGTTACAAATAAATTTTAGGTTTATACCTGTTTTCTTATACTTTTCAATCCATTTGATTTTTTTAGTTGACCTATATTTTTCCTGGTTTTGACTCTTTCATTGGAATTTTCCCACAGTTTACGAAACTCAGCATAAGGCTTTATAGAACGATTCTAAACCAGGAATGGTGGTACACACCTGTAATCCTAGCATTTAGGGAACTGAAACAGGAGGATCAAGAGCCCAAGGCTAGAGCATGCTCTACACAACAAGACCTTATCTCAAAAAATTATGAGTTTTGGCTCACTGATTTGACATTAGGTCTCAGGTCTTAGAATAACTGGGTAGAGCTTTTCTCTAGAGCTTTCAGAAATCAATAAACTACTCATAAAGGTTGGAAGAAAATTTGATGTTTTGAGGCAAAGGATTAGAAGCAGGGAAGTAAGGAGAACACAAGATGTTGCTAAGGCCAATTTTTTCTGAAAAGATGCTGTTAACATCACTGATAATTCACTCATTTAGGCAATACTTGTGAAAGCATAGCATCCAAGAACAAGCCTTGGGAATCTGGGAACACTGGTGCTTGTTTCTCTTAAGAAAAGAAGCAACAAACTCTACAGGCTTGGCAGGGAAAGACGAAATGAAAACTACCCTTTAGGAAGTAGTTGAAGCAGCACTGAGCTGTGGACTACAGGGAGCCCACAGGTTGACCTTTCCATCCAGGCCCATTAATTGGGTCTGTGTCTGTAGCTACTGAGAGCTTTGGACCTTAGGGTGATATGCACAGACATCTGGGCAGCTTTGGTGGGGCGTGTTGTTGGAATTGTTACATTTGGATGAGCATGCAACATTTTACAGACTTGAAGATGAAAAGAGAAGAGAGGTGGTAATTTAGTATAAAATCATAGAAAAGAAAGAGGCTAGAACTGTCTTTAAGAATACCTGTGAACTTGGTTAAATGCTACCTTTGCTGAACCAAGCATCAGTTCCCCATATGTAAAACTGAAAAATGGAAACAACTGAGTTGAAGGCTCCCTTATTGCCTGTATTTCTATTATCTTGGTGAATCTGGATGAATGCTTGCTTAAGCATTCCAAAATCTGAGGTCAAAGGTTTGTATTTAAGATATTCAAGTTGAAAAGTGAGTTAGGTTATTCTTTTCAGGAAAATCTTTTACTCTCTATATGAATATCTCCATTCCCTTCATGAAAATCGATTACACTCTTCATGAAGATCTTTATTCATTTTCATAGTCATAAACTTATGCCAGAAACCTAATTGTACTACCCTCCCCAGCAACACTTTGTAAAGTTGGTAATGGCCTTGGCTCTAAATCCACATTACTATCTCCTGAAAAAGTAAGTTATCTTGCTGCATTTGAAGACATCATAAGGGGGCAGGAATTTCTACTGGGAATCCTTGTGACCGACAAACACCCTAGTACTCAAGAAAGCCAATTTCAAAGAAATACTAGCATTGAAGCTGAAGAATAGAAAGTGTAAGGGAGCAGAGAAGTGAATTGTGGAGGCAGAAAGGTTTGTGAGGCCCGTGTAATTTGTTTATATGTTGAACAGCTGTCATAGGCTGATTTCCCCCCAAATTTCCCGCTGCTGTCCCTGTACATATAGATAGGTCATAATAATTATAGTTATTATGGTATTTTTATAGCTCTCCTAGATAGCTAAAGATTTGCTATCTTTTCACAATAGCAAAAGCATGATGGAAAAGAGGAAGTGGATTGCAGGAAAAGGATGAAAGAGAGGGTGAAGGAGGGTGAATGTGGTCAAAATATTTTATATAGCTGTGTAAAAATGGGATAGTGAAGCTGGTGGAGAGAGGTTTGGGAAAGAGGGGATGAGGAAGAATGATGCTGGGGTGAGTCTGATCAAGGTAGCTTGCATGCATCTATGGGCATGTCAGAACAAAGCTCCCTTGTGACACGAATTGGTGCTAATGTAAGTGTTGGAGGAAAAAAGAATCCGTGTATAAAAATAAAAGTCAATTTAAAACTCAAGGTCCCCTGTTGGAAATGAACTTTCCAACTTGGGCTGGGGGCAGAGGTAGGAATTGGGGGTAGACAAAGGAGGGAGTAGTAATACTGTTCCACAAGCAATGTGCTCATTACCTTAATTATGTAACTATAACCTCTCTGTACATCACCTTTATAATAATAATAATAATAAAGAATTCAAGGTCCCCATCTCAGAAGGATTATTAATGTGTGTGTAGTGTCTGTTCCATTCTGGAAGAGAGTAGTTATTCATTAAATGTGTGCTGAAACTTAGTTCACTAAATCTATTTCTTATTTATTTGATGATAAGGGCTCCTAAACTTTCTGTGCCAAAAAGAACATTTTTTCTCTTTTAATAAGAGATTTATTTTAATAAACAATTGTAGTATTTCTTCCTCTTGAATTTCATGAGTTAGAAAAAAATGTTGTGCAGATGACACAGCTCCACATTTCAATGGCTTTTCACATCATCAATGTAACTGCAAATATATTCATCACTAGATCTCAATTTCCTTACAAAAGATCCCAGCTGTCGCCCAATACCAAAAATGGGTGTAGACTGTGTTGTTCACAGAAGTGGATATCTGGGTATTGAAAAAGCATTTAATAGGCAATTGTTAACAAGAAGAATCAGCTCAGTGAATAATACAATTATGAACTATGGTTCAGATATTCAAGTGCAAGTATTCAGAAGGTGACGTGGCAGCTAATCTGCAAGGGAGGTTTTAAAATAATGACATTTAACCCATCATAGCCATTGTTCTCATAAAAGACATGAGCTACTGCAATGAATAATACAATCTGCATAAAAATTATGTTCTAGTGTTAGGAATCATAAAATGGAACACAATAAGTCTTACCAAAGTAAATCAAATTTTTAAAATTTTTTTTAAAAAACTCTTTTAAAGAGGAAAAATACTAGGAAACCCAACCTTTATTCTGTGAATTTCTAGGCAATATGCTTGCCAAGATCACAAAGAAGAACTTTAATGATTATTCAAAGTGAACCATGAAGGACAGCTGTTAATCTGATTAAAGTAATGACATTCCTAACGTATTTATTTGGAGTAGTGATTTCTGAATTGTGCTGTTATTAGCAAGCTCACCCTGTTTACTGGAATGCAGATACATATTTAAAAATCTGTCTTTGAATAACGCAGGCTGAGCATGTGGACAATAGAATGGGGTCTTTTGCTTTCCTCTCTTCCTTTATGCATTATCTGATCTGCCTGGGAATGTGTCCCAGAGCTTTGTTATTGTTGATTCTTGGTCTCTCCTACCCCTCCCAGGTTTGGCCTCCTTGGGCACTGATTTCTGATACACTCATGACACCTCAGAGGAATGCAGCTGAGAATTCATTGTCCTTGAGCTATTTCAATACCCCTGTGAACTCTCCCTTTTTTGACTGGTTAGAAACCAACTCACATGCTTTATTAGTTGGTTTACCAGCCTTAAAAATCATTGCATATTAAATTTGTGAGTAGAATCAACTATCAAAAACTTTCAAGCACAAACTACTATTGGTTGCAGGTGAAATTACAAACACAATGGTGTTCATTTCTTCCATTCCTGCATGTCCATAGCTATCATTGGAACCTGAAAGTTTTAATTCACCAAAATGCAAGGATATAATTAATGTGTGTTCAGAAGACAACAACATCTCTTTTTCTTTTTTGGCTTTCTGCTCCTTTCTTTTGGAAACACACATGATTCTCCAAATTCATACATTAAAATCTATTCACTAGTGTGATGCTTAAAGGTGTGATTTGGGGGAGGCAATTATGTATGTCACAGAGGCAGTGACCTCATGAATGGGATTACACCTTTATAAAGAGACCCCCAGAAAGCTTCCTCAATTATCTGAGCACTTGGGTGAGAAGCTGCCATGTTTGAATGAGAAAGCTCTCACCAGACATTTAACCTGTCAGTGTCTTGACTTGTACTTCCCAGCCTCCAGAATCATGAGCTATAAACAGTTATTATTGATAAGCCCTCTAGTTGATGATCTTATGATATTACAGCAGTGATGAAGGGAGAAGGATGGGGTACTGGCAGCTCTTTGGCCCCAGTGGTGAGATCGCAGGCTGGCTAGTGGCTGGATGATTCACAGGACTTTACTCATTTACTTAGCCAGGACAGGCTATTTACAGTGACAATGGGAATAACTGGATGTGTTTCTCATGGCTCCCTCCCCTCCTGCCCCCAGTAGGCTGGTCCTAGCTTTTCTCATGTATCAATCACAGGGTTTCAAGAACAACAAAAGGATGAGCCTCCATGGACATGGACATGTTGAATCTCTGCTTACTTCCTGTTTGCTTCCATTTGCATCCAAAGCAAGCCGAAGGGCCAACTAGATTGGTGTAAGCTTGACAGGTAAAATACAGAAGCTAGTTAAGTGTGAATTTCAGATCAACAAGGAGTGATTTTTTTTTTTTTTTACTGTAAGTACCATGAACTAGGATTCTCCAGAGATACACAACCAGCAGTACATGAACAGATATAAACAAGAGATTTGTCACAGGAATTGGCTCACATAGTTATCAAGGTTGGAAGATCCCATGGTCTGCTTGGAAGCTGCAGCTCCAGAAAAGCCAGTGGTGTATTCCAGCCAAGTCAGAAGGCCTGAGAACTGGGGAGAGGGGGGTTGTTTAGCTGGTGGTGTATATGCCAATCTGACACTAGAAGCTCAAGAATCAGGAACTACGAGTTCGAAAATCAGGAGATGAATGGTATGGCTTAGAGAGAATGAAATTGTCCTTCCTTCCATTCAGGCCCTGAAAGATTGAAAGATGCTCATCCACAGTGGGGAAGGACATCTGCTTTCCTAAGTCTACCAATCCAGACATTGATCTCTTCTAGAAATACTCTCCCAGACCCATCCAGAAATAACATTTTGCCAATCATCTGGGTATCCCTTAACTTTGTCAAGTTGATCTAAAGTTAACCATCACAGATGTCTTCCCTGACTACTTTCGTATTATATTATTCTAACCCTTAGGACAGAGAATGTAATTCATTTCTTCTTGGGCTTATCACAACCACTAATTGTATATTCATGTGATTTTTTTCTGAGGCAGTCTAGCTATGTCCAGGCTGGCCTCAAACTCACAATCCTTCTGTCTCAGCCTTCTCAGTGCTGGGATTAAAAGCATACACCACTATGGCTAGTCTCATGTATTTGTTTACTAGTTGATTTCAGACTCCTCTATCAAACTATCAGCCCCATAAAACAAGGATCATCAGCATTTGAGACCAGCACCACATGTAATGATTGGAATTCAATGAATACATGCTGAATAAATGAAAGAACAAACTAAAGAGAGAACAGGTCATTGTACATATACAATTGGCCCATATCAAAATTTTAGATTCAGCTGCATGTTGGTGATTCATACCTATAATCCTAGCTACTCAGAAGGCTAAAATCTGAGGATCTTGGTTCAAAGCCAGCCTGAACAGGAAATTCCATGAGACTCTCCAATATAAAGAGTCAGAAGTGGAGCTGTGGCTCAAATGGTGGAGTGTTAGCCTTAAGATGAAAGCTAAGGGACAGCAGCCAGGCCCTATGTTCAAGCCTTAGCTCTGGTAAACACACACAGACAGACAGACAGACAGACAGACACACACACACACACACACACACACACACACACACACACACACACACACACACACACACACACACACACACGACTTAGGTTCAAGCCTTCCAGAGCATTTTTCCTTTAGGTCCAGCCCAAGGAAACATTGTGGAAAGCTATAACTGTCCTTCAGTATCAAGGTGACATCAATACCCAAGCTTTCCTCTCCTAGTTTATTAAAAGGCTGGCTGGACCCTTTGATGCATTTATTTCACCATTACTTACTTGTTCTTTATTTCCTCCATATGTATGGAATGGCTTTGTGGATATATATTTATATAAATTCTTATTATTCAGGCTCATAAAATATCCTTTATGAGAAGAAATAGCCATGGCTGACCCAGATGTACACGAGGAAATGTTTCATTTCTCAACAAGAGCCTTCTGTGCATCCTTCCTCCTCGCTGCCATGTGGTTTCCTCATGGGACCTAATGGTTCTAAAAATTGGAGCATCTGCTTGCCTCATAATTTATTGACCTACTGTGTGTGTAACAAGCAGAACTGAAATGCAGCCAGCTGGGGCTATTTTTGTTAAGACTAGATTTTAACTAGTTTGATGAGGTTTCTGTGATGTTTTACTGGCGCATATGAGCCTGTATGTTGGTTTGTCTATTAATCAGAGAAGATCATGGGGGAAAACTCAGGTAAGTTGGTTTCATATTCTTTATTAATCACAGGCAAAATACATTGTGTGTGTGTGTGTGTGTGTGTGTGTGTGTGTGTGTGTGTGTGTGTGTGTGTGTGTGTCCTACTATTCTTGCTTGAACTCAGGGTTTGGGCACTGCTCCTTACCTTTTTCATTCAAGATGAACACTTTATCACTTGAGCCACAGCTCCACTTCCAGCTTTTTGCTGGTTAATTGGAAATAAGAGTATCTCAGATTTGCCTCCCCAGCTGGCTTCAAACTGAGATCCTCAGATCTTAGCCTCCTGAATAGCTAAGATAATAGGCATGAGCCACTGGCACCGGGCTTTCCATATTTTCTTCTTTAGCAAAGTAGGCTAATTTACCCATCACTTATCTAGAAAAGGAAAAATGTTATAGCTCATATTAAACCCGAAACTCCCAAAGCCTGGTTCTATAAAACCATCATTTCCCTCAGTTATCTAGCTAAAATTAATGCATACATTTTCCTGTCATTTAGGAAGTAAATATTAAGTGATTTTAACCAAATCATGATTAATCTCAAAGGGTTAATATCTTAGGATGCAACAGTTGCTTAGAAGCTGCTTTGCTACAAAGCACTGACTCCTTACTTGGACCCACAAATTAACTGGAAATAGGATAAAAACTAGGCATCCTACCCTTCATTTTGTATCCATGTCCTTTGCTCCAAGCTATCCTCTCTAGCAGTCACTTTGCAGCCATCTTGGAATCCACGGAGGACTGGACCATCTATTAGGCATCTATTAGGCATCTATTGACTCTCAGTGATTGACACTCTGTGTCAGGTGGAATCTGACCAAACCTAAAACATGAGCTGTCAGACTGACAGCAGCAGCCCTCAGCTACCCAGGACCACCAGAGCAAACCTGTGACTGGGACTGTTTAATCATTCTGCATAACTCCCCACTTGCCTCCAATTCTCCCCTCCAAACCTAAAGCCAATGTCAGTATGAGGGACATGGGTTGAATTGCTCCCTTTCTTCTTTTCCTCAGCAGCTCCTTCCTGATCTATGAAACCCAGTTTGGCCAGAGGCAGTACAATCTACAGACTTTCTGAAATGCAGAAACATTAACTAGTAAAGAGTGGTTATTACTCTGAGTGTGTTATAGACTTCTAGGAAATTTAACAAAAGCTATGAGTCTTCTATTGAAAAGATTACATGCATTTTTTTCCTTGTGCTAGGTACTGGAGCTTAAACTCAGGGCCTTGTGCTCTTACATAGATTTTTTTTTTCACTCAAGGCTGGCATTAAAGCATTTGAGCCATACCTCTACTTCTGGCTTCTTGGTGGCTAATTAGAAATAATAATTGCCTGGATTTGTCTGCCTGGCTAGCTTCAAACCTTGATCCTCAGATTTCAGCCTCCTGAGTAGCTAGGATTACAGGTGTGAGTCACTGGTGCTTGGTTTCACATTCATCATTTTGCAGATAATTTCCAATACTTCGCTGATAACCTAAAATCCGTCCATAAATTCCAGGTTCTGAATCCCTCCTCTAAGGGAGGTATGACACGTGCTATAGTTTGGATGTGGTTTGAGTGTGTGTTTTCTGAAGATTCGTGGGACAGAATTTAGGTCTCCAATATGATAGTGTTGATGTGACAGAGCCTTTAAGTCATGGGGATTATTCAAAGGTATTTAGAACAAGGGACATTGATAAGCAGTGAAGAAAGCAAGACAAAACAAGGAAGGGAACCATTCAGGTATCTTTTTGGACATAACCTGTAAAAAGGGCAGGGCCAAGGGATCTGTAAGGTATGTTGGAGGCAACAAGCCTGGCTTTCCTGCCATACATCTCTCAGTCACTGGCTCAGAGGAAGGAGAAAATAAACTCCCAGGAACCAGTATCTGAGGGGAGCCCTCCAAAACAGCAGTCTGCAGGAGGTGACTGGAAATCGAGCTCAGAAACAGGAAAAGGGAATCTAAAGATGGACGAATGCCTAGAAAGCAACTGATGTAACAGGCCCAATCCAAACTCCAGAGACACATGTAGATATTTTTGAGTGACTCAATGTACTTTCTCCCAAGAGTAAAAATTAATAGTTACTATTTATTCTGAATTTTTGCCTTAAGTATAATGAGGGTTCATAGACCTTTACATGTGGAATAGCACAGTAGCACACATGCTGGCACTGTACCCTGGATCTGGCTTAGGTAAGCTACATCTTTGTTTAGGTTCAAGGGAAGGAGAGTTGTAGGCCAGAAGTTGTTCTTCAGATGGACTAGCTGAAATGGGTTGGATACATGATATCTCCTAGAGTAATACCAGATAACCCTTAACTTCATTGTAATCCAAATATGACAAATGACACACTCTCCAGTGTCAAGACAGTTGTTGACAAGTGCCATAATAATGACCAGAAAGAACCACTGGAGAGAACAGAGAGATGGAGTTTGAGTTCCTGGAAATTCTCTACCTATTCCAGAAAAGACCTGAACATTGCTTTCCTTTTATTTTTTTATTTTTTTTGTTGGTCGTGGGGCTTGAACTCTGGGCCTGGGCACTGTCCCTCAGTTCTTCAGCTCAAGTCAAGTGCTCTACTACTTGAGCTACAGCACCACTTCCGGTTTTCTAGTGGTTTATTAGAGATAAGAGTTTCACAGACTTTCCTGCCCGGGCTGGCTTTGAACTGTGATCCTCAGATCTCAGCTTCCTGAGTAACTAGGACTACAGGCATGAGCTACCGGTGCCCAGCTATTGCTTCCCTTTATTAGTCTATCTGTCTTCCTTCATTTCTTTTCTCTATATCTGTAACTTCCAGCCCTACAATGATTGAGAAATTATTTCTGAGGTTTTTTTTATCACTTCTATTCTTTTGTGTGTGTGCATGTACATGTGTGTACTCTTATACCCGAGTACTGGAGCTTGACCTCAGAACCTTGGCACTACTCCTTAGGTTTTGAGGTTGAGGATGGCACTCTACCACTTGAGCCACAGCTCCACTCCCAGCTTTTTGGTGGTTAATTGAGGTAAGAATTTCACAGATTTTTCTGCCTGGGGTGACTAAAAACCGAGATCCTCAGATATAATTCCTGAGTTGTTAGGCTTACAGGCGTGAGCCTAGTGTCACTTCTATTCTTGGCCAAGAAGAAAAGTCTCTTTTACTTCTTCACTGGTGCTGGTCTTGTTTTTGGTTCCATAATTCTGAGAGGAAAAAGGGCCAAGTTTGGGAGCAAAAACAGGCAGAGTACAATGACAATCCTTGTGGATCTTCCTTCTGCGAGCTCTAGGTGATTTGGCATCCAAATTGCAGATTACTCTGAAAGGCTTTCATATATTCTGCTCCAAATCCACCCCCTCACACACACACACACACTCACACACACACACACACTCACACACACACACATTCCTCAACTTTACATGGGATTATAGGATTCATACAGGAGCAAAGCTGGTTTTCTTTGTTTCTACAAAGCATGTTATCTTAAAAAATTAAAACCTCTTTATTAAATTGAACAACCACAAGAGATACATGAACTGTACCACAAGAGATACATGAACTCTGCTCTTTAGTTTTGAAAAGTATGTCCTAAGTGTAAGCGATGTTCCCCTTTAATTCTATGACAAAATCCCACAGACTAAAGGCATATCACTGGTGTTCCTGTTCCAGGTTTTGAATTTGCAAGGAAAAAAAAAAACAAAGATTGATTATCCAACAAAAATATAGGCAAGAGAAATGAAGAACCTGAGAGTTAATATACAGATTGCCTTGACTTACAATGAGATTATGTGCTGATAAACCAATCATAAATTGAAAGCTCACTGAACACATGGCCTACTGAACTACTCACTTGCACAACACACCTCAGGGTGTCAGGCACTTCCCTCTTGTAACTGGGTAGCTGACTGGGAGCTACGGCTTACTGCTACTGTTCAGAAACTCCAGAAAGGACTTCTGTTCATTATCACTAACCAGGAAAGGAACCACATTCAAGATGCAAAAGTACATTTTCTACTGACTACATATTGCTTTTACACCTTCAGGAAGTAGAAACATCAAATTGAAGTCAACCAAATAGTGGACAATGGCCAGATGATGCATAAAAACAGAACTATACGCCACAATCTCCAGCAACTAATCTGGGAAGCCAAACCACAACCTCAGCAACAATAGGTCCTAAACAGCCAGGACTTAATTAGTAGCTAACTGATTCTCTTGTTGTTATCAACATTCATCCTAGGACCAATCAGAAAAAGCTAAATATGTCTCCCCAACCAATCACATAGGGTGTCTTGATGCTAGTTATCCCACCTACCAGCTTCCTCAGGCCAACAGCCTCTAACCAGCCATGTACCTGAATAGAAGGCTTCACTTTCTTCCTCTAGGAAGCTTTCCACTTCCCCTTCCTGCCTTTGAGTCTCTACCAAAGACAAGTGTTGTGGCCAACTCCTTTGCTATCTATCAGAGAGCCTGAATAAGTTGCCTCTAGTTGGTCTCATTGGTGGAGCTGATGGCCATCCAGTTCATAGAAGAATATAAGTAAACAATGTGGTGTGTGTGGGGGAAGCACACATGAAACTAATTTTAGAAGAAAGGCAAATTAAATCAATAATAACACACATTTTTTTGGCCTGATTTGAAGGGCACTTTGTAAGTATTAAGCAAGAGGCTTAAAATAATGTACATGCCTTTAAGCCCAGCAATTCCAACTTTAGCAATTTATTTTGCAGAAATTGTCTCATAAATGGGCAATGTTAATATACCAAGCTGTTCACTTTGCAATTATTTGTACAGACTGAATATCCAAAGGGGAAAGAATATTTAAAAATAATTTTAAATAATTAAATATCCAGGCAGTGGAATTCTGTGAGACTATCCAAAGAGCAAAGCCTTGGTGATAGAGACAAGGCTCGGGGAGATGATACTGGAAAAGGCAGGAGAGTGGGGATGGGGACCACTTTGTGAACATGTGCTTGTGCTGAGTATGTCTGTCATTGCTTTACACTATGCTCATAGTGGTTCACTCCATAAGGGGATGGGAAAGCAGGAGAGGGGCTTTTACTTCATGCATTTTTTTCATTGTTTATATTTTTATGATGATAATATACTTAAGTGCCTTGTGATGAAAAGTTTTAAATAAAAAGAAGAAGCTGGGAAATGTGGTCCTGAAAACATGTTGTTCACTCTATCACCTATTTTCTCACTTCCCTCACATTGTGGCTGAGTTATGCAGCATAAGGCCTGGGTGTTGATAATAGCTTTGATTCCTGGAACAATAGCAGAGATAATGAGGAGCCCACTTCATTGACAATGCCCAGCCACGCCTTGTCAGAGACAAGACAAACATTGGTGCAGGTGTGGAAACAATCAAGTTTCATTTATCTGCCATTGTCCAGGAATGAGCTGATCTCACTAGTGAATTTTTCAGAATAATAGAAGCTTATCATCCCTTTAAAATGTTGTATCTTTTTTTTTCAGTTTATCCATTTTTTCAGGAAAATCTTTCCTAAATGGATTATTATACAGCTTCTGTTTTCTTAAAGAGCGGTGGTGATCACAATAGAAGATGATTTAGGATTATAGCTATGACTATAGAGCCCTGAGCTATGACATTTCAGTCCCCTATCGAGAGAGACTGAAGTAGCTGGGCAAGCTTGCCTGTACTTTGAATTACAGCCAGTTCCCAGGATTTAGAATTCATTCCTGATTGTAAAATTTCTGCTGCCCCTCTTGCCTTCAGCCATTCTTTGAAGATATCGCCCTTATTGCATCTTACCTTCTTTTTGTTGGAGGAAGCTCCTAAAAATTGTCCCTACCTTGATCATTCAATGAGTCATCTTACTCTGTGTCTCCTAGGTTATGTCAGGGTAAAGATGTGAATGAATGGGGCTTCCCAGGAGGTGATCCCAGAAAGCTTGGAAGGAAGAAGAAAACAAAGGATGAATCTCTGAGCATTTGGCTGCTATGGCCAACAAAAGCACTCGGGGACTTTTGGAGTGGGAGACATCTTGCTATAGAATTACCTAGGAGCAAAGAAACTGGAATATTTATTCACCAGCCCATGTCCCTGTACCCCTCATCTGAGGACTGTTGGGAGGTCAGGATAGATGATCAGCTTTTCA
Source organism: Dipodomys merriami (assembly GCF_024711535.1). Taxonomy (NCBI): domain Eukaryota; kingdom Metazoa; phylum Chordata; class Mammalia; order Rodentia; family Heteromyidae; genus Dipodomys; species Dipodomys merriami. The sequence continues at coordinate 53,422,705 of NW_027206290.1, read as the reverse complement.
GCACTTTGGATCTTCCATCTTAACTGGGCTACACAAGCCCTCAGACAGAAAGACACAAGTGCAGGAGAAGCTGATATACGCAGAACACAAAAAAGAATGGACTACACCTTCCCTCCACCCCCTCCTCCCTCCCCCACCCATGAAATTGGTAATATTTTAAGGATTGGAGAGCAGAGGTTATGAAAATTTAAACTATCTGCCCATAATCTATAGATATTTTAAGATACTTACCTGGATTAAACTAGTCCTAAAGCCCACCCCATACATATACATCTACAGGCACAAATGGCTACTACATACCCAGGGGTCTTAAAGGACTCTAAACAGTCATCTAGGAAATCAACTACCTGTATTACCAAAATAATAAATGTGTGGACCTCATAAAGCAAATGCAAATCAAAACAACATTGAGATTCTACTTCACCCCAGTTAGAATGGCTATATTCAAGAAATCTAATAACAACAGATGCTGGAGGGGATGTGGTCAAAAGGGAACCCTACTGCACTGTTGGTGGGAGTATAAACTTGTTCAACCACTCTGAAAAACAGTATGGAGTTTCCGAAAATGCCCACTTTTGGGCATTTACCCAAACGATCACAAACAAGGCCATACTAAAGCTACCAGCAGAAATATGTTTATTGCAGCATTATTTACCATAGCTAAGATATGGAACCAACCCAGATGCCCCTCAGTAGATGAATGGATCAAGAAAATGAGAAAAGTGAAATGCGATTTATACACACACACACACACACACACACACACACACACACACACACACACACACACACACACACACACACACACACACACACACATATATAATAGAATTCAAAGAATGACACCTCCCCATTTGTAAGGAAATGGAAATACTTGGGAAAAAATCATATTAAGTGAAGTAAAACCAGACCCAAAGAAACATAGGTCCTGTGGTCTCTCTTATTTGCAATAATTAGTATATGTCTAGGATAATCTTAGCAGATGAGCAGAATAGCTCAATAGCTGTACATATGTCCATATAAGATAAGCTAAATGAACTCCAAGACATAGACACAAGAGGTTTATCTTTGTTGTTGTTGCCTTTAATGTACTATGTGATTTTTTGTTTCTTTTGTATGTAGTGTATATCCTCTGTTACTGTATTTGATTTTGGTACCCTGGTATTGTATATATGTTTAGTTGAATTAGGGAAGGGAAGAGGAACAAAAGAATTTGAGACAAAGGACAAGGGGGTAACCAATGCAGCAGCAATATACATAAGACAGTATGTTAGAAACAATCTGTACAATTTGGTGGGGGGGGGGTTGGAGAGGAGGGAATGATGGAGAAAATTGAGGGAAACAGTAACAAGGTTGACAAGAAATATACTCATTACCTTACTTATGTAACTGAAACCCCAATGTATATTACCTGGACAAAAGAAAAAGAAAAAAAAAGTGTGGCCCTGATCATGTTGACTGATGTACCCACATGCCTAAAGCAATGCCCAGCACATGATCGGCACTCAGTGAATAGAAGAATGATATTAGCTCTAAAAATGTTTTCTGTGGTGCAAGTATAGGCATATTATTAATCAGTCCTGGGACATCCTAGTTGATCACTTAGAGGCTGCAGCTGCTTACTCCTGTATGAATAGTTTTTGTACATGCTCATTCATTCATTCATTCACTCATTTAGCTAACATTTATTGAATCTGTTACATACAAGGTACCATGCTAAATGCTGGGTTTTTTTGTTTTGTTTTTTTGTTTTTGTCTGTTCTGGGGCTTGAACTCTGGGCTTGGGTGCTGTCCCTGCTCTCTTCAGCTCAAGAGGAGTACTCTACTGCTTGAGCCTCAGTGCCACTTCCGGTTTTCTAGTGGTTTATTGGAGATAAGACTCTCACAGCCTTTCCTGCCCAGGCTGGCTTTGAACTGTGATCCTCAGATCTCAGCCTCCTGAGTAGCTAGGATTACAGGTGTGAGCCACTGGTGCCCGGCTCTAAATGCCAGTTCATTTTTAACATAATGTCTAGTGAGTTCTACTGCTACATTTAAAAAATTTTTTTAAACAAAAGATAAAGTATGTATATATATGTATGTATGTATGTATTGTTGTTGTTGTTGTTGGTCATGGGGCTTGAACGCTGGGCCTGGGCACTATCCCTCAGCTCTTCAGCTCAAGGCTAGCACTCTACCACCGGAGCCATAGCACCACTTCTGGCTTTTCTGTTTATGTGGTACTGAGGAATCAAACCCAGGGCCTCATGCATGCAAGGCAAGCACTCTACCACTGAGCCAACTTCCCAGCCCATAAAATATATTTTTAAAGGACAAATAAAGGACTTATTAGCAAGAAAGAAAGAAAGAAAGAAAGAAAGAGAGAGAGAGAGAGAGAGAGAGAGAGAGAAAGAAAAGAAAAGAAAAATATTCATACCAATGGAATAGAACTGAATTCCCAGAAATGAACCCACAGACCTATAGCCACCTAATCTTTGCTAAGAGAGCTAAAAAAAATAAAATGGAAGAAAGTTAGCCTCTTCAGTAAATGGTGTTGGCAAAATTGGTTAAACACCTGTAGAAAACTAAAGCTAGATCCTTATATCACCCTGTACCAGAATCAACTCCAAATGGATCAAAGACTTTGAAGTCAAAGCAGACACCCTGAAAACTTTACAGGAAGGAATAGGAGAAACTCTAGGGCTCCTTGGCATAGGCTGAAATTTCAGAAACACAACAAATAAGAGAAATGTTGGACAAATGGGATTGCATGAAACTGCAGAGCTTCTACATGGCAAAGGACATAGCTAGCAATTCGATGCCTCCATCAGAAAGAATGACACCACCCCATTTGTTAGGAAATGAAAGACTTGGAAGAAATTATATTAAGCAAAGTAAGCTAGGCCCAAAGAAACATAAGTCCCATGATTTCCTTTATCTGCAATAACTAGTATATGTCTAGGACATGCTGAAAAGCTCAAAAGCTATGTACATATGACCATATAAGATGATTCTAAGCAAAATGAACCCCAAGATAGGGACATAAGAGCTTTTATCTTTCTTGTTGTTGTTTCCAATGTATTTATAATGTACTATGTGATTCTTTTGATTTCTTTTGTATGTTCTTCCCTTATGGTACAACCCCTGTTTTCATTATATTTGATTCTGGTGTCCTGCATCTTGTATATACATTTTTCTAATTTGAGGAGGGGAAGGGAAATAACAAAATGCTGAAATAAGGATACAGGTTGACCCATTGTAACAATGAGATGTACAAGACACTTTGTTGAAAATGAACTTTACAACTTTGGTGGGAGGGGAAGGAAGAGTTGGGGAGATGGGAAAGAAAGGGTTGGTAGGGGAAAAACCAAGGAGGAGGTAACAATGCTCGATAGGAAATGTACTCATTACCTTGCTCATGTAACTGTAACCCCTCTGTATAGTATCTTTACAATAAAAATATTCATCAGTCATGCCTTCATCTTGTCCACAGTCTAGAGAAGAAGATAGGTACCCATCAAGAAGAATTACAGCACATCTGAAAGAATCTTGCTATGGTTTGACTAGTGACCCACAAAGGCTTGCTCCTCAGGGTGCAGATAGTGGTAGGTCCTATAGTCCTTTGAGAGGTGGGGGCTCTTAGGTCATCAAGATGTACATGGTCTACAAGAAGATTGTGGGGCACTGGTTCTCCATTTCTCCCACTTTTCTGGCTTACGATGTGAGTGGCTTTCTTTCTTTCTTTCTTTCTTTCTTTCTTTCTTTCTTTCTTTCTTTCTTTCTTTCTTCCTTCCTTCCTTCCTTCCTTCCTTCCTTCTTTCCTTCCTTCCTTCCTCCCTCCCTCCCTCTCTCTCTCTCTCTCTTTCTTTCTTTCTTTCTTTCTCTCTTTCTCTCTTTCTCTCTCTCTTTCTCTCTCTCTTTCTCTCTCTCTTTCTCTCTCTTTCTTTCTTTCTTTCTCTCTTTCTTTCTTTCTTTCTTTCTTTCTTTCTTTCTTTCTTTCTTTCTTTCTTTCTTTCTTTCTTTCTTTCTTTCTTTCTTTCTTTCTTTCTCTCTTTCTTTCTCTCTTTCTTTCTCTCTTTCTTTCTCTCTTTCTTTCTCTCTTTCTTTCTTTCTTTCTTTCTTTCTTTCTTCTTTCCTTTCTGTCTGTCTGTCTTTTTTTTAAATTGTTTCCCCCAGTAATAGGGCTTGAGTCTGGATGCTATCCCTGAACTCTTTTGCTCAAGGCTAATGCTCTAACACTTGAAGCCATGGCGCCACACCTGGTTTTCTGGTGGTTAATTGGAAATAAGAGTCTCACAGACTTTCCTGGATGGGCTGGTTTTGAACTGCAGTCTCACATCTCAGCCTCGTGAGTAGCCACCAGCTCCTGGTGTGAGTGACTTTCTTCTACACTCGTTCCTACCATGTTGTGCCATCCTTGCTAGAGGCCCAAAGCAATGTGGCTACTCAGTCTTGTCCTGGAATCTCCAGAACCATGATTCAAGCACCTCAGTAGGGTACCAGTGCTCACACCTGTAATCCTAGCTACTCCAAAAGATGAGATCTGAGAATTGTGGTTTGAAGCTAGCCTAGGCAAGAAAGTCCATGAGACTCATATTCAATTGACTGCCAAAAAAGCCAGAAGTGGAGCTGTGGCTCAAGTGGTAGAGTGATAAACTTGAGCAAAAAATTTCAGTAACAATGCCCAAGCCCTGAGTTCAAGCCCCAGGACTGGCACTAAACCAACAAAAATGACATTATTTCACTTCATGAACGGTGTATGTTGAGGAGTTTGGTGACAGGAAGCTGACTTGAACAAATCTTCTGTTTATCTTTCAATTTAAAGAAAAAATAAGGACAGAGAAACATTCAATGGAAACACAGTTATCAGCAAAATCCAAACTATGAGAAACCTGTCTGGACAAACAACTCACTTCTTCAACAGAGCAAATAATAGATAAAAAAAAGATGAAAAGATACATCCACTAATTATACCTGTTATTTAGATACTGATTCAAACTTTAGAAATTATAACATTTGTGAGATAACTGGAAACTTGGATATTGAAGAAGTAATGATTTTTATTTTAGGTGTGCTAGTGGCATTGTGGTTATATTTCAAAAAAGGCTTTATTATTAAGCGATACATACTAAAATATTTACAGATGAAATGATATGATGTCTTGGACATTCTTCAAAATAATACACAAAAGGGAGGACACAGATGGGGACTGTGGATAAAACAAGATTTCTCATGAGTTAATAAAATATTGATACTTGGGGTGGTGTCTTAGGGAGTTCATGATACTGTGGTGCCTACTTTTGCATGTTTAAAATTGTCGACATTAAAAGTTTATAGAAAGAGATCCACAAGTCTTTCATTATAGAGTGCAATACGTGCTATGACAATGAAGTACCATGAGAAACTAGAATAGGTGAACCCACGCTTCCCCAGGCACAGAGGGCATTTACTTCTAGGTAGTAATAATAATAACTTTTTATTAAAATATTTATTAAAATGAATTTTCTATTACTCCATTTTTCAGCTTAAAAAAAAACCTATTACAAGTAATGGTGATAGGTATATTTTTCTTTTCTACACATTTGTTAAGTATTTATCTTTCTTCCTAACTTGAAACTTGTTAGTTTGAGTACAAAACAGGCAGAGCCAATGATATAATTATCTGAATTTCAAAAAGCATGTAAATATCTACTGTACTATTAAATGAAGCCTGAGATCCTTGTGAAAGGCGGGTAAAGAAGTTTTGTATCCACTTTTTCTGTTACTCCACTGGAAATTTAAACAATGTTCTAAACAATTCAACTATTAAACAAAGTTTCCAATCTTGTTCATAACCTTCTTGATGTCTCTCCCACCTAGAGATGTAACTGTCTGTGTTCCTTGTCCTTGGGCCAGCCTGAGACTGCTTTAGTTTATAGAATACAGGGGAAGAGACCGTATATGATTTCCACAACCAGAAAAGGCCAAATGGCTTTCACTTTTTCACTTTGGGAACCCCAAGCTTCCATGTAAAAAGTCTGATTTCTTTGAGGTAACCATGTTGTGAGGAAGCCCATGCTATATGAGGAAGTCATATATAATGATTGACAAACTGTCCCCTGTACCAAATCTCAGCACAGCTATCACTGTCTACCAAACCTATGAGTAAAGGTATCTCTAAATTATTCTCTCAACTCTGAAGTTACCCCCAAACATTAAAACTTGACGTAGAAGCCCAAGAGACTATGGTGTATAGACCTAAGTCATACCCACATTGCCTTGCTTGTAAGCAGAATAAAATTATTATTTCATTCCACTTATTTTGAGAATAGTTTACTACCCACAAATGGCAGCCAGAACAGAGGCTAACAAAGGACTAGTTAGCAAGTATTTTTATAATACTGCTGGAAAGTAGAGTTGAACGTGGGGTCGAGAGAGATGAGGGAAGCTATACCAGAAAATGAACCAATTCCATGGAGAGTAAAAAGCTAACCCGATGCAGACTTTGGTTATTTGATAACTACTGACCTCCTTCTCTAGGCTATTTTCAATGCTGAGCTATGTCAGGTACAGAAAGGCCTTAATAAAGGACTTTGCTGCTTATAGAACCCATAGCATAGAAGAACTATTGGCATAGAGGTCAAGGGTCACCAATGGATACCAGCACTGGATCATCAGGTCATTTAACTATGGCTGCTATTGCCCTCACTAGAGTCATTGCTATAGCTCCTTATACATAACCATGGTTAAGTGTAGAGAGACTAGAGGCTGTCCACTGGTCCTTGTTTCTGAGAAAGGTAGCTTCCACATCCCTTCAGCCATCCAGATGTTGCATGAATAAAAATCACTAGCAAAAACTGAACCTAGAATCCTAGCTATAAAGAACCCTGGAACTCTGGGTGTCGGTGGCTCATAACTATAATCTTATCTACTCAGGAGACTAGGATCTGAGGATCACAGTTCAAAGCCAGCCAAAGCACAAAAGTCCCTGAGTCACTTATCTCCAACAAATTACAAAAATAGCCAAAATAGCCAGAAGTGCTCTGTGGCTCAAGTGGTAGAGTGCTAGCCTTGAAGCTCAGGAACAGCACCTAGGACCTGAGTGCAAGTTTCAGTACTGGCAACAACAACAACAATAACACAACAACAAAACCAAAAGAATCCTAGATGGCTTGAATCTAGTTTTTAGACTTCAAACTTCTACAAAATGGTGGGAGGTAGGACACAAAATTAGATAGCAGTCAAAACCCTTGCCTTCAGAGTTCTTACTCCTCTTAGAGATGGGAAGACTACAATGAATTCTTGTTTTTCACATTTATATTAAGAATGTAAAGCATTTTTCCATTTTTTATAAAATATCGAATTTTCAATTAGAGAAATGGGGACTAAGACAGAGCATGAAGTAAAAACAAGCTATAGAAACAGAAGCTGAATGAGACCCAGCTAAAATGGCTGCGATAATCAGAGACTCCAGCCGAAGAGGTACCAGAATTGGAAAAGGGCAGAACAGAGGTTCCTTCATCACCCACATCTGTAAGGCAGGACACTGTTTTCCTTGTACTTGGGAATACTGTGGTCTGGGTAACAGTAGCCCACTTAATGACTAGCTAGAACTAGAAGTGATGAGTGCTTGGTATTCTGTCTTGATTGTCATGCCTTCTCTCTGAACCTCAGTTTTCATATCAATAAAATGGAGGATAATAGTGCACAGTTTTACTCTATTATAGACAATCACATGTAAAACTAGAGGCTAGGCTGGGTGCTGGTGGCCTATGCCTGAATTCCTAGCTCATTAGGAAGCTGAGATCTGGGAATTGCAGTTCAAAGCCAGCCCAGGTAGAAAAATCCATGCAAATCTTATTTCCAATTAAACACTGAAAAGCCAGAAGTGGAGGTGTGGCTCAAGTGGTAGAACACCAACCTTGCATGAAAAAAATCTAAGGGACAGTGCCAAGGCCCTAAATTTAACTTCCAGTCCCAGCATACACACACAGACACACAAATATGTGTGTGTGTGTGTGTGTGTGTGTGTGTGTGTGTATGTGTGTATCTATGTATGTATATCCTGGAGTACAAATTATCCTTTATCCTTTCATTAGGACTTTTCCTTCCTGACATGATAAGTGGGCAGACTTAAAAATCTTCATGGTCAGAGGTATGACAGATAATTTCTCTCTTATTATGTACTTTTCTACTTTGTGAGCATTACAATGTCTTTTCCCTTTCCCATCTTTTCTGTGTGTGTGTGTTTGTGTGTGTGATTCTCTCTAGAAATGTCAACATGCGTTTGTAGCACCTTCCCTGTTAAACACAATATTGTTGAGCAGCATACACATAACTGTGCCAGTATATCTCAGCTCTACCAGGAATGTGTCTGAGGACCACAATAATTTTCTCCAAATCTTCTATAATTTCTTAGTGACCTAGTACTTGTCATAACCCCCTTACCCACCCAACTGAGTCTGTGTGATACTCTTCCAACTTTACTTAATGGGCTATTGTGATCAAGGGAAAGACCCTCAGCTGACCTTATGACTCACCATGGCAGTAAGTGGTATTTAGTCAAGTTGTTATCACCATCACCCGCCAAACTTCAAGCTCTTAGACAACACATGAGGGCTCTTAATGTGATAATAATGTGGCTTTTGGTGAGACCACACCAGTGCAATTCTTTCATTGCTCTAAAATAGAGACTTTCTCTTTGAGAGGCAGTATCCTTGATATAAGATCACTATGCTTGCTCTTTCTGCCTTGTTTAAACCTCATATAAGCTCTGATGGCATGCAATCCTCCATTGGCTCTTAGTGCCTTCATGAGGCCATTAGAATTCAGTCTTGTTCTGAGTTCTTTCTGAACTTCAATATGAAGTCTTCTCAACTCAGTCCCATACTGGCATATGGACAAAATCTTCAGAATTAGACCTGGGCAAATAAATAATCACAGCTTCCTTTCCCCATCATGACTCTAACCAAACATTATGACCTCCAATGACTTTGAAGGAAGATAGTTATCTAACTATCTGAATTTTGGTTTCTCCAAAAGTGGACCCCCAACACAAGAACTTGAGAGCAAATGATTTATTTGCCGAGTGATTCTGCAAAGCACTATGAGGAAGCAACAAAGAGAGGGAAAGGGAAGACCCAAAAGAAGGTTTTAATAAGCAGCTCAATGCTGTGAACAGCTAGAGTTCAACCTCACTGGAAATTTTGGGAGACGGCCTCAAGTGCACCCTTCAGAGTTGTTCCAGTGAAGCCAGGGCACTTATTCAGCAACTCCATCTATCATTGGCTGGGGGCTATTGATGGGGGTGTTTACTTCTAGCTGGACTATCTTATAGGTGAAGAATATACAAGGACCAGAGAAAGACCTCAGCAAGACAAAAACTCAGTGTGTGAAGCAGAAAGCCATCTTCCTACACAAGAAGCATTTATTCAATCTGCAAGAATCTTGTCGGTCTGGCCATGGTATACAGGCAGATCATCAATATTATCTGCTACACACTATTTTTACCATAATAAAATCTTAATTCTTGAAATAACTAATTTTCAACAACAACAACAAATAGTCATATGCTAGATGCCAGTGGCTCACACCTGTAGTCCTAACTAAACTCAGAGGCTGAGGACTATGGATAGAAGTTTGAAGCCAGTCCACACCAAAAGTCTGCTCGACTCCCTGTCCAAATAACCAGCAACAGGCAGGGCTGGAAACGTAGCTCAAGTGCTCTTAGGCCAGCTTAGCAAGCTCAAGGCTCTAAATTTAAACCCCAATACCACAGAAAAAGATCATACAAAGAAATGAGAAGACAACTATGACAAGGAAAAAAAAACAGTCAATAGAAATTGTCAACAGAAAGACCAACATTGGATTAGACAGCCTTAAGTAAGCAACTTACAATACGTTGAAAGATCTAAAAGGAAGTATTAGGATGGTATCTTAAAAGAGAGCATATCAATAAATAAATCAAGTATAAAAAGATAGGAATTCTAGAGTTGAAAATACAATAACAAGCATAACATTTTTATGACAGAAATGCTGATACATTTGAATCTGAAATATACCCATTGGCTTTGTGTTAAAAGGCTTAGTCTCTAGCTGGAGGCTCTGGAAATTTAGGAAGTGAAGCCCAAAGGGATGGAAAAATCATGGCTTGGGGGTTTTATTTTGACCCCAGCACCTTGGTATCTATGCTTCCTGGATGCCATGTTCTTCTGCCATGATGCTTCTGCTTTCCCATAGGTATAAAAACAGTGGACCTAACTGGACAGACTACAACCTCTGAGACAATTAGCCAAAAAGAAAAATCTTTCCTCCTGTAAGCTGATTTCTTCAGTTTTTTTTTGTTACAGTGATGAAAAAGTGACTAGCACAAACTCTGTGGCATATTTGTGCAGCCTGAAGAAAACAAATCAATAAATCTGAGTATAAGCCAATTGAGATTATCCAGTCTGAGAAAAAAAAGGAAGCATAGATCCATATATACGTATATATATATATATATATATATATACACACACACACACACACACACACACACACACACACACACACACACACACACACACACACACACACACACACACACATATATATATATATAAAGAGAGAGAGAGAGAGTGTGTGTGTGTGTTGAGGGCGGGGGGGAGGGGGGACATGGTGATGGAAGCTTGTAATCCCAGCCCCTCAGAAGGCAGAGATAACAGTCAGTCTGGGCAAAAAGCTAGTAAGACCCATCTCAACTATCACAGTGGGTGCGGTAGAAGGTAAGTATTCCTAACTAAACAGAAGAAATAGAAGGATAATGATCCAAAGGGAGCTCCAGGCAAAAACATGAGATCTAGCAGAAAAATAACTAAAGTGAAAAGGGCTAGGGGTATGGTTCAAGTGGTAATGTCCTCCTAGCAAGTACAAGTGCCTGAGTTTCAAACCCCAGCACTACCACCTCCCAACACCCTACACACAGACAGCCACACACACATGCAAGGATTCTGAAGGCAGAGGGAAAGGAGAATGGGGCTGGGTTGATATTTTAAAAGCTCCAAAATTTGAAAAAGAATTTCAGCTATAAATTCCAAGTAAAATAAAATCAAAGTGAACCTGCTCTAGATTTATCGAAATCAAACTGTCAGAAACTAATGGGAAAGAGAACAATGTTGAAATTATCAAGATAGAAACCATTCGTCAGGTACAAAGGTCTTCAATCAGGTTGTCAGCTGATTTCTCATCAAAAACCTTAGAGACCAAAAGGCAGTGTTGTAGCATATTTTAATGACTTAAGTAAAAATATTGTCAACAAAGAATTCTGTGTCTGGCAAAATTATCTTTAGGAAATGAAAAAGAAATAAAGTCATTTCAAGATAAACAAATCTAGGAGAGTCCATCACCGGTACATTCATTCAGCAAGAAATACTAAAGAGTCCTTCAGACTTCAATAAAAGGACACTAGACAATAGCTTGTCTCTACATTAAAAAAAAAGTGCCAGCAAAGGTAATTACATAGGTAAATGTAAAAACAGTATAAATATCTTTCTTGTTTTTACTCCTTTTTTCTACCTGATTTATAAGACAATTGCATCACATAATAACTGTCTAAGTTGGTGGGCACACAATGTACAAACATGTGATTTGTGGAAAAGACAGTATAAAGGAGATGGAATTACATAGGAGCAAAGTTTTATATATTGTGGAAATTAAGTTGCTTTTTATCCAAACTAGATGCATATAAATTATGATTAGCTTTATCAAATTAGTACAAGATCTGTACACTGAACACCATCATTGTTGAAAGTATTTAAGTTAGATCAAACTACAGGGCAAGATATTCCATGTTCATAGATCTTAATATTGTTTGTTTGGTTTTCTTTTTGGTCCAGTCGTGGGGCCTGAACTCTGGGCCTGAGCGCTGTCTCTCAGCTCTTCAGCTCAGGGCTAGCGCTCTACCACTTGAGCCACAGCGCCACTTCCGGCTTTTTTTTCTGCTTATGTGGTGCTGAGGAATCGAACCCAGGGCCTCATGCATGCAAGGCAAGGGCTCTACCACTGAGCCATCTTCCCAGCCCTCTTAATATTGTTGAGACAAATAATTGTCAAGATAGCAATACATTCCAAGTTTATCTACAGATTCAACACAATGCCTTTCATATGCCCTTTTATAGAAATAGGCAAGCTGATCCTAAAATTTAGATGGAATGGCAAGAGACCCAAAATAGCCAAAAGCATGATGAAAAAGAGAAACAACATTGTAAAACTAACTCACTTTGATTTCAAAACTTACTGCTATGCTCCTTGAATCAAGAGAGAGTGAAATTAACATGAATAGATATTTTGGGCTGGAAGAGTGGCTCCAAGATAGAGTACGAGCCAAGAAAGCTAGGAGAACATAAAGGACCTTCCTTTACTACTGCAGGAAAAAAAAGAGAAAATAAACATATAGATTAATGAATAGAATAGAAAAATCTATGAAACAGAATAGAAAAATCTATTAATAGGTCTCCAAATAGAATAGAAAGTAGAATATGATGAATAAGGGATTTCAAACAAGTGAGGAATTAATGTACTGTCCAGTAGTTGGGACAACTGAGCAGCCTGAAAATAAACAGAGATTTAAATGCTAAAAGAAGAAAAACAGAATTCCCCTTTTCTTTCTTCCTTTCTTTCATTCTTCCTTCCTCCTTTTATCTCTCTCTCTCTCTCTCCCCCCCCCCCCCCCCTTTCTCTCTCTCCGGGCTTGAATTCGTAGAGCCTGGGTGCTGTCTCTGAGCTTTTATTCCTTGTTTTTGTTTTGCTTTGTTTTGTTTTTTGTTGGTCATGGGGCCTGAACTCTGGGCCTGGGTGCTGTCCCTGAGCTCTTCAGCTCAAGGCTAGCACTCTACTACTTGAGCCACAGCGCCACTTCTGGCTTTTTCTGCTTATGTGGTGCTGAGGAATCAAATCAAGGGCCTCATGCATGCAAAGCAAGCACTCTTCCACTGAGCCCCCTTCCCAGCCCCTGAGCTTTTATTCTTAAAGCAAGCATTCTACCACTTGAGGCACAGCTCCACTTACAATCAGAAGTTTATTGGAGATAACAGTCACATGGACTTTCCTGCCTGGGCTGCCTTTGAACTGTGATTTTTCTATCTCAGCCTCCTTAATAGCTATGATTATAGACCTGAGCCACTGGCACCAGCCTGAGGATTTCTTTGTACCCTCAGAAGAGATAATCCAAAAGCCATAAGGGAAAAAAGTAAAATGAGAATAGTGGAAACGATCCACATGATAAAATATAGTCAAGCCTACAAATATAGCTCAAGTGGTAGCTTGCTTAGCATTCAGGAGATTCTGAGTTCAATCTTTAGGACTAAAAAATAGCTAAGTCAAGAGAGAAAAATATTTGCAAGTTATATCAAGGCTTTTTAGACTTTTTAAAGTAATGTTAATAATGAGGATGGGAATTATTAATAATAAATTCAAATTTATATTGTGTCTGACTACTTTATTGCTAATATTATAGAATATTGAGTAAATATTCTTTCATTCAAAAACTAGTATCAGCAAAGATGTTGCTCATGTCTTTAGTGAATGAGTAAAGTTCAGACATATAACACTACCACAATGTGACTTTCATCTTAAAAATAGTAACACTCTTATTTATTACAACCACAGGCTGATTATGGGTCCAAGACAAATATGATCCTTTGAAAAATCAACTGTCTATGTTGACAATTTACTATAAAAGTCATTGTGTATCTTATTATAATTTATAAATTGTATGCTCTGCATCCTTCACACTAGTAAAGTTTATCAACTGTGTACATATAAATGCATACTTTATTTTCTGAGAATTGGTTTTTAAATATTTGCCAACCCATCACTGGCTTATTACAAACAAAAATTTTCAAAAAATGACTAGAAAGAATTTTCTGAAATATAGGTGTATATACGATTAAGATACCTTTGATTGCCAAAACCAGTGTTTTCAAAATCAGATACAGTGAATTAAATTTAATTCCAAATTAATTGAATACATTTACTTTATATTTAAATTTTTTAGTTTTTTGTATTTAAACTTTTAATTTTGATAGAAACAATGTGAAATTGCCCTGTCCGCAGACTTTAGGAAAGACTTCGATGATCCTTCATCTTATCCAGTGTTATATTGTTGGCCCTTGAAAACATAGGAGGAAAAACTGATGGGGAGGGCCAGTGGTGATGCGGTCAGGCACTGACCCAAAGCCCTGGGGTCAGCAGAAATAGCTGGGGATAGCCAGCTGATATTCTTAGAGACAAGCACATTTGAGACAACCCTTGGAAGCCCCCAGAAATAACTGGCCTTGGCCTAGGCTAGTGCCACTAAAGAGAGAGGTTCTACTGAGCCAGCTTAATTGGTTACTAATGGCAATCTGACCTCATTTGTACCTACAGCCCAGAGACCCCTAAGGACAACCAGGTTACAATTAATTATGGATTGAGGGTGACATAATGCCAAAATAGCTTGGCAACACAAAATAGCTTGGTGAGGCTGTGTGCTGAAGATGAATGAAAGAACTAATGTATCCAGAGCCCAGTGCTGTGAGGCGCTCTGAGAACTGCAGCATGCAGCTGTGTGATTGGAAAGCATGGTCTCCGCCTCTGACTGCATGCTTGCTAGACCTGGTCAGTGGTCAGTGGTAGAATCAAAAGAAAGTGCATATTTGTGTATCCAGCCTGTCATTTGCAGGTGGTACACTGTATAATAACAGATGATTGAAAGAAATCAAGACCAGGTACATTGGTGAGCAGGTGATTGATTTCTCTTTAAAAAGCAATTATTATAGCTGGGTGCTGCTGGCTCATACCTGTAATGGTAGCTATTCAGGAGGCTGAGATCTGAGGGTGCCAATTAACCACCAGAAAACCAGAAGTTGTGCTGTGGCTCAAGTGGTAGAGTGCTTGCCTTGAGCTGAAGAGCTCAGGGACAGCGCCCAGGCCCACGACTAACAAAAAGAGAAAAAAATATTATCTTGAAGTAGTTGTACAGAGGAGTTTCCATTCAACAAAGCAGTTTATGAAGTGCACCTTGATCAATGTCACTCCTCTCAACCCACCCCTTCCTTCACTTTTCTTAATTTTATATATTCATTAAAACTTTTCATTGTATATACCACAGAATTAAGAAAATAATGGAAGGGGTAGGTGAAGGGGGGAGTGAGAATGTTAAAGGGATGACATAGGTCAAGATGCATTGTATATATTAACTGCTTTGTTAAATGGCAAACAAACAAAGTCAAAGCAGGTGAATTCTTGAAGCACCTGGGCTGGCCTTTCTGGGAACCTCTGGGAAACAGTACTGAACATATCTTGAGCTGTCTTACTTGGTGAAAAAGCTGGATGTGGGTTTTTTTTTAATGGTTATTGTAAAGGTGAAGTACAGAGGGGTCACGGTTATGTAAGTCAGATAAGGAGTAAATTTCTTATTGGACAATGTCCCCCCTTCCCTCATTCTCTCCCAGTTTTCCCCTCCTGTCTCCACCCACAAGTTGTATAGTTCATTTTCAACATAGTATCTAGTGAGTGAGGAAATGAAGCTGGGTGTTTTTGCTAACACTTTAGTCCTGAAGGGAAGGGCTGCCTATTGGAATGTTATTCCATGGGTGTGAAAGTGAAGCCAGACGAAGACAAGCACTTGCCAGAAGTTGCCACCTGTGCTGGAACTGTGAGGGTCAAGGGGAGGCAGAGCAGGGCACTAGCAGCATGTGCTATAGGCAACGCTTAACTTTGTTCTGTGACTCAAGCCCAGCATGTCCAACCACAACATTCTCCTTGGGTTCTTCACCTGCCCCTACATTCTGGGAAGAGGTAGCATTGTTCTCACGATGGTCCTTCCATTTTGATTATCCCCACTCCTACATTACATCATTTGGAACAATAGGTCACTTGGAAACTTTTAGTATCACTTCGATCAAAACACACAACTCAGATGGGCTCTGTTGGTGTTGCCAGTATAGAATGCAGTACTCTCGTGGCCTCTGGACTCAGCCTGTGCTTTCCTCAATGTGGTAAACTCATTTTATACTTCAAGTAATGTTGGAGGGGGAGGGGGAGTGATTACTACCCTAAACCACCATCTTCTTAATCTCAAGGGAGACAGGGGAGATCTTCTGGACTTAAGTGCCCCTCAAACAATTCCTGTGGTTTGCTAGCATTCAACTAGCTTAGGTTACCATACTCTTGTTTGAACTAACATAACCTGGGGAAGGTATATGCCAAGGTTGACTTTGGTCATAGTCATATGCTCTGGCCCTGAGGTCACAAGCTTGGGTTTCATCTTGATCAATGGATGGTGGTGTGGTCCCCAGACAAAATTCAGGGGCTGCTGCTTACATTGCACGATGGAATGTGAGGAACCAGAGGCAGCAAATGTCCTCTGTTCCTTTCCTAAGCATATTGTTTACCTGCTTCCCCCACTTGACCAAAATGCTCTTCCTCTTTGACCTTGACTGTATTGTATTCACTAAACTAAAAACATTGTAATAGCTGCTTTCTGTGATTCTTGCTGTTAATATCCTGTAAAAACCATGGAGATGCTAGCCACTATTGATATGTTTTTATATATTCATACAAACTTACCCTTTTGGTGTTTTAAGTTAAGTAGGTACTTAATAAATGCCTGGAGGCTTCAAATTGTTGTATAAGCACTGTAACAACGAAATAAGTACAAAAGCACAAATAAAGGCCAGTCTGTAACTTACCAACTGGATTTCACTTATTTATTTCTCAATGAGCTCCCACAAACTGAGCACACTTAAGCAACTAGAACCCAGATCCGCTTGTCAACATTCAAATAACTTCCATTTACTATCTATCTCCAAGAATAACCACTGTCCTTACTTCTAGCACCACAATCAGTTTTACTGTTTCCAATTTTTCAGGTGTTCGTGCTCATTGCTATATAGTATTATAATGTGGAAACACACACACACACACACACACACACACACACACACACACACACTTTACCCATTCTACTGATGATGGGAATTCAGATGATTTGCAGTTTGGGACTATCATGAATCATGCTGCAATGAACATTCTAATATGATTCTTGTTAGTGGGCATGTGGATATATTTCTGTTAAAAAAGTATATGTTCAGGGGTGTAATTGCTATTACAAAGTGAGTACTTATTCAGTTTAGAAGGTAATTCCAGTTTTCCAGAGTGAGTTAACAATTTCATAAATAAATACTGTCAGTCAGAAGTATACAAATTTGGTTGTCTCTATTTACAGTTTTCATCTGTATAACCCGTGAACATATTTGTGGTATATGCTCAAACTATTGAACACAATAGTTTCTTGATCAGTAATAAATGGACAAATGAGAGAATGAATGAAGTATCACACTGAAGAACCCCAAAGAGCCACAGAATTTGATGAAAGCAAACTTTGTCCTTCCTTGACTACAACATGAATTAAATGCAAGACTTTGTGGAGGATTTCCTTCATAATCCCTTCAAAATGAGTTAGTCCTGCTATGTACTAAATGGATTATGCATGAATCCCAAAACAAATCCAACTGCAATTAATGTTTTAATAAACTGGTTGCTAGTGTATGCAATACCCACAACTCGTCAGGAGGGATTTTATTATATTTATAAACATTAATTAGTTGGTTGTTATTGCCAAACTAAATTTAAAATAAATCCACAGCCTTGCTGGCCACTAGGGTGAAAATCTCAGTGGTGACTGTAATTAGAAAATAGATGTAAGAGAATAGCCTTAATTAGTTAGCTAATGGTAAGCTTTCCACTAATTGAAATGAGGAGCCCCTTTCTCACAGGGTGATAAAATATCTTAGGTGAGAGTAAGAAGATTACTAATATAACAAAATATTACTTAATTCTTTCTCTATGGTTTGTTTCCTTTTTTATGTGGATCCTGGAGCTTGAACTCAGGGCCTGAGCACTGTCTCTGAGTTTTTGTGCTCAAGGATAACATTCTACCATTTGATCCACAGCCCCACCTCTGGCTTTTTGCTGGTTAATTGAAGATCAGAGTTTCACAGACTTTCCTCCCCTGGCTGGCTTTGAATCATGATCCTCAGATCTCAGCCTCCTGAGTAGCTAGGATTGCAGACATGAGGCACTGGTGCCTGGCTTCTCTATGGTATTTTGATACAAACCTCTAAGGTTTGTTGTCACATAAAACATAAAATATTAAAATTCTTATTAAAAAATAATACACATTTTTAGGATGAAATTGAGTATGATATTGCCAAAATACAGACTTCACTCACTTATTGTTGGATTTAATTCTGGTTTATGTCTTTCTAAATTCCTCTGAGGCAGATTAGCTGTTTGCTGGATTTGGAACTTTCATGATTGTCTCTTGTTTTTTCCACATCTTAATCATGGTGTCACCCAACTTTCTAGCACTTTTGTTTTTTATCTTTTACTCCTCCCATGATAGCTTCACTCACTTGTGTCTTGGATATCTTGAATTTACATCCTCAGTGCTAACATCTCTTAAGCTTGACATGCAAATAGCCCCATTGTTTGTTCACATTTCCTGCTGGGTGTTCCACCAAGAAACTTTTTTCTTTTCTTTTCTGTTCTCTTTTCTTTTCTTTTCTTTTTTCTCCTTTTCTTCCTTTTCTTTTTTTCTTCTGGTGGTAGGGCTTGAACTCAGGACCTGGGCGCTGTCCCTGAGCTCATTTTGCTCAAGACTGGTGCTTTACCACTTTGAGCCATAGCTCCACTTCCAGCTTTCTGGTGGCTAATTGGAGATTAATCTCATGGACTTTCTTTCCTGGGCTGGCTTTGAATGGTGATCCTCAGATCTCTGCCTCCTAAGTAGCAAGGATTACAGGCGTGAACCACTAGTGCCCTGCTCCCCATGGGACTTTGAAGACATTATTTATGTCTTTGTCCAGTGGCTCCTGGTGCTATCACCTGTTTCCCCAGATTCTCTTTGGTTGTATTTCTACCAGAGCACACCTATGATACTCTGGTGGATGGCCCTTTTGCTGCTAGAACCTCTTCGCATATACTCATCCCTTTATGGGATCAAACAGCACAGGATTTTACCTGAAAATTTTATTCCTCTTGGGCTTATTCACTTCCTGTGCTGCTTCCCCTGTTCCTTTGCTAGTCACTTGAGGAAGCATAAATCTCATGTGAACCGCATCTCAAGAGCTATTTTTATTGATTTAACCCAAGAGATGCACCAAACAAAATACATCCTACTCCCCTCCCTCCAAAAAAGTCAACTCCCAATTGATATCACCATTGTCCATCTAAATCAGAAAAGACATCATCCACTTCTCCATTTACCTGCTACCTGCAACCATATGGAAATGTTCACCAGATCTTGACAATAACTCTAGGTTCTCCCCTTCAATCCTTCTTTCTTATTTGTGGCAGTGACATTTAGCTATCCTCCAAAACTTCATACTTTCCCAAGTATAATACGTAGTCACTGTTAGGAGGGAGCAATCCAGTTAAGGCTACATTTCCACCTTGCATCTGAGTGCACATCTACATGATTAGCCCTCACCAAGGTCATTAGGAAGTGGATGAAGCTTTTCCATACTTCTTCCTTCAGTCTAGATGCTGAGGACTCTCAGATTCTTAGATCTGTGGATCTAGAAGAAAGAAAAGTTCTGAGACTACTGAACTTGGATGAAAGAAACCCCTGTAATTGATAAGAAATATACTTCCATTGCAGAGTTATATGAGCAAGAAACAAGCCTTTATGGTCCTAATGTAAATTTGCAGATTTGTTTATCAAGGCCACCGGTATGTTCTTGATCACTGTGTCATACCTGCTGACACTTCTCAAGTTCAGGTTTGAGTTCATCCCTGCCTGGATTATTACATGAACTCCTTAAGGAGTCTACATTCTCCCTATCCCTTACAAACCTGCCTTTGCCTAGCTATCAGAGACGAGCAAGCTAATGGAAGTCATCCTAATTAAGAGATCTCCATGGCTGACACTTCCTCTCCCCTCATTTATCGAGTTCACTGCCTGGAAGCATAGAGCTCCCTGATATTATCTACTGTCTTATTCATGCCACCTCACATGTACCATCTGTTTCATTCCCCATCTCCTTTTGAAATTTACCTTGGATAAGAAACCACCTTTGGGTTCCACGAGTTTGTTCCAGAACCCTCGTCAGGAGCTTCTCTCGTTGGTATAGTCCCGTCTAGGACCTACCCCAACCAGACAAACCTATGAGCTTGGTGAAGTTTCTTTTTTTAAGTCTGCATTTTTGTTCCAAAACCTAGTATTTCTGTTAGTGATCAAAACTTGTTTACTCAAATTTTCAAAGGTTCACATTTTGTCTTTTTTAAAAATTACTGAGTGTGTATTAAGAACTTGGCAGTCATGGACACAATACTGGTGGTGGCAGAGTAGATGTTTCCTCAGAAGGGAGCAAAAGAGTGGTGTCAGATCTAGAGAGATACATGAGGTTGGCTTCAGCTTAGAATTGTGTGTGTGTGTGTGTGTGTGTGTGTGTGTGTGTGTGTGTGTGTGTTTCAATACTAGGGATTGAACCCAGGGCCTTGCACTCTCACTTGACTTTTTCACACAAGGGTGACACTCACCACTTGAGCCATAGTTCCATTTCCAGACTTTTGATGGCTAATTGGAGATAAGAGTCTCATGGACTTTTCTGCCTGGGCTGGCTTAGAACCAGGATCCTTAGATCTTAATAGCTAGGATTACAGGCATGAACCATTGATGTCCAGCTAGGTTTTAGAGTTCTTTATTCAAAGTAAATGTTGTCGGTCAGTTGGTTCAAATATTCATTTCATGTTGAGAAAATGTAACCTTGGATTGATGAGTGCTTTGTTCAAGTACTTCCTGCCTATGAGTGCCAATCCAGGCTAGAACCCTGCTAACTGACATCTGGCCCTTTTCAGCCTCATGCTCTGTTACTTGAAGATAAAGCTTGGTCCAGATGAACCACAAATTTCTATTCCCTAGTGGAGACATCTTTCCCCCTGAACTCTAGGAACAATCTTGGAGCCTGCACCAAGAAAGAGAGGAAGTCTGGAAAAAAAACTATTTCATTTCCAGGCCCATGTTTAACTTTTTTTTGGGGGGGGGTCCAGTTGTGGGGCCTGAACTCTGGGCCTGGGCGCTGTCCCTCAGCTCTTCAGCTCAAGGCTAGCGCTCTACCACTTGAGCCACAACGCCACTTCCGGCTTTTTTCTTTTTGCTTATGTGGTGCTGAGAATCGAACCCAGGGCCTCATGCATGCAAGGCAAGTGCTCTACCACTGAGCCACCTTCCCAGCCCCCCATGTTTAACTTTTATAATTGTATCCCATCCCTCATTCTGGTGTTGACAGATTTCATGAGAAACCCTTCTATCTATGTATGGGTCTTGCAGAAGAAACAGAAAGAGAAATATGTCTAAAGCAGAGAGTAAATAATGAATTCTGCTGATTTGGTGTGGTTTGCTGTTGTGAAGGGAGAATGTGTTGCTTAGTAAGATGTAGCAGGCAAGGAAATTTCTGCAGGGCCTTCTAAATCACTTAATGGTGAAAGGGATTCCCAGATGGCCTTATCTGTGTCCATGTAAAATTGTTAGATATCTGCACCAACTAATAAATTTGACTTGAGTCATGCTTTTCTGACATTTGCTCAAATCCTCAGAGAACTGTAGTTACTGTATATTCTTGTACAGTATTTGAATTCTGAATTGCCATGCCTGTTTGGCTACCCTTGGGACAGGAAATAAAACTCCATAATAGGATGCCATTTTTTAAAAAGTCTGAGCATTATTAGTTGCAATGAGATTGCGTGACAAAATCATGTTTCTTTTTCTTTCTGTTTTTTTTTTTTTGTCTCAAATGTTTTATTCACCAGTAAAACTCATTTACATTGTTGTCCCATTTGGGGATTTGTACATCCTGGTACATGACAAAGATGTAGAAAGGAATTAGGTCACTAGGCATGCTCTTTTTTTTCTTTTAATAACTCTGTCCAACCTCCTTCTTCTTAATCCTATGCAGACAAAAGCAAAGAGAAGCCAAACCTTCCAGAGCTGTGATAGGAAAGGCGGATGAGCAAATCCACCAACATATATCCTTTTACTCACTGTGGATATATTTAATTAATCCCATGTGGACTGGTCTTATTCAAATACAACTATATTTTATAAACTGCTGCCTTGTTTTCTCGTCTGTGTGGTGACCCCTGATTGAGGCAGCTGTGCCGTTTTAAGCAGCCAGTTATTATAGGTCTGGTTTCTTTTTTGCTAATGGCATCATGCAGGAAAGAATCTGTATTCTAAGCAGGGTAAAAACATCCCCAGTGGATAAGGAATTAGGAGAACGTTAGGTACAAAGCGGCAACAGCAAGCGGGGGGGTGGGGGGGGGACGGTGAGCAGGTGGAGAAGTAGGGGCAAACAAGGCCCCAGCTGCACACCTTGGGGACTGGATAACTTCCACAAGATGGCAACCACATGGTCAAGTTCTCATGGTGCCAGGCAGGAGTGGGAGAGGCATTAAGCCACCAAGGTTCTTTCCAATCCTCTTATTACATAGCACTTTTCCACCCAGGACAAACCTCCATTCATGAATCCAGGTCAAGTTGCCAGCATAATGACAATAATAGAGAATGCTTAGTATACATTCTTCTGGCACTGACTCATTTCATCACTGAAATTCTATGGGGTCACTGTTAATACCATCTCCTATTACAGATAGGGAAACAGACATGGGACAATGGAGTAAAATGTCTGGCATCAGTCATCTAGCAGAAGGCACCTCTAGAGGTCAAACTGAAGCAGTTCATCACAGAAACTATGTCCTCAAGTATCACATGGATCAGTATAACAGCGTCTGGATTTCACACTAGTCAAGACTTGAACATTTTAGGATGTTCCCTTCCAAAATGAGTCACACAGTCACCAAAGCACAGGTCCCAACCCATTAATAATAAATTGCAGCATTATTTCACCCTAGCACCTTACCAGAAACCATTTACTCACCCTCCAGTAGTAATATCACAGCATAAGCATGGAAGATTACCACACTGAGCATGAGAAACCTAAACTGCTGATGGCCACATGGATGAACCAAAAGGACCCATACCTGATCCAAAAGAATGCATACTGTACATTTCCACTTAAAGTTGAAAAGCAGGTCAAAGGGTAGCTACCCTGGATTAGTGTGGTTAATGTCTGCTAGAGGGTCCTACAGGAGAATCTCGATGTGGTTGTGTATCCAGTTCATGATCTGGATGTTGGTTACAAAGACGTGTTTACTTTGTACAAATGCTTCAAGCTGGATAGAGAACCATGTGTCCTTTTCTATATGTTATACTCAACTAAAAGGACAATGATTTTTGTGTTATTATAAAGGTGATGTACAGAGGGATTGCAGTTACATAAATCAGGTAATGAGTTGTTTGGACAGTGTCACCCCTTCCCTCTCTCTCACTCAGTTTTTTCCTCCTGTCCCCATCTACAAGTGGTATAGTTCATAGTCTGTAGTGAATACCACTGCTGCAATTGTTCACTATTTCCCCTTAATTTCTGTGCCCCCTTTTGCTCCCAAAGACACATAAACAAACAAGACAGAAAGAAAAGAAAAGCAATAACAAAGAAAAACCTCTTGCTTCTATTTCTTGGAGTTTATTTCATTATATTATTTTGTATAATCAGAGGTATATAGTTATTGTGCCTTTGCGTTTCTCCCCTAAGAGATTCTTGTTTTGGTCTCATTGTATGTGAGTGTTTCGAGTCCTATATAATTTATCATGTCTCGAGGTATTTTAGAGCTAGCTTCTACACAGGAAAGAAAACATGCACCATTTGTCTCTTTGAGCTTCACGTATCTCACTTAACACGATTTGTTCTAGGTCCATCCATTTTCCTGCAAATGACATAATATTATTCTTTCAAATGGCTATGTAAAATTCCATTGTGTATAAGTATTACATTTTTTTGGATCCACTCATCTACTGTAGGGCATCTGGGCTGTTTCCATATTGTGGCTATTGTAAACAGTGCAGCAATGAACATTGATGTTCAAGTGTCTTTACAGTATCCTGGTTTGTGATATTCTGGGTAGATGCACAGAAGTGGTATGGCTGGGTCATAGGGAATATCCATGTTTAATTTTTTTAGGACCTCTAGACTGCTATCCAGAGTGGTTGTACTAGTTTACATTCCCACCAATGGTGTACTAGGGTTCCTTTTCCCTATATCCACCCAACATTTGTTGTTGTTCAAATTCACAAATGTTGGCCAGTTTAATTGAGATGAGATGGTATCTCAGAGTTGCTTTGATTTGCATTTCCTTTATGGCCAGGGATGATGGGCATTATGGACAACATTTTTTTTTGTTGGTCATGGGGCCTGAACTCTGGGCCTGGGTGCTGTCCCTCAGCTCTTCAGTTCAAGGCTAGCACTCTACCACTTGAGCCACCTTCCCAGCTCCAAGGACAACAATTTTTTTTGCCAGTTCCAGCTGTAAGAACACATCTTTATTTCAAATATTAATTTGTTTTTATTATTTTTAGCAAGGACAACAATTTTTAAGAGACCAGAGAAAATACCTTATAAAAGAAAAGCCTCAGAACTAATTGTCAAAATACCCTATGTCAGTGATAAATGCAGTTCCTCACCAGGAACAGGCATATTGCTGAGCACTAAAATATAGGCAGGGCTTAAGTTGATCAAAAAAATCTCAGAAGGAAGGTTCCTCTGTTTATAACCCAGAGTACCTTGGATACTGCTGAGTAACTGGGCTGGATAAAGTGACCCGGATGAACATAGTATATGCATTCTTTTAATGTGTATGAAGCATACAAGAGGTTTACATTCTCTTTTAAAAAGATGTCAGCTTTCTGGGAGAAGTGCTTTAGGAAGTACATATTTGAAAGCTCAACTTGGAGAAGGTGCACTCAGGGAGGAAATAGTCACTGGACTAGGCCTTGTGAAAATCTTAGGGGAGATTTTAAGAATTTGCTTACACTGAGACAGTCTGTGATATTTGCCATCCTTCTTAGTCAGCTTTCTGTGGTTGCGACAAAATATGTAAGATAAACAGCTTAACGAAGTCAAAATTTATTTCTGAATCATGGTTTCAGTGATGTCAGTCCAATGGTCCATTGACTCTGTTGTTTGGGACCTGCAACAAAGCAGCACATCATGACAGTTAGGAAGCAAAGAGGAAGAAGTGGCCAGGATCCCAATCTTCCTTCAAAAGCACTCCCTCAATGACCTAATTTCCTCCCACCAGGCCCACCTCCTAAAGTTTCCATCCCTGCTCCATAGTACCACCAGCTGGGGACCAAGCCTTCCACACACAAACCTTTGAGGAATATTCTAGACCTAACAACACTATCTTTCCCCCTTTTGTTTCATTTTCATTTTTATTCCAGGGGATTTATTTCCTTTTTCTTAAGAAAATATAATCTCCCAAATCAGCCAAATAACTTCAGGGCAGCAAAAAGATCACAGATTGTTTAAGAAGATATCAACCCATTAGATGTCTTTGGGTATAGAAGGAAACACAAATGACTATCTGAAGAGAGAGGGTTTCATCAACACTGAGAGACCAAAGGTGACAGGTCCCAAAGGAGATGGAGAAACCCACAATGACCTTGAAAAAATGGCCAACCCTAAACATCTACTAATAGAGAGTCTATGTTATCCACTGATCAAGTAACACCTTTGCCCACATCTTTCCTCACCCTAATCCTTCCCTTCTCACCTATCTTGGGCAGCTCACTCTCTAGGAAAAGGAAATAACTGTAGCCATGAAAGATGTATAATATTGATTAAGAGCCTGAGAAAGATTTATTAATTATTAACCAAAGTGCATTTGTTACATTAAAATGGCCAGAAATTTTACAAAACATGTTTATGTTTATTTATGGACAAGAGGAGAATGAGTTTAAATGAATAAATAAACAGACAGGGGCTCAAATGAAACTGCTTTGGGATCACACTGCACAAGCTGTGCTTATTCACCATGTTACCTATAGGTAGATAATAAGGGCATGTACCTCACAGAGAGAGGAATAAATGACAGGAGCAGTAACTGTAGCATCTTGCGAGATTTCCTCTCAAGTTAAGGGCTAAACTAGTTACATCTATGAAACTTGTTAGTTTAGAATTCACAGGTGATTAAACTAAACTGTGGATCAGTACTGCTTTAAATCATTTCATCATAATCTACCTTATTAAGAATTTTTTAAAGCAAATTGTAATGATTACAAATACAGAGGGTCCTCAAGTTAAGATGTTATCACTTAACAATGTTTCAACTTTCCAATGGTCTGGATGCATTATCTTCTTGGTAAAAGCTATCCTTTGAATTGGGAATTCGGATCTTTTCCTAGGCTAGTGATTTGCTATATGCAATAGTATTCTTTGTTCCTATGCTGGGCAGTGGCAGAAGCTCCATCTCCCAGTCAGCTGCAAGATCTCAAGGCAGCCAACACTCTACACTGTGCTGTGTTGTTAAGCCAGGATGTTCAGTAGGCTAGGTGGATTCAGTGAGTTTTCAACTTCTGAGATTTTCAATTTACATTGGGCTTATGGGGCTGTAACTCCATCATATTGAGAACATCTGTATTCCATTTAGCTACTCCTGGATAATTCAAATGTTACTGTGTTAAAACATAGCTTCATCTAACAATACCCTTGCCTTTCTGGCCTTAAGTCCCTCTACATCACATGATGTTTCAATCCACTCAGGATTCCAACCTTATCCTAAATGGGAGCAGTAACCCTAGTGTCTTGATTCCACCATGTTTATACCTTTTAAAACTCTGCTCATTTTTCAAGATAAATTTAAATGCAAGGCATTCTGGATTCCTTTTCTCTCCTTCTCCTGCCTGGAAATTTGACACCTATGCTTTCACTTTCTGTGCATATTTTTGAATGTGTGTCTTATTTATATAACTCATCAACAAGCAATTTGAAAGCATAGAATGTCCATTTTTCCATTGTGACATATACCTAGTTATCCTTTTCTAGATACTGTGCTGGGTAGGGAGGCTACTAAACAAATAGACAAACTCATCCACAAAGGATAACCCAATCAATATGGAAAACAGATAACTGTGGTTCTTATGTTATTTTTCCAAGTAAATGCTTCTTCTTGGCAGAGGATTATATACAATAACATTAGATTCTATTCCTTCACTTACTGGATGTAGCTATCAGT
The DNA here is from genome assembly GCF_024711535.1 of Dipodomys merriami. NCBI lineage: Eukaryota > Metazoa > Chordata > Mammalia > Rodentia > Heteromyidae > Dipodomys > Dipodomys merriami. Next base: position 53,395,597 of record NW_027206290.1, on the reverse strand, counting down.
TAGCTTTTGCTGTGTAACAAAAAGCTTCAAACCTTAGTGACAAAAAAGCTTACTGTTCTGAGGATTGATTGATCAAGTTGAGCTCATCTGTGTGATTCCTCTGCTACTCCTGCCTGAGCTTGTTCAACTGGTGTCTCAGCTGGGCTGGATGATCTTGGATGATTTCACTCACATGAAGAAGGTTCACTCACATGCAGGCTACTGGCAATAGTGCCTTCGGTACCCTCCACGTGCCTGAGCAGCTGGATAACTTGGGCTCATTTACAGGGTTGTCAGAGTATTCCAAGAGCACCAAAAAAAGAGGAAGGAAGAGAAAGGAAGGAAGGAAGGAAGGAAGGAAGGAAGGAAGGAAGGACGGAAGGAAGGAAGGAAGGAAGGAAGGAAGGAAGGAAGGAAGGAAGGAAGGAAAAAGATACCAGTTAAGCAGAGAATTCATGGCATAATAATGGTCATGATATGCTAATTCAAACTGAAGTTAGAAGGAGCAGAAACTATGAATTAGTAAAAACTGTAAGATTGAGAAATATATTAGAGTCAATCAATACAAAAGAAAAACAGGAAACAGGAGTAGGAATTCCAAGAGAGTTCAAGGTTTTCTGGCAGCTTTCACTATTATTCCTAATTCAACTGTATAAAATGAGTTATGGTAAATACACCTCTGTCTAACTCCTTGAGTGACCCTCTGTTTCTTGACATCAAAAAGACCTGATATGATGAAGATTAATGCCAGGGGTGAGTTTCTAGGAACCAGACACTTAAGAAGATATTCAAAGCATTTGGAATAGTAATCAGGGGAGAAGAAAGTCTTTATAATCTATAATATAAGATTATGAATTCATTATAAATAGCAATGTTATGATATATAAATCTGTAATTTCTTAAGACTCTACAAATGAGGTTTGGAGATTTGGGGTAGCCATCGAGTAGTTTAAACGGGAAAGAAAGCTGAATACTGATGGCTTACGCCTGTACTGCTAGCTACTCAGGAGGCTAAGATCTGAGGATCACAGTTCAAAGCCAGCCTGGGCAGGAAAGTCTGCGAGACTCTTATCTCCAATAAACTTCTCAGAAAAAGTTAGAAGTGGTGATATGGCTCAAATGTTAGAGTGCTAATCTTGAGCACAGAGAGGCTTAGGGACAGAGCCCAGGCCCTGAGTTTAAGCCCGAGGACTGGCAAAAAAAAGTGGGGGAGATAAGGCTGAAGATACTCTGTCTGGGGTACAGATGGACATAAACCTTTGAAACAGAATGTGTTCCAAGTATGATGCCTTTCCTGCCTAGAGCTGGCACAAGAAGTCCATTCAAAAGCAAGTCTAAAAATGATCCTGCATATTGCTCAATTGTGGCATAGACCAAATTCCTAATAGCAACATTTTCTACGACACAGGTAAAGTATCAGATTAATGAAGATAAGCTCTAGCAATAACATGGGGGTATTTGGAAGAGACCTGAAGGCTGGCGGGTCTGTGCCCTAGATTTATCCAGAACACTTCTCATTTGATCTCTCATTCCTATCCATCATCATACAAACTACTTTCTTTCCATTCAGAATTTGTACTGCACAACGCTGATGCTTCTTTCAAAACCAAAGATCACTTACTATTTTTATGAATCCTTAGCTTAAAGGTGCTTTTCCTAACAGGAGCCTGCTTTTTTCGCAGAGAACTTTCCAGATGTTCCTAGAGCCTGATCCAAGAACATCTGGAATTTACCCTTTGCAAAAGGGTAACACCAGACTGATTTCATTCTATTCCTGTCTTACTTTTCTTGTGGCATTGCTGGTATCCCTAAGAAATGCTTCTTCGATATATTGCTTCTTTACAAATCTTCATTTCTGGGTCACCTTTTTTCCCTTTTATATGCCAGTACTAAGGCTTGAACTAAGGGCTTTGTGCTTTTTCCTCTCATGGCTGTTGCTCTACCACTCAAATCTTTAATTCTAGCTTTTTTGCAGTTTAATTGGAGATAAGAGTCTTTTGTCTGACAGGGCTAGCTTTCAACCATGATCCTCATATCTCAGCCTCTTTAGTAGTTAGTATTATAGGCATGAGCCTCTGGCAGCTGATTTTGGGTAACCTTTTGAGGAACTAGATGTAAGACAGAGAGAAATGGTAGGCTAGGCAAATGTGACTAAGTAAGAGGTAATCCCTGTAGGGTACAGCTTTCAGTATTGCTTATCAAATATGGTTACATAGATGGAGGCCTGTTATGAAGAGTGGGAATTAAAGAGTTTAACAAAGCATGGACCATGTTTGGGGCCTACATGAAAAGAGCATCGTCTATAATTGCTTTTTTTTTTAGATATTGGCAAATTTCCATTTTTAGTTCTAGAATAAGCATGCCTAGAACAAGCAAAATCATTCGCTCCCTCAGACTTTGGTCTGCATATCAAATAATAAAGAATCCTAAATAAAACCCTTGAATTCATGTGAAAAGGGACTGGAAAAGGTCCAGCACCACATCTTTTTTCTTTTTTTCTTTCTTTCTTTTTTTTTTTTTTTTTTTGGTCCAGTTGTGAGGCCTGAACTCTGGGCCTGGGCGCTGTCCCTCAGCTCTTCAGCTCAAGGCTAGCGCTCTACCACTTGAACCACAGCGCCACTTCCGGCTTTTTTCTTTTTATTTATGTGGTGCTGAGGAATCGAACCCAGGGCTTTATGCATGCAAGGCAAGCGCTCTACCACTGAGCCACCTTCCCAGCCCCCTCCATATCCTTATTATAAAGTGTTTCATTCATATTTCCTTTGATGGTTGCTAATTTAGGGCAGCAAAATTCCATGCTTCTACAAGTAGATGTGAAGGCAAGGCTTTGAGCAAATCCAGAGACAGAATCTTTGTGGCAATATCAAGAGTGACAGGCCACTGGTCTGGCTTAAAGGGCAGAGTCAAACTTTGGGACTATGGATTATTTGCTGGATTCTCTAAAAAGTCTAAGAAGGAAAAGGGGGAAATGGAGGGAATACAAATAGACAAAGTTTTTTTTTTAAATACACTCTTAATAAATTGAAATTGTGCCTTAAAAAGATTTCATTTGTCTTTGATGAAAAAGATCACTGTTTGAAATAGAGAGTCATTCCAGATTTTCTTCACACCACTGCAAAAGACAGGATTGGTTTCAGGATCTCCCAGGCTAGTATCTGGGGAACAAGAACAAGCATGAAAATCTTCCCTGTTAAGGAGTTATGGATGTCACTAGCATAAAGAAAGGCAAGATTGTACATTTTTAAAGAAAACTCTCTTTCATCTGGATTGGAATTAATTCTTGAATCCCAAGTGATTAAAGTGAGTGAACACAGGCTTAAGCCAGCAGGTTCTTCTGGAAGAATCCCTTTTCTTAATGAAATTGCTTTGCAGATTTAGGGGAAACACACCCTCAATCATAAGATGATGTCTCTCAGCATCTTGTCTTTGTATTGCCCACATCCAGCATGCACCCAACATTGTTATGTGTTGCTCTGAATCACAGTCTGGATATTTTTTTAAACATCTATTTAAGGATTTTACTTGTAAGTGTTTTTCAAGGCCATTGAAAGAAAAACAGTTTGGTTACATAGAGGACAAAGGGACACAGACAGAACTATACATGTAGCCATATCCTTGACACTGGGAGTGAGGTGCTTGGTTCAGTGCAGGAGTCTCTAATCCAGCTGGGGTCTAAGGGCTGGGGAAGTGGGTGTCTTGGGCAGCTGTGGATCTCAGTCTTCGAAGATTTTTTCATATCTGAGGCCCTGAGGTGAGTAGTTTATCATTTGTTTAAGGAATTCATTTGGAATGTATTAATGCATATACCTTCTGGCCAGGGCATGCCCTGGTGCTGCAGTAGATCAGTTTAGGCTCAGTTCTTGGTCCCAAATGTCCTCCACTTCCTCTCTGAATGATTAAAGTCTGAAGTAGGTGCTTGTTTTGTTTCCCAGTCCCCATTCCTCGTTTGATGGTAAATAGCCCTTTGACGTACTTGGGGAACTGTGTCTGGGAGAAACTGATAGGACAGGAATTCAGGGTTCAGGATATGAAGCTGCTATGTTTGAGTCCTGGTGATACCACTTCCCAGCTGCTTGCCTGTCCTCTCTGAGCTTTAATTTCCTTTTCTACAAAAGAGGATAGATGCAGCAGGGTGAGTATTAAATGAGTGAACCTACATGCCTGCCTACAAGAGATCAATCTGTGCTGGTATACTTGATGGGAATGTAGTAGGTTAATATATAGAGATGATTCCATAGGTTGGGCATGTGACCCATGCTAATCTCATCAGACCATTTCACCTGGGAATAGATTGTTGAACCAAGTGAAGGCACAGAAAAACTTGTGGAGGCCATGGAGATGGTGTGTTTGGCCCTTACTCTCTAAGTCACTCTGGTCCCTTTTTCAACATCTGACTCCCCAGGTTTTTCCTGGGTTCTATGAATGCCCCTATTTCCTTCCAATGCATCGCTGTTTATTCCATGGATGGTCAGAATCTGTTTCTCTTACTAACAAAGCTTTGTGTCCTTAAGCCACCTTCTTGATGTGTACAGACATATTCTCTGGAATGAGAATAGGTCAAGGCTGTGATTCATAGTATAACTTGCAGGCTTTCAACTTGTTGACAATAGCTGTCCACCACCAGATCCTCTTTAAGGAAGGGCTTGCTGCATTAAAAAAAAAAGTTCCAAAACTTGGTGCCATGAAATGACTATTTATTTTGTTCATGAATCCTTAGGATGGGAAATTGACAAGGCACAGCCATAATAGCATGTCTCTGTTCCAAAATGTGTGAAGTTTTAGCTGGAAGATTCTAAGGCTATGGGCCTGAATTATCTGAAAGCTGTTTCATTTGCTCATTGATGTTTGACATTGGCTTTCATCTGAGACACTGACTAGAGATGTTGACCAGAACACCTGCAGTGGCCTGTCCTGTGTCCTGGGCCTCTGTGCCACATAGAAGCCAAGTTCGAAGAGTGAGTGTTCAGAAACAGAGCCAAAAGGAAGCTCTTTGTAGCCTTTTGTAACCTGACCTTGGAGATCACAGTGTCGCTTTCTCTATAATCTACTTGGGCCAATTTTAAGGTGAAGAGAAATGGATATCACCCCTTGTTACAGGAATGGGAAAGCTCTGGAAGGGTATATGGGACCCTCACATAAGGCTTTTGGCCATTTTGGGAAAATACAACCTGCCATATGTTCCTTCAGATAGAACTCCTAAATTGACATCATGGTAAATGCTATCCAGGAAAGTTATTAAAAATCATTCACGGAGAGATGCCATTTCCTAACCATGGCTTCTCCATCCAAACCACAAAATTAGGGCAAGTTTTGGGGTACAAGAAAAGGGCTAGGTGTTGCAACAATGAGAAGTACAAAATGTCATGTCAAAACCAGCTTTACAATGTCGGTGTGGGGGGGGGGAGGGGGGTATAATTGGGTGGGGGGAGGGGGGTAAAATTGGGTGGGGGGAGGGGGGAGGCGGGGAAGGGAAGTGAAGGGTAAACAAAGGAGGAGGCTGCAATGCTTGGTAAGAAATGTATGCATTATCCTGCCCATGTAATTGTAGCCCCCCTGTACAGTATGTTCTCAAATAAAATAAAATACAATTAATAAAAAAAAAAAAAAAAAAAAGAAAAGGGCTAGGGCTGGGAAGGTGGCTCAGTGGGAGAGTGTTTGCCTTGCATGCATGAGGCCCTGGGTTTGATTCCTCAGCATCACATAAGCAAAAAGAAAAAAGCCGGAAGTGGTGCTGTGGTTCAAGTGGTAGAGCACTAGCCTTGAGCTGAAAAACTGAGGGACAGTGCCCAGGCCCAGAGTTCAGGCCCCACGACCAGACCTCCCCCCCCAAAAAAAATAAAGAAAGAAAAGGGCTAGAACACACTGCAGTGAAAGCCATGCATCATAGCAAGGATGTTACAGATACTTTAAAAACATGAAGCTACCATTTGATGTGACTATGGGGAAAATGAGCAATCAATAGCGATACCTGCATACCCATGTTTTGCACTATTCACAATAGCCATGTTAAGGAATCAGCCTAGATGACCATTGGCAGATGACTCAATAGTAAAAATGACACATATATACAAGAGAGTATTATTTAGCCAGAAAGGAGAATATCATTATCATTTACAGGAAAACAGATAGAACTGGAGATCATCCTGTTTTAGAAATAAGCCAAAATCAAAAAGACAATGTTTTCTCTCATATATAGAATCTAAAAATGAAAAAAAAAAACCATGAAATTATCAGGGGGATTATTAGGAAGAAGAAAAAAAGGATGGGAGGGAAGAAGATCAAGAGAGGAGAAAAGGGAATAAGAGAGGACAAGGAGTAGAATGGTGAGCCTACATGTAAGTGCCTTAGGATACAAGTGACTTTTATGCATGTATGCAAATGTCACAATGAAACAATTTATTTTGTATAATTAATATGCACTAAGGATAATGATGCTGATACTAGAGAGATACCAGTCAGTCATTCCCTTGGGAGCTGAAAACTGATGCCATGGAATGCCAGAGTATTAGGTTGATTATGGTTACATCTGATAGTAAGATTGATGACATCTTAACTTTCAAAAGATTTCATCTTAGTTTTCCAAAATTTCTATATTCAGGCAAGGTGTAGTGGTACACGTCTGTAATTCTAGTACTTGGAAGGCTGAGGCAGGAAGATTTCAGGTCTCAAAAAATAAACAGAAAGCAACAACAAAAAGGCTATATTTATATCATTCTTTTTCAAGCTCTGGGTCACAAAGCCCTGCTAATAGGTCATTAAAGGTTCAAAAAAAGGTCAAGGTGGACTGTCAGAGGCCTTACTTACCATGTTCCAGCATTCTTATGCATAAATAGAACTAAGGACAGTAACAGATTTGTGGATTACACTAGTATTAAGTATTCTGAGTACCCTTAAAATAATGCCTGCAGCCAGTGTTCAGAAAAGACCCTTTGTGTTTATGTGAAAAGTCTTCTCTTAGAAATCCAAAACTGAGCTCACTAACTTCCTCCCTCTACTCTCATCATTTAGAATGATTACTTTGAGTTGGTTACTTAAAACTCCAACTAGATCAACTCAACCTAGCCTTCTCAAGAAGTTATAGTTCGGGTCATCCATTAAAGTGACAGAATCCTCCCAGGAGTGGAGCTGGACCAGGTGAGTGTAGGTGTTCATGACCTGCATCTAGTATCTTACTGTCTCTTTCCTGGCTCTGACCTCTCAATGTGGCTTATTCACTGCGGATTCAGCCTTTTGTGACAGCACTGACTATGTGTTCATTTCTTTCTAGTACTAGTGGGGTCTCTACTAATACCTGAGCTTTATTTGACTTTTATTTAGCTTTATTTAGTTCACCTGCTCATCCCTAAAACCAATTACAATGACTAAGGGAAGGGAATGGTGCTCACTGGTTTGTGTCAGAACCATCTGTCCCATCCCAAAGACCACTATGTCATGCTTGGGAGGATTAAAAATGGACATGGAAGCAAAAATTTACTTGGAAGAGAAAAGAGAATGAGTGCCTATAGCCAAAGGCATAAAATAGTGCTAACCTCACCAATCTTAGTTTCTGGTATTTCCTACCACTTCTTCATTTTAGAAAACTTACATTCTTTCTTCTCCCTTTTCTTCTGTTTTACAATTTCCAATGATGTTTTATTGATTGTTCTCTTAAACATCCTTCTAGCCTATCCACTGGGCTCCATTTCCATTGCTAATGCCTTTGTCTTGTTCCAATGGCTTCAGTAGCAAGAGGCAGACAGGAATCTCATCTGCCATTTTATTTTTCTCCATTCCTGAGGCTTGAACTCAGGGTCTTGATGCTGTCCTTATGCTCAAGGCCAGTGCTCTACCACCTGAACTACAGCACCACTTCCAGCTTTTTCTGAGTAGTATTGAAGACTCTCACAGACTTTCTTGCCCAGGCTGGCTTTAATCTGTAATCCTCAGATGTCAGCCTCCTGAGTAGCTAGAATTGCAGGCATAAACCATTGGTACCTGGCTTCATCAGTTGTTTTAACAGAGAGGAGAGGATGTAAACAGTTGCTAGCTGTAACCAAAAATGTCAAATGCAGCAGTAGCAACTTCAGGAAGCAGCTGCCACTTCTAAGGCTGGGGATAAAAGGCAAGATGTTGGAACCACTGAAACGTAAACATATGGGACAGGGAACCCCAAGGAGTTGAAGTGCAGAGGTCTACAGAGAAGCCTGTTAAGCTTGGGCTGGTATCTCCCAACAGAAACAGTGAGGCAAGATCTGCAAGTGTTATAACTACATTTAAAATGCTCTCATTTCTAGAATATGCATCAGGTGGTGTCATGATCAGACACGTTGGGTTATACTAGTTTCTAAATATAACGGCTTTTTCACCTTCATTGAAATTAATATAATTGGGAATCTTGAAGAAAGTGTACATCTAGTGGAGCCAGGTAACTTGAGAACGAGGGAAGATGTGACGTTGATCAAGATGTATTGTACTCATAAATTGGTATGTTCAATCAAACTCAATCAAAATGCTCTAGTGGAAAGAGTTATCACTGCTCTTAAGGAAGCAAGATTGGGATAACAAAACTAACAAGTAGTGATTAGGACCTGGAAGAAGTCAGAAATCATGGCCTGGGCATTGTTTTCATGGATTGGAAGCCAAATGGAAGGCTTAAGACCCTTTTCACTCTAGCTATGTAGACTTCTTACAGCAATTGGTAGGGTCTGTCTGTCTATCTATCTATCTATCTATCTATCTATCTATCTATCTATCTATCTATCTATCTACCTACCTACCTATCTACCTATCTGTCTATCTATTTTTGTGCCAGTCCTGGGGCTTGAACTCAGGATCTTGGCATGATCCCTGAGCTTTTTGTGCTCAAGGCTAGCACTCTATCACTTGAGCCACAGTTCCACTTTTGGCTTTTTTGGTGTTTAATTGGAGATAAGAAACTCATGGATTTTCTTGCCTGGGTTGGCTTCAAACCACGATCCTCAGATCTTAGCCTCCTGAGTAGTTAGGATTACAGGTATGAGCCACCAGGGCCCAGCAGTTTTTGCTTATTTTTGTTTTAAGATGAGGTCTTTCTCTTTTTTCCAGTGATCATAGAGTGCCATCAGTGTCTTTGGATCTCTGTTATCCCAGCTGACTTGAAACTCCTGGGCCAAGCCTCTTCCTGACTCAGCCTTCTGAGTAGCTGTGACTATAAGACTGTGCCACCGCTTCCAGCTCAAATTTGTTATTATTATTATCATTTTGTCCATTGAGGGGAGTGATTCCCAGTGACATTGATGACCCTTGTACAATCCAAGCCAATTTAAACAGATCTAGAGAAACTATACTTATCTCCCTGCCTACCAGGGAGCAATATTTCCTTAACTGTTTTATAGGCAGCTCAGGGAAATGGGTATGGGGAAGTTGTTTGCCTGGCTTAAGTCTTGAGCCCAATGCCTCATTTACATGTTTGTCTGGCAGGCAAGCCTGCTGCCCTGGGGGAATACTCCAAATCACCCTAGACACTGTTGTAGTGGAAACTGGAACTGAGGTATTCACAGGCCCCCAGTTCATCTGAGAGATGTATAACCATGCAGCAATCCCTGGGCTGCCATTAGTGCTCTATCTGAAAAGGCCAAACAGCTCCTGCCCTGTAAATTATATCTCATTTCTTTAAAAAATGTGTATGGATGGAGAAGGGGCAGAAGGATGCAAGGGAGGGGGCCAGGAAAAGGGGCAGCCAGGAACGGTAAATAGATAAAATAAATGGTCCTGGTGCATGCCTTTTGACCATTTTGCTTTAGTCTATTGATTTGGATTTTTTTTCCCCCTTTACCCTGGGAGTAGTAATCAATTTTTTCGGTGGATGGTCAGAATACAATAATTTCAAGCAAACTCTTCAAATGGGTTGTCATTAATTTGCCTTTTGCTGGTCCTTGTTCCCTGGGAGTAAGACGTGTTTAGCTTTCTCCAAACACTATTGGAGGCGGACTCTGGGGATTTGCTGGGGCTGATTGGCACAGGGCAGGGAGTACAGGCGTGGGAGGGGCCGGGAGAGCTGGTTTGGACTAATGAAGGCACACTGTTTGCTCATCTTTACAGAGTCACTTATTACTGCTAATTGGGAGGGACAGTTCAAATAAGCACAGAGGAGCAGTTGTCACAAGAGCGTGACATGGTTTTAAAGAGTCCTGCCCAACTCCCTGAACTCCTGCTGCAGGCTGGCCGGGCGCCTGGGCTTTGCATCTCCCATAGAGTGGAGGCTTTGTCAGGGCGCTCCATAGAAGTCAGCAGTCTTAAGAAACCTGGGCTTGGCAAGTCATCACGGGGAACCTCAGACAGATATGCAGCTGCCTGGGACACTAGAAAGTCAACAGCTGTCGGAAGGGGAGGGGGCTGAGCTTTGGCTGTAAATGGGCCTGAAGATGTGAATGGAATTAATTTACAGAACATAGTAGAGGTTGTTTTCTTTTAAAGGGCCTAATTGGTCTTAAAGAACATTCATTTGGATGAGTGCTAAAATAGTAATAACCTGACATACATCTCCTAAGGTTCTGTATCTTTTGCTTATTTCCTTTCTGAGAAGACATTCATGTCCCCTTCATTCCATTACAAAGAAATGAGTGACTATGCCTGGCTTATCCCACAGTGTGGCCAATATTTCCAAATTATTTGATCACATGTGTACCAACCAATTAATCATCAGTCAACACTTTCCAAAGACACATGGATTTTCCTGATGCTTACAAGGAAGAATGACCACTGCCCCCATTTATTCATTCTACAAAAGGATGAGTGCCCACAGAGTGCCAGGAACCCATTAGAAACGAGGGACATAGCCATGAGTGAGTCCTTATTGTCATAGTTTCCACTCCCATGCAACAAGTAACCACCAAGTTCCTATCACAGGCACAGTAAAGCAGAGGTGTGTTTATGCCAGTGTTTCCCTTGGCTTTTTG